>NC_092764.1:13259707-13559961 GCF_047496795.1 Chiloscyllium punctatum | reverse complement strand
ATGACCTTTGACAGGATTTTGTAGTCTGCATTTAACAGTGAGATCGGTCTCCAATTTCTAATTTCCTCCCTCTCCCCCTTCCGCTTGTAGACGAGGGTGATGATGCCTTTCCTCATGGATTCACTCATGGTACCTGCCCGGAGCATACTGACATACACCTCCAGCAGGTCCTGGCCGATCAAGTCCCAAAGAGCGGAATAAACCTCGACCGGTAAGCCGTCGCTTCCGGGAGTTTTATTCTTTTCGAAGGACTCGAGGGCCTTGGTCAGTTCATCCAGAGATAGCGGCTGGTCCAGCCTCTCTCGTGTTCCGTCATCTAGGACCTCCGTGATAGAGGACAGGAACGACTGGGAGGCCGCGCTGTCGGTCGGCTTCGAGTCATACAGGCTGGCGTAGAAGGATTTGCTGATCCTCATGACGTCAGCCTGAGATGACGTTACCGAGCCATCTTCTTTCTTCAGGCTGCTGAGCACGGAGCTCTCTTTGTGCACCTTCTGGAAGAAGAAACGTGAGCACGTCTCGTCCTGCTCCACCGAGCGGACCCTGGACCGGAAGATTATCCTGGAGGCCTCCGAGGCAAAGAGCGAGGCTTGCTGGCCCTTCACCTCCTTGAGGTCCTCCGTGACATCCACCCCCATCGTCTGCAGCAGGAGCAGGTTCTGCATACTTTCCTGGAGCTGGGACAGTTTTCCCCGCCTCTCTCTCGCCTCCTGGACACCTTTGAGGATAAAGAACCTCTTGATGTTCCCTTTTACCGTTTCCCACCAGTCCGCTGGAGACTCAAAGAGGGGCTTCACGGTTCTCCAACCTGCGTAATCCCTCTTGAGCTCTTCGATGTTTCCCGGGGTCAACAGCTTAGTGTTCAGTTTCCACGTTCCCTTGCCCGCCCGCTGTTCGTCCTGTAGGTGACAGTCGGCCAGCAGGAGGCAGTGGTCAGAGAAGAACACCGGCTTGACGTCGGTGGATCTGACCGAGAGCGTTCGGGACACAAACAGGTAATCTATCCTTGAGCGGATAGACCCGTCTGCCCGTGACCAGGTGTATCTACGCTGCGCTCCGTCTGCAGGGGCGCTGAAGACGTCGTGCAGCTTGGCGTCTTTGACCGTTTCCATCAGGGCCCTGGACGTAGCGTCCGGTTTACTGTCCCCCTTGTAGATGACGGACAGGTATTTGAGAGTCAGGAGTTGAGTTGCTTGCCACAGTATTCTGAGGCTTTGCTCTGTTCTTGTAGACACTGTACATATGTGGTGAGTCCAGTTCAGGTTCTGGTCAATGGTAAACACCAGTATGTTGATAGCGGGGCATGAAATAATGGTAACCTGTTGAATGTCAAGGGATAAGGGTTACATTGTCTCTTACTGGAAATGGTAATAGCCAAGTTTTTGTGTGGTGCAAATTTTAGTTGGAATACAAATGACAATTCTGCTGACTTGCAAATGGCTGCTTGCTAAAAGCTTACAAAAGTACTCCTCTTTGGCTCTCACTGCCCATTTCTCAGGATAACTGCCAGGTAATCCAACATTTCCTGCTCTTTTTACATTTATTTGCATGTCCATTTGGAGTTTGCACTGAAGTTAAAAGATGAGATTTCAGGGGTATAGAATTAATCACTGCTCTGTGACATATCAGATGAATTAACATTTTAATTAATTTGGAGGTTTGCGATTACACCACTGACTGGTCAAGTAATATTTATTCTTGTAACCATTAAAGCTGCAGATCACAACAGCACAAAAATCAGGCCATTTGACCTGGCATAACTGTACCAGCCCATTGCTGCCTAACTCCGCATTTGAAGATCCTCAAAGAAATAAGAAAATGAAC
Organism: Chiloscyllium punctatum; assembly: GCF_047496795.1. NCBI lineage: Eukaryota > Metazoa > Chordata > Chondrichthyes > Orectolobiformes > Hemiscylliidae > Chiloscyllium > Chiloscyllium punctatum. Next base: position 13,558,137 of record NC_092764.1, on the reverse strand, counting down.
AGATGCTAGACATCTGCAGTGAAACCAGAGAGTGCTGAAATTGGTCTCGGCTTTATTTAGCATTTCTGCAGAGAATGGATGATTTAACATTTCAATTAAGTTCCTTCTTTGGAATGTCCTGCAATGGAAGCATTCCTGCTCTGAGCCAGAACGTGCAGCATTCAAGCTGAACTCCAGATAATCCCAGATTTCTTCAAAGATTTAAAGAATGATACATTTTTGGACCATTAACAAGCCAAAGTGCAAAATGGCAGCCAATGTCTCTGACTATAAAATGCCAATCTACTGGAGTTGATAAGCAACAGAAAACTGAGGCCTGACTGGATCCCTGCAAAATGGATTGTGAGAGTCAATAAAGTGCATATTTAAACAATGTATGTGATAAGAAGGCTTTGCTTTTGCCAGTTTTCTCCTTCAAGACAATTGTGTTTCAGTATTATAGTGCCCTATTAATCAGGTGACCGGTGTCAGTATGTGAGCCCAGACTGAGGTAGAAGGCACATGGTAATTGACCATAAAGTTCAGAGTCTCCGTATGCATGAATTCATCCAAAACTCTGCTTCTTGCATCCTAACTCAAAGAAAGCCCTGTTCCTCTAATGCCCCTATGCTTGTTGACCGACAGTGACACTTGATCAAGCAACATCTTGATTTCAGAATTCTGCACTTTGTTTTGAAATCACTGAGAAGTGTGAGAGGTGATTCTGCATGAGAACCTGCCTCCTATTGTTGGCTCTTACTCCGGTATAAGATGTTTGGTGAGACCTGCTTTTTTTTCTACTGTTCTAATCGCAATAAATAAGTTTTAAATGGATGGTAGGTCAGCTCAGCTGAGTGGAGTGTACATCCTGTATTCTTTGTCAAGTCATGGAAACCCCTTGTGTCCCAGATGAACATATCGGCAGCAAGTATCACTGGCTACGTAAACTTAGAGCTCCAGGTTTCAGAACTTGAGGGACAGCACAGGTCACCGTTATCAATGCATGAGATGGAGCATGACAAAGACAACATGTTTAGGGAGCTGTCCACACTGCAGTCTAAAGGCATATAGGCAACAAGGAAATGGGTGAGCGCTGGGTAGTCTAAGGAATTGTAACAGAAAGTACAGGACTGCCTTGAGTCGATTATGCTTGCTAATCAGAATTCCAGTTTATATACTGGTGAGGGCAATGATTCTTCAGAAGAGTGCATCCAGACCCAAGGCAGTATTGCCAAATACATCCCAGCTGTATGGGAGGACAAGGAAGAATGAAAGACAAATCATGACAGCAATTATTGGCAGGGATCAAACAGATTTCTCTATGAACATGAACAGGACTCCAAGGCACAATGTTGCCTCCCTAATGCCAGCTACAGGACATTCTCCTGGGGGGAGGTTGAGGTCCACAGTACATTGGGTTTGGAGGGGTGGGATGAAGTCCCGAAAGCAGATTTCAGGGAGCTAGTTAAGAGGTTGAAAAGCAGGACCCTTAAAGTGGGTCGTCTCAGGAATAATCCCAGTCTCCTATGGTAGTGAGCATAGAAGTGGAAGACAAAGACAATTGAATGTTAGACTGGTGTAGGAGGGCAGACATCAGATTTCAGGGGCATTGGGGCTGATTCTGGGGAATTTTGGATTTTAACAGTCTGACAATCAAGACCTGAACAGATCCAGACTAAATGCCTTTGCAGGAAGACTTGTTGGTGCTACTTGGGAGGGTTCAAATTATATTGGTGGGGGAAGGGAACCTGAGGGCAAATCTCTGATCAGGAAACAGGAAGGAGATGCTTAATAAGCAACTTTGACAGAGGAAGTTGAAGTTATAAATGTAAAGCATTGAAAATTAGCAGAATTGTAAAGGTAAATTCAAGGAGTATAGTGAATAAGTCTGATCAGTTGAGGGTATAAATGACAACTTGATGTTATCTCAAAATTCCAGGCAGGATAAAAAAAGGGGATAAATATGTGAAGGACATAGTCTTATTGGTTAGAGAATTAATCACAGCTGTGAGGAGGGATGATATGCTACAGGAAGTATCATATGAGGTTGTGTTCAGTAACAAAATAGGGACAGCACAATGCTAAGTATGTTCTGTAGACCACCAAATAGTGGGAGAGCATTACAGAAGCAAATAATATAGGCAAATTTTGAAATGCCAAGAGGAATGTAGAGTGTGTAAGAAGCACACAGTATGCAAAATTCTTCAACTGCATTCAAAAGAGCATTTTTAATCAACAGCAAACTCAATGAGAGAGGGCACAATTATGGATAACTTGCATGTGGGTGCAGAAGATGTGGACAGGGCTCTAAATGAATCTTTTGTTTCTGTCTTTACAAAGGTGAGGGATGCCATTCTATTTAAAGAGTAAGTGAAATATTCGATGAGCAAAACCAATGTAGTGTACAAAATCCCATGCAAGGACTGCACAAAACACTACATGGAACAAAGAGCATCCATGAACACCAACTAGCCACAAAACGACACGACCAGCTATCCTTAGTAGCCACACACGCAGATGACAAGCAACATGAATTTGACTGGGACAACACTACTATTATAGGACAAGCCAAACAGAGAACAGCCAGGGAATTCCTAGAGGCATGGCGCTCATCCACAGATTCAATCAATAAGCACATTGACCTGGACCCAATATACCGACCACTGCAACGGACAGCTGGAACTGAAAACCGGAAGCGGCAGATTCAAGCCACTATAAATGCCGGAGGAAAGATCACAGAAGCGCTTCACAGGCGGCTCCCAAGCACTGGGGATGTCACCTAGACGGGGACGAAAGGTCTGCAACACAAATTCCCAGCTCGGCGAACAGAACCACAACAACGCGCACCCGAGCTACAAATCTTCTCACAAACTTTGAATATCGTGAAGACTTTTATCAGATCACCCCTTAACTTTTTAAATTCCAGAGAAAGTAGGCCTAATTTCCTCATAATTTAACCTGTGAAGTCCAGAAATCATTCGTGTGAACCAATGTTATACTCCCTTCAAGGCTAATATATCCTTTACCACATAGATTGTTAAAGTGAGGGAGGAGGAAATAACAGATGTTCTGAGGACCATTTTCCAATCCTTACTCGATTCAGGCAAGGTGCCAGGAGGTTGGAAGTCAGCAAATACTGTAACATTGTTCGAAAAGGATGCGAGGGAGAGGCCACATAATGATAGGCCATCAGTGTGACCTTGGTGGCAGGCAACTCACTTGAATCAATATTGAGAGATAGGATTAACTATTACTCGAAAGGACACAGATTTGTCAGGGATAGTCAACATGTCTTTGTTCAGGAAAGGTTGCATCCTACCAACTTAGTTGAGTTTTTTGAGGAAGTAACAAGGAGGATTGATGAGGGTGGTACAGCAGGTGTTGTCTACATGGATTTTTGTAAGATATTTGACAAGTTTCTACATGACAGACTGGTCAGAAAAATTAAATCTCATGAGATATAGGGGAATGTGACAAGTTGGATTCAAAATTGCCTGTGGCAGGAAACAAAGGGTTATATTCAATGGATGCTTTTCTGAATAGAAAGTGATTTCAAGTGATGTTCCATAGGACTCAGAGTTGGGACCCTTTCTGTTTGTGATATGTATTAATGATTTGGAATTAACTGTATGATTAGAAGTTCACAAATAGCTCAAACAGCTGACTCCTACTGAGATGGACATCGAAGCTCCCCACCCACAATACAACCTGCACCCCTTTTGTCCTCAATATCATTTCCAAGTGTTGTTCAATGTTGATTCATCAGCTGCAGCATTAAATAAACAGCTCTTTCACATTGTCACTGTGGGAGAGGAGGTTAGAACATTGCCTGAATGGTAGGATGAATGTAGATGACTATGTCAGGCTGATGCCTGGCAAATCTGTGTGCAGCATTCCAAATGTTGTTAATATAATCTTTGATTCTATCATTGCATAATGAAATGTCATCATTTCCAAAGTCTCCCTTTGCAGTTGACAGATTCCAAGAAAGGTATTGAAAATTTTGAAAGGTTTTGATAGAAAGAACAGTGAATATTTTCCTCAATCAATAATGGTTTTTAAGAACGATTGATTTAAAAGTGTTGTTGACAAGGTGAGGCGAAAGCTCTTTAATGGAGTCATCTGCACTTGGAATCTTTGCAGAACAGAATGGTGAAAGGAGGGATTACAACACTTTCTAATGGAAAATGAGGTTAAGAGGCAAAGCAGAAGAATTCACAGTGTTTTGGGGTAAGTGAAAGACAATGGGAACAGTTTTCAGCACAGAGCTTGAGCAGAGAGAAAGGGCTGAGTGGCCTTTCTGTTTGCATCACAAACCTGCACAGCAAAAGGTCAGGAAAATTGGTGCAATCTCAGTTCACATTATTTTCCCTCATTTGTGTGGCAGCTTTCTCATCAGCTTCAAACAATAACGGGCCAGTTTTGGGACATTGCTGCGTTAAGCAAATACCTGTTCAGCAGGCGAAACAAGCCACAACTGAAACCTTGTCAAGGACCAAAGGACTTTCTCTTGATAATATCTGAAAACAAACATATTTTCCAGCTCTTTCTTGACTACACAGTCCACTCCAACCCCAGATCCTGCAACCTTCCCTCACCCACCCCCAACCCTCCAATTAATAAGTCTGGGGAAATAAAACATGCAGAATATTACAAACTCTAACGAGGAGAAATTGCATACACATTGCACATGTCTCTGTTTATGGTCCAGTTCAAGAAGAAAAAATGAAAATAAATAATTTGATATTTCTTTTGGACTTGGTACAGAAAGGCTACCACTTGTCTTTTCAGAACTAATGAGGCTCAGCCGAATTTGACACCAAATCATTCCACAAGAATGGACTCTCTCAGTTGCAACTACCCAGTCCTTTTGGGCACTCTGCTATTCGAGAAGTGCACTCTCATCACTTTCTCGCCAGACAGAAATGCCCAGACATCCCTGCAGCTTTTATCAGTCCTCCCACTGAGTGTAGGTACATTCAGCTCCTCAAGACTATTCCACCAAACAATAAGATCATTCATTGCTGGAATAGTCCTCTCTCTTGACTCCATCTACCAGTTTTGACTCCGCATTCTTGTTTACCCTGTTCTAGCCCAAAAATATATTGATCCCCCATTTTGCATTATTTGTTGAGTTAACATTTATTTTTTTTGTCAGAGAAACTTCCATACTTTATTCTATCTTCACTACACACTGGAAAGGTCTCTCTAAAACCTTTCTAGATGCTAACATCATTGAAAAATGTGATGCTAGAAAAACACAGCAGACCAGACAACATCCAAGGAGCAGGAGAATCGACATTTCGGGCATAAGCCCTTCTTCAGGAATGAAGCCCTGAAGAAGGGCTTATGCCCGAAACGTTGATTCTCCTGTTCCTCGGATGCTGCCTGGCCTGCTGTGTTTTTCCAGCATCACATTTTTCAACTCTGGTCTCCAGCATCTGCAGCCCTCACTTTCTCCTAGATGCTAGCATCCTCAACCTTAACATTTTATATGCTAGAGTACTAATGTGATGGTCACGTAATTTCTCAACATTGTCTAATCCTTTAACCACCTCAAAACATTTTGAGAGAATCTACATTGCATTCTTTCCAAGGTCAAGATCTAGTGGCCATCCCAGAACTGTGTTATCCTTGTTTCAAGATAAGGCCTTATACTCAATGGTTGAGGTTGTTGCTTCTGTAAGTGATGTTGATCTTTTAAGCTCCTGATGCATCATGTGGTTATTGCCCCATTCATGCAAAAGAGCAGGAAGTTCTTTGGTACCAATTAGTTTCTATTTTAGTCTTCCCCTACCTCAGTCTATCCCAGGAAGCACGTGCTACATGGACCTAGAATAATTTTCAACATGAACTCCGTGCTGTGCCATCTGTTCCCCGGGACGCACATCAAGACAAACATCACCTGCGTCTGGAGGATCATCAACTTGATAAAGACACCCTTTGGCCTGCCTGAAACCTGTTGATCTTTCAGAACTGGAAGTTGCCCCGACCGGGTGTTGCAGACTGGCACATTCCAAGGCCCAGGATGATGTCTTGAGGGATGCACTAAAGCTTGAGGCAGCTGCTGCAAAGGTGCACTGGGGAAGAAAACACCGTCTGAGATCCTTCTGCCAAAGTTAGGTGGGGGTCTGTTCAGTTTTCGGACCCTCCCAATACCTCAAATGTATGTAACTATATTCTTACACAAGTAAGTGATGCATTTGGCTGTGTTTGTTAGATAGATTCAAACGCCAATGTTTGTTTATTTTCTTCATATGCTACTGTACAGATCTGATTGCTTTAATGACTATCTATATATACAGATATTGTCAATGAATAAATTACATTTTTGAAATATAAGAAGAAATTTACCTTTTAGTGATGAAAGCAACACATTAATGATCATTACTTCATTAAAAGCACTGACCAATTACTCTCCACCTGAGAAAACAGATGAAGTCTCCCCTTCAGGTTTCTGTTGAGCAAGCCAGCTCTGACAGTACAGCACTGCCTCAGTACTACACAGGGCTTAGCAGCATCTGTGAAGAGAGACACAAAGTTTACATTTCAGGTCCAGTATGCTTTGAGTCCACGCTGGACTCAAAATGTTAAGTCTGTTTCTCTGTCCATGGATATTTGAGTTTCTCCAACATTTCCTGCTTTTGTTTCAGATTTCCTCAGCATTTTGCTTTAATCACACTGGGTTAGTGGCCTACATTTCATGCACAGTGCTCTGAGGTTTGACCACGCAAACATCTACCTCAGAGATGAGAGTTTGTATCATAACTGGGTATGCCACATGATGCATACTGACCAAGAGCAGATAAGGGGTTTGGCAGTGGTGAGAATGAAGTAGGAGCATTGCCAAGGAATATTTTTAGAAATAGACAGTGCTGCTGGTGCAAGCTTTAATCTTCAGACCAGAATTCAGAGCCTGCAATTGGAGATCACCCCCAGTACACTTGGCAGTGTTGAGTCAAAGATCTGCAGTGATTGTGAAAAGGAGCAAAGTCACTATAATTATGCTAATATTACCGATTTATAACTACAAAATTTCCTCCTTCCTTATTCCTTGTCATTTTCCACCATTCCTTGCCACCAGTAACCAAATTCTATAGAAGCCAATAGACCTCTAATACACACCTCCATTCTACTTAAGACAACCACAATTAACAGGAAGAAACGGACTTTCATCCCAACAGTTAAACATTGATTTGATTCCTAGTCAGTCAGGAGTTGAAAGGGACATGGTAAGAGGTACTGATGACAGCCTGTCGAGAACTTTAGACACCTTGAACTTTCAAAGCACATTTTCATGCAGGCCCTAAGGCCAATGCTAGAGAAACACAATACAGTCCATTTCCAGACAGACAGGTTAATGAGATATGAAAAAGAGAACTCTAGCTCGACACCCAGATAGCATTAACTTAAGTATGACATCTGCAGGTCAGTCATTACACTGAGGTGTTAGATGTCACATTCCAGGACAGTATTGTGCAAGTGTTTAAAGGAAATCTTGCTTCTGCGAGGAATTAGTGATGTACCTCAATAATGTTGTGCATACTCAAAGTCTGAAAGGGAGAAGGTAATATTGGGAATAGAGAGCTAATCCATCAGCATCTAAAAAAGAAAAACTCACTCTTTCTTCTGGCCTTTCATTTTCTGATGGATCTCTTCCTATTTCCTGTTTCATTTCAATAATACTTCTGAGAGAAGTTTCTGCTTTGGGCATAATCAGTGATCCAGATGCAAACTACACCTGAAGTTGCATTTGTTTTGAGAAATACTTTTGTATCACCTCCAAGCTTTAGTGCAAACTCATTTGCATACCACTGAACATAAGATCTTCGATGGACCCGTGTGGTCAGGCAGCATGATAAAATGCAACTTCTTTCAGAAAGCTGAAAGTATTCTTTGATATATTTAGAATTGAAAACTTGGTACTGTTCAAAAAGTACAGTTGAAAATGGGTTTAACACAGCATGTAAACGTTTTAAATCTGCTGACAAATTACTACAGAAGCTGGAATCTGTTTTGAAAACAACAAATGCTGGAGGTTACAGCATGCATGGAGAGATGGCAAGCTAACATCTTGATTCTAGATGACTTTTCATCAGAGCTGCAGTGAAGTGTGGAGGGAAGAACGTGCTGACCTGATGAAGAGTCTCGACTTGAAACATTGATTTCTCCAGCTCCTGATGCTGCCTGGCTTGCTGTGCTCTTCCAGCCTCCTGTTTGTCGACTTTGGATTCCAACATCTGCTATTTTTTTGTCTCTAAGTATTTTAAATCACTGTGTCAATGCACGTGTAATCCCATTGTTTTAATAACTGAAATTTACTTTAAAAGATATACAGAAGGGTTTGCTGGTTGCTTTGGCATTTAGAACAGTTTTAAACAGTTAGACTCAAAACTTGAATTTGTGTCCATATACCACAAGTTTCGTTTTAATTCTGAGCCTCGCTGAAGGTCTGGAATCAAATACGATGGACAGAAATTCCAATGGTGATGAACGCATTCTGGGGTATTGGACATGATTGAGGGATCATGGGGAGAGTTTCTTGTTCAATGCTTGAGTAAACTGTGGTGCAAGAGATCATCGATACTCAATTTTAAGTTCCTAATGGAACCAATTTGGATTTTCATTCTTTTATCCCTGATTTATTCTTCAGATATAACACCATATCTCTTGGTTAGCCTTGTTCATACACAGCAAGCCTAAATATAACCCACTGGTAGCAGACTTTGCACTTGCATGACATCACCATGTTTACAGTGGCTCAGAATTTGCAAATGTAACTTTAAACTTAAGGTCATCCAGTTGCACTGAGTAAATTCAAGAATGACACAGGGTTTCATGACGTTTTCTGTACAGGCTGGCCAATGATCAACAAAGCAAGATGTTGTCTTGTGAGTCTTAACTGAGCAATTCTTTTGAGAAATTTACAGACTGAGGTGGCGGTGGGTGAGTGTGACGGGAGAGGCGTTTAGACAAAATACTGTCATTTACATGGTTAATGTTTTCTTCCCGTCAATCATGCATGTTCATATTTATGGAACATGTAGCTCCCAAGCTAGAGAGGGATGCCACTTCACAATGTAAGTCCAATAATTCCCCCTGAAACAGCAAAGGAACAAACAGCAAAAACCTTTGTGTTCCTCCAAGTCTTTCAGCACCCCTTGCAATTCATGAAATATCAGCAGAGTGCATATGATCATTGAAACCTAATCACCCATTGCTTCCTGAGACAGCTTAATTGACAAAATGTCAGCCCCTTTCACTCTTGGATTTATTCTGCAAGCACTTTACAATTTATCAAAACAATGCAAACAATGCTGTTTATTCCAGGACTTCAAAAATGAGTCAGAAATTATGTCTGGTGTAATTCAGGGCAACCTTAATAATCAGAGCGTATCCCAATAGCATCGAGTCTGCAATCAACATCACACATGGAACACTCATGTTTTTCATCAATTTCTCCTTATATAAATATTGAAAATACATTTTTTCCACTTATTAGGCACCTGGGTTGATTATTAATATGGTCAGACAAGGAAATGTGCAATCTTGCCATTTTTAAAATGGAATAACAAATAAATTGGTTTGTTACTGGCGTTGCACTGGAGTACCACTTGGCATGGGGCACACACAAAACTTGGTTTGGAGGGGGTTTTCTTTCTATAAACAGTTCCTAATCTCCACATTCCAGACCATTTTTAAAAGTGAGGTATTTGTTTTCTCTTTCGAGGTGACACAGTGGCTCAGTAGTTAGCACTGCTACCTCACAGCGCCAGGTTCGATTCCAACCTTAGGCAACTGTCTGTGTGGAGTTTGCACGTCCTCCCCGTGTCTGCATGGGTTTCCTCTGGGTGCTCCAGTTTCCTCCAACAGTGTGCAGGTTAGGTGAAATGGCCATGCTAAATTGCCCATAGTGTTCAGGGATGTGTAGGTTAGGTGCATTAGTCAGGGGTAAATATAGGGGAATGGGTCTGGGTGGGTTACTCTTTGGAGGGTGAGTGGGGACTTGTTGGTCTGAAAGGTCTGTTTCCACACTGTCGGGATTGTATAGATTCACTTTCTTACAATTCCTGTTCAAAATCCAAAGTCACAGCCTTGACATGACATGACAGACCTCCGTTCCACCCCTTTGTAATGAGTGAGGATCCAACATTTTGAAGGCAGCCAGAATCCACAGCCAGAAAAATGCCAACAGCACCCATCCACACCTTTACCCTCACACCCTGATGAGAGATCAAATATTTAAATTTGTGGTCGTCCTCCATTTAGTGCGCATGTGCTCTGTCTTTAGTCTGGTGCCTGGGAAAACACCTTGTTGGTGATACTGCATCAGGAAAATATCCTGATAGCTTCTGGACAATTTTCCCACACCTCTGCATCCCAGCTTGCCACCCTGGGGCTGGGGAAATCCTACTGAATGCTCCAGTTAATGCTGAGCCAATAGTTTGTAAAGATTCATAATCATTTCATTGCTTTCATATACTCAAAGCATTTCAGCACTTAAGTAAAACAAAGAATTGCGAACACTGCAAATCTGAAACAAAAACAGAAATTGCTGGAGGGATTCAGCAGGTGTGGAAACATCTGTGGAGAAAAGATACCTTCAGAAGGATCACTGGATTTGAACTCTGTCTTCCCCCAACTGATGCTGCCAGACTGCTGAGCTTCTCCGGCAATTTCTGTCTTTTAGCATTTTATGTTTATGCTCAGGATCTCGTTTGTCTTTTTCACCAAATTCTTCACCTGTCACCACGTGTTCACAACTAAAAATAGGTTTCCTGACACTTTTTAAAGACTTTTCCCAAGTGCTTGGCATACTTTGACCAACTGCTGCCCTGGTTAACACCATCTCAACCAAGATCGGCTAAAAAAACAGATTAAACATTGATCTATACATATACATTCCATCAACAGGAGTTCAATTGCACCCAAAATAAGTTGAGAAACTGGAGATGGATATTAATTTAAAAATAAGATACTTTCAATCCAGCATCCTGAGGAAAACAATTGATGCATCGGCATAACTATTATCAACCAATCCCAGCACATTAGTTAATTTACCCTCTGATGTAACCATTAACAATAATTGTTCAAGGCTTAAATAGACTTAATGAATAGAATGATTTGAATGTAACTTTTGATTAATTAACAACATTGTAGAAAAGATTGTAGGCACACACATTGCATTTTGTAAAAAAAAAGTCATTTTGTGTATCCCCCCAAGATTTGCCTCCATACTTATCAGATGGAGAAAGGTTCTTTCCAACAATTCCTATTCCATTGTTGTATTTTAGGTCAGGTATTCTTCAAACTGCAAAGACGCTGCAGGCTTAAAGTTTAAGTTTTATCCCTCCAGCTTTGCAAATTTGAGACAAGGGAAAGGTTATTCCTGATGAAGGGCTTTTGCCCGAAATGTTGATTTCGCTGCTCGTTGAATGCTGCCTGAACTGCTGTGCTCTTCCAGCACCACTAATCCAGTATTTGCTTTCCAGCATCTGCAGTCATTATTTATACCAAAAGGGAAAGAAAGTCAAACATAAACATTCTTTCCTTTCCCACATATTCCACTGTAGCTCAGAGAGACAGCTCATTCACAGTGTTTGGTTTTTGCATGTGCAATTTAGCGCACGCTAAACATGCTTTTGGTTTCCCTGTTCCAGCCAAGTGTACTCAATAGCACTGAGGTCACCTTAAAGTGGACCAGTCACACAATTTTCTTCCACTGTACTGTATCACAACAGGTGAAGCTGTTGACAATAGCAGAGTGAAAGATGGATGAAGAACTTTTCCATCAGCACCATTTATTTTGAAGATAGAAGTGCTCTTCAATCATAGCTAAAGTACTTAAAATGTAATAGGCTTCAACTTGTCCTTCTCTCTACAGTGGATTAGTGGTGCTGGAAGAGCACAGCAGTTCAGGCAGCATCCAACGAGCAGCGAAATCGACGTTTTGGGCAAAAGCCCTTCATCAGGAATAAAGGCAGTGAGCCTGAAGCATGGTGAGATAAGCTAGAGGAGGGTGGGGGTGGGGAGAAAGTAGCATAGAGTACAATGGGTGAGTGGGGGAGGAGATGAAGGTGATAGGTCAAGGAAGAGAGGGTGGAGTGGATAGGTGGAAAAGAAGATAGGCAGGTCGGACAAGTCCGGACAAGTCAAGGAGACAGTTACTGAGCTGGAAGTTTGAAACTAGGATGAGGTGGGGGAAGGGGAAATGAGGAAGCTGTTGAAGTCCACATTGATGCCCTGGGGTTGAAGTCCACACCCCCTTACGACCCACCCTCCCATTCTGGCACTTTCCCCTGCCACCGCAGGAACTGTAAAACCTGAGCCCACACCTCCTCCCTCACCTCTATCCAAGGCCCTAAAGGAGCCTTCCAAATCCATCAAAGTTTCACCTGCACATCCACTAATATCATTTATTGTATCCGTTGCTCCCGATGTGGTCTCCTCTACATTGGGGAGACTGGGCGCCTCCTAGCAGAGCGCTTTAGGGAACATCTCCGAGACACCCGCACCAATCAACCAAACCGCCCGTGGCCCAACATTTCAACTCCCCCTCCCACTCTGCCGAGGACATGGAGGTCCTGAGCCTCCTTCACCGCCGCTCCCTCAACACCAGACGCCTGGAGGAAGAACGCCTCATCTTCCGCCTCAGAACACTTCAACCCCAGGGCATCAATGTGGACTTCAACAGCTTCCTCATTTCCCCTTCCCCCACCTCATCCTAGTTTCAAACTTCCAGCTCAGTAACTGTCTCCTTGACTTGTCCGGACTTGTCCGACCTGCCTATCTTCTTTTCCACCTATCCACTCCACCCTCTCCTCCTTGACCTATCACCTTCATCTCCTCCCCTGCTCACCCATTGTACTCTATGCTACTCTCTCCCCACCCCCACCCTCCTCTAGCTTATCTCTCCACACTTCAGGCTCACTGTCTTTATTCCTGATGAAGGGCTTTTGCCCGAAACGTCGATTTCGCTGCTCGTTGGATGCTGCCTGAACTGCTGTGCTCTTCCAGCACCACTAATCCAGTATTTGGTTTTCAGCATCTGCAGTCATTGTTTTTACCTTCTCTCTACAGTGCCTAGTCTTCCCTATTTCATTATCTTTACTGGGTGTTTAGTATAGGGCACCAAATAGCCAGAAGGAGGAGCAAATTTTCAGGTAATCATGGAATTATTCAAGAAGTAAAGATGAGTGATAATGTGTACTTTGGTCATCCAAATATAAATTGGACTAGTGACAGTGTAAAAGGTAAAGCGGGGGCAAGAATTGTTGAAATATTTATCAGTACTTTCACCATTAGTTCACACAATGCACCAGAGAGAACTGATGATCCTAATTCTCTGAATTCAATGAACCAAAGCAAGCACACTTCAGTGAGGGAGCAGCTGGGGAATAAAGGTATAATATCATAAGGTTTGGAATAATTAGAGAGACAAAGAACAATCAAGTGCAAATGTGTTTAACTGGAGGAAGACTAATTTCCGTGAGTTAAAGAGGGAACTGTCCTAGGTAGATCAAAATGAAAATTGGGTAGCCAAAGTGGTATTGAACGATGGAAAGCCTTCAAAGAGGAGATAATTTAGATAAGGGCAATCATATCCTAACTACAGCATCAGCTAAAAGAACAAGAGAAAGATGGACACAGAGGCAGTTAGCATTAGCTAGGGGATAGAGTGGCTCTTACTCTAGTATATTCAGCTCTTTGGCGAGTATCAGGGAAATAAATCCATTCCATTTCTAAGGTTTAAAATAGTACAGTAACTGATAGTATGGTTAATAAGACATATATAAAAGGGAAACAAATAATTGAATTAGTTATTTAAGTAGTTAATTTTAAAACAAAACACATTAAGAGTGGAAAGACTGTTGACGTTTCATTGGGGAGCTCCTGGATGACAGTGTGGTCCATAGCAATCAGATCTGTACTGTGATGATATGTGCCTTTAAGAGGAATTTGTTCTGTCCTGTTACTGTTGAAGGGAAAGCTGCAAACCCCTGGTTCTGAGGAAAGCAGAGTAAATAACTTTGAGTTTTAAAAATATTAGACAAAAGGAGCATGAGTGGGGGGAATCAGGCTCACAGATAAGAGTTTTAGCTTTTATTTTCTGTTGTTGAAGGCGTGGAGTTTGGAGTTGAAACTGTTAGACACAGCTCTCTCTGCTGCTGCATAAAGCTTGAATTATCTCTCTCTGCTGCTGAATTCATTCTGCTCCTGGACAGGGGGACTCAGCAAGTGAGGGAGATCCATTCCAGTGTGTGTACACACTCCTTTTAAGCTGACTTTTACATTTTTGTTGTTCTCATTTGGAGTCTAGGAAGGGCAGGTCAGTCTGTATTTTTTACAATGTTAAATCCACATCCCTCAGGCCTAGGGTTATCAATCCTGTTTGGACTTAATCCTGGGGTTGTTTTTACATGACTTCTGACCTCAACCATGCACCCAGACAAGCATAATTTCACCCCTCTCACCAACATTCTTCCAACTAATAAACAGGAGCTATGAAAGAGCATTATGAATGCATATTTTTAAAAATTCCTATGATTTCTCAACAACTCTCATTTATGTAGCAAATTCAACAAAATAAACTGTCTGAGGCTTTTCACAAAAGTCAAAATTAGACATTGAGCCACAGAAAGAGATATTAGGAAAATGCCCAAAAAGCTTGGTCAAAGGGGGTTTTAAGGAACTTATTAATGAAGAAGAGTGGTAGAGAGATAGGGAACTGTAAAGAGGGGAGTGCCAGAGCTCAGGGACAAGGCAGTGGAGAGCAGGTCACTCATAGCAGTTTCATTAAAATCAATGCTTTGCAGAACGGTCGCTGGGCCTGAAACACTAACTCTGCTTTCTCTCCACTGATGCTGCCAGACCTGCTGGGTTTGTCCAGTAACTTCTCTTTTTGTTCCTGATTTCCAGCATCCACAGTTCTTTTTCAAGTAAACTCAAGTGTTTTCAAAGGACCAGATGAGTGTAAATATCTACAGGTTGTCTGAAATTTAAAGGTAATCTTACCATTATCTTACTAGGCCATAAGGCTGCTCTGTCATTAGACAGAGATGACTGCTGGTGGCTTAACCTGAGGGCCAACACATCACAGGGCACAGGAGAGGTTGAAAAGGAGATCTATCCTATTCTAGAGCTCTTTACGGTAATTTCAGTCAGTTTGGGGACTGAGCCTGTACTGTTGGCTGGTGTTAGTCTGTGTCACAAACCAGACAACTGAGCTAGAGATAGGGTGAGGCTATGAAGGGATTTGAAAACAAGGATAAGAATTTTAAAATCCAGTTGTTGTTTGACCTGGGATCACAGTAGATTAACAAGGACAGGGGTAATAGTAGAACAGGAATCACTGCTAGGAAAGGAACAGACATAGTCACATCTATCCACAGCACGGAAACAGACCCTTCAGTCCAACTTGTCCATACCTACCAGATATCCTAAATTAATCTGGTCTCATTTGCCACCATCTGATCCATTTCCCTCTCAACCCTTCTTATTCATATACTTATCTTTTAATTGTTGCAATTGTATTAGCCTCTCCCACTTCCTGTGGCAGCTCATCCCATACATGCACCATCCTCTGTGTGAAAAAGCTATCCCTTAGGTCCTTTTTAATATCCTTCCCTTAAACCTATGTCCTCTAGCTTTGAACTCCCCTACCCTGGAGAAAAGAACTTGTCTATTTACCTTATCCACACTGCTCATGATTTTATAAACTTCTATAAGGTCGCCTTCCAGGGGAAATAGCCCTTGCCTATTCAGCCTCTCCCTGAAGTCCATCAGAGGTTCAGCTGAGCTCAAGTGTAGGATCTGCAAGCTGGCAATTCATGAATGACCTGAAATAGGCAAAGTTGCAATCCCAGATTCTGTCACTGGAGTCAATGGTGGTTAATGGGGGAAAGCTGGGAAACTTTTTTTAATTTCAAAAATATACTTTATTCATAAAATTATTTGGATCTCTATACAATTGGTCATGCCATTCTTGTGCACACAATACATTGCTTTACATACATACTTTGAAATCTATTTTTCCTATATACAAGTCTGTACATTTACTATCCAGCTCTTCTGCTGAGGTGTCAGCAGAGCCCAAATGACTGCGTGGGCCCCCTGTTCTTCTTTAGGCAGGCAGATGTTACACGGTGGTCTTTCTCCACTACGCCTTGGCAGCAGCTGCCCTAAGCTTCAGCACGTCCCTCAACATGTAGTCTTGGACCTTGGAATGTGCCAGTCTGCAACACTCAGTCGGGGTCAGCTCCTTCAGCTGGAAGATCAACAGGTTTCGGACCACCCAGAGAACGTCCTTCACCGAGTTGATGATCCTCCAGGCACAGTTGATGTTCGTCTCGGTGTGAGTCCCGGGGAACAGGCCGTAGAGCACAGAGTCCTGCTTCACGGCGCTGCTCGGGACGAACTTCAACAAACACCACTGCATTCCTCTCCAGACTTCCTCTGCTTAGGCACATTCCAGAAGGAGGTGTGTGACAGTCTTGCCCCCCTGCAGCTGCTTCGAGGGCAGGGAGTCTGGGCGTGCATAAAGGATCTCACAGGCAGAGCCCTTCTCACCATCAGCCAAAGCATGTCTTGGTGCTTGTTGGAAAGTTCTGGTGGTGAGGCATTCTGCCAAATGACTTTGACAGTCTGCTCAGGGAACCGCTCGATAGGATCCGATCTCTCCTTTTCCCGAAGGGTCTCAAGGACACTACGTGCTGACCACTTCCTGATGGACTTGTGGTCAAAGGTGTTTTTCTTCATAAACTTCTCCACGAAGGACAGGTGATACGGAATGATCCAACTACTCGGAGCGTTCCGCGGCAGCGAGGCCAGGCCCATCCTTCGCAACACCAGGGACAGGTAGAACCTCAGTACGTAGTGACACTTGGTGTTTGCGTACCGGGGATCCACGCACAGCTTGATACAGCCACACGCAAAGGTGGCCATCAGGGTGAGGGTGGCATTGGGTGTGTATTTTCCCCCTGTTGCCCAGATCTTTATACTTCGAGTCCCTTTGGACCCGATCCATCTTTGATCTCCATATAAACTGGAAGATGGCCCGGGTGACTGCAGCGGCACAGGTTCTGGAAATAGGCCAGACCTGTGCCACGTATAACAGCAATGACAGTGCCTCACACCTGATGACCAGGTTTCGAAGACTAGGAATCCCTTAACTAGGCATCAGAATCTAAAGTAAAGCAGTACTGGTAAAGAAGTACACTGGAGAATGTGCAAAAAACCTCGTTTAATAAAACCTGACTGGCTGCAAGAGAACAGAGTAAATGTTTATCTAAGGAAATGAGCATAAGTAGCAGGATTTTCATTAAACAGGTGCCAGTGTGTGGCCTTTGCAGGACTAAATGATTTCTTCACACTTGGTTTAAGTATGCCTGCTGTGTGGGAACTGCAACAACACATCCATATACAACAGCTGTGTTAATAAACAGGCCCTGGGGTTTCTCCTGGACAAATGCTCCAGCAGTTTGTGTATTGCTTTTTCCTGACATCTCCTTTACTTATATTTATAATTTCCCCCCTCCTTCATTTCACCCACTCAATCTCCTTGTATGTGTGATCCAGTTTTAGTGAGAATGATGAGAGAGCATGGGGACCACACATAGCAAGGTGGATTGTGATGCCAACAGTAGCTCACCCTGCATTGACACAACTGTCTGTTTGATGGCAGTTGGTAGCTCAGGGAAATACCAAGGCATATGGTTCTTGCTTGCGACTCTTTAATCGGCAATTCAACCTCATTTACAAATGGCACACACTGTTATTGAATCCTTTGGAACTTAGCCAGAATCTAAGGATTCCTGGAAGATTCCTGGAAGTCATGATGTGAAGGTGCCGGTGTTGGACTGGGGTGGACAAAGTTAAAAATCACACAACACCAGGTTAAAGTCCAACAGGTTTATTTGGAAGCACTAGCTTTCAAAGCATTTCTCCTCCATCAGGTGGTTTTGAAGTATCAGATCACAAACACAGAATTTATAGCAAAAGATTACAGTGTCATACAGTGATATATTGAACAAACCTGAATTGTGAACAACCCTGTCACGGCAGACTCTGCAAGATGTGTCAGAGTATCGACATGGATACACCATTAGATGTGGGGACACCACCCACCATGTACATGGCAGGTAGTCATGAGACTCGACCAACGTTGTCTATCTTATAAGCTGCAGGCCAGGATGTCCTGAGGCATGGAACATTGGCAAGACCAAGCAGACGCTATGGAAATGGATGAATGGACACCACACAATAATCACCAGCCAGGAGTATTCCCTCCCAGTCGGAGAACACTTCAGCGGTCTGGGACATTCGGCCTCAGACCTTCGGGTTACCATCCTCCAAGGCAGACTTCAGGAACAAGACAAAGTGGCCAAGCAGAGACTGATAGTCAAGTTCGTTACCCATGGGGATGGCCTCAACTGGGACCTTGGGTTCATGTCACCCCACTAGTGACCCCACTGCACTATACACTGACACACACACACACACACACACACAATTTGTACAGACCCACACACTCACACAGACCCTCTCTCATAAATAGGCTCTCTCGCATATGCTCATACATACACCCCTCACACTCATACCTACACATGCACCCTATCACAGACATACACCTCATTACACTCACACACATACATATACACACACTCTCTCACAGACACTCACACCTTCACACGCACACCTACATGCTCATACTCACTTGGTCTCCCCTGCACATAAACACATATCAGTTTGTGGGATGAATTTGTACTTGCAGCATTACATTTTATTTTGCTCCAAAACTGTATAAATCTATGTAAGATTCTGCAAATGCTACTTTAGAAATAGAATCAATAGAATTGGGACACAGACAAACTTTAACCTCATATCTTCAATGCAGTATCTGAACTGAGATGACACCTATTGTTAAAGCTAACTTGAGAATGTAACTTTTAAAGAAGTTCTGGGATTTACATATGAAAGAACCAAAACTAACATGGTCATTCTAAAGATGAAAGACTTAACAAACAATCCAGTTTTTTTTCAATATATCATTTCAGTGGCATCACACTTTAATCTTTTGCTATAAATTCTGTGTCTTGTGATCTTAACTTCAACAACCACCTGATGAAAGAGCAGTGCTTTGAAAGCTAGTGCTTCCAAATAAACCTATTGGATTATAATCTGGTGTTGTGTGATTATTAACTTTGTCCACCCCAGTCCAACACCAGCACCTCCAAATCAGGATTGTTATCCAGGTTTTTTTTAATATATCACTGTATGACACTGTAATCTTTTGCTACACATTCTGTGACTTGTGGTCTTGTCTTCGACAACCACCTGATGAAGGAGCAGCGCTCCGAAAGCTAGTGCTTCCAAGTAAACCTGTTGGACTTTAACCTGGTGTTGTGTGATTTTTAACTTGGAAGATTAGTGCAAGTGCATCCACTATCTCCGTAACTACTTCCTTTAAGATCCTAGGATGCATTGACCTTTTGCCTCATTAGTCTCCCTTGGACTTTTTCTCCTGTCATAGTTATTGTCTCTTTTCCTGTCATTTTGCCCTTTCAATAAGTAATAGGATGCTATTAGTATCTTCTATTGTGAAGACTGATGCAATGTATTGATTGAATTCCTCTGCCATTTCCTGGTTCCCAGTTGTTTTTCCCCATCCTTATTCTCTAAGGGGCCTATGTTCACTTTGGTACCTCTCTTCTTTTAGTTTTATTTAAAGAAGCTCTTGCTGGCCCATTTGATATTACCTGCAAGTTTACCTTCAAAATTTATTTTCTCCCCCTTTTTTAATATTTTTCATTGTATTTTGTTGTTTTTTAAAACTTTCTCAGTGTCTGGCTGACCATTAATCTTTGCTTAATTTATGCTTTCTCTTTCAATCTTATGCTATTCTTAACTTCCACTGGTTTACTGTGATTGGCTTATCCCCTTCCGAGAATCCTTCTTCCTTGCTCCACGATATCTTTGCTATTGGCGATCAAATATTTTCTTAAACATCTGCCATTGTTTTCAACTGATTTTACTGCAACATTCCTTTCTCGGTCCTCCAGCTAGCTCTTCCATCATTCCATTGTAATTACCCTGACTTATGCTTAGCACAGCTATTTCCGAAGCAGAAACTCTGCAGCATCAGTTTAGATGCTGACCCAGATTTTCTGATAACCAAACCATCATTTCTGAAACAAGGCTGGGAGTTCTGCATGGGGATCTTGCAGAATCCTCTTTGTAGCAGATTTCATGA
Organism: Chiloscyllium punctatum; assembly: GCF_047496795.1. Classification (NCBI taxonomy): domain Eukaryota; kingdom Metazoa; phylum Chordata; class Chondrichthyes; order Orectolobiformes; family Hemiscylliidae; genus Chiloscyllium; species Chiloscyllium punctatum. Next base: position 13,537,907 of record NC_092764.1, on the reverse strand, counting down.
GGCAATATTCATGGTCCTGGACCCCTCCATGGGCATCTCTTTCAATTGGATCATTTGGAGGGTTTCACTGCAGCTTAGTGAGTAGTTTACCCAGGAAATGCTAATTGGTTTATCGCCTTGTCTAACTCTTGTATAGCTGATTGCCAACTTACCTCACATACCTTGACCTTACACATCCGCTATCCCTTCCACTCCTAGACTCTGAGCTGACATCCCTCTTTCCCTGGAACCTGATAATCACCCCTGCCACCTGAACTAACATTCCTCCTCTTGGTCGAAGTCCCAAATAATGACCAATTCTCCACCAGCGATCTGAACCCAACTCCCTATGTCCCCGAGATCCGACCTCACATTCTGCTATTCCCGACATGACACACCCTTCCCCTCTCTGGACCATTAGACCTTAACACCATGAGATGCAGAAGCAGAAGTTGGCCATTGATCCCATTCAGTCTGCTCTGCCATTCTTTGAGACCATGATCTGATAATTTTCCACTCTCCTTCCTTGTTTTTTCTTTCTACCACCTTGGCCCCCTACCCACATGTAAAATGGTGAGTGTTTCATGCAGTAACAAACTGATTGAAACCATCAATCCTTATGCCCAGACAGTGGTTGCAGCAACACCAGATCAAGAAACTGGAAAGAGTCCACTGTAGTAAATTGTTAATTTTACTGGGAGTTGCCATCTCTTCCAACAGCTGTGACAAGACAAAATGCCTGTGGGATCGAACTTGTTATGTGTGTGTGCCGTCAGTGATAAAGGTTAACGTTGTGAACAGTGACAGTGCTGAAATCACAGATTCAGGCCCCGAGCACCTGTTTTGGTCATTTTGGTTTGAACATTGGGAAACTTTTGATGGAAGTAGCGATACAATTTGCAGAGCAACTGGCCCGATCCAGACTGGAGACACAAAGGATTGTGTGAGATAGTGTCTTTAAGTTAGTAAAGAGTTTCTCTGTGTAAATGTTTCACTGTCGTACCATTGGAAAAACGGCAGCCAATTTGAAAGTGGTAGGCTCCTACAAGCAGCTTTGTGACTTTGAATGGAGTGTTTACTTTAATAATGTTTGTTTGAGAGGTAAATGTTAGACAGGAAACAATCTCCTGTTCTGAATAGCGTCAAGGAGTCTTTTAGATATTTTTAATCAACCTATTCAGGCATGTCACAGGCAGGTGGGACTTCAACCCAGACCTTCTGGCCTAGATGTAGGGACACTAACACTGTATCACACGAGGACTCAAGGAGATGTTGTAGATATTTTCTAATCAATTTATTCAGAGATATTAGTACAATTCTCTGGAACAGGTGGGACTTGAAACTGGACCTCTCTTCGCAAAGGAAGGGACACCACCACCGTGCCACAAAAGCCCTTGAGCATAAAGATATAAGGACTAGGAGCAGGAGGAGGCCGTCTGGCCCTTTGAACCTGCTCCGTCATTCAATAAGATCATGGCTGATCTTTTTATGGACTCAGACCCACTTACCCGCTCTCTCACTGTACCCCTTAATTCCTTTATTGTTCAAAACAAAATCTACCTTAGCTTTCGAAATGTTTCCTGAAGTAGTGTCAACTACATCACTGGGCATGGATTTCCATAGATGAGTGATCCTCTATGTTTTTCTGGGATGATAGACAACACCTGAGCTGAATGCCTCTTTGAAAGCTACTGCTTCTGGCAGTTTTGTGTAACTTGAAAGGGTTCAGAAACGATTTACAAGGATGTTGCCAGGCTTAGAGGGCTTGAGCTAATGGGAGAGGCTGAATAGGCTGGGGCTGTATGCCTGGAGCATCAGAGGTTGAGGGGTGACCTTATAGAGGTTTATAAAATCATGAGAGGCATGAACAAGATAAATAGGCAAGGTCTTTTCCTTGTGGGTGGGGGAGTCCAGAACTAGAGGGCACAAGTTTAAGTTGAGAGGGGAAAGATCTAAAAGGGACCTAAGGGGCAACCTTTTTACGCAGAGGGTGGTGCATGGATGGAATGAGCTGGCAGACGAAGTGGTGGAGGCTGATACAATTGCAACATTTAAGAGGTATCTGGATGGGTACATCTCTCCCTATGAGGGATACGGGCCAAGTGCGAGCAAATGGGACTAAATAAGGTTAGGATATTTGGTCGGCATGGATGAGTTGGACCGAAAGGTCTGTTTCCATGCTGTACATCTCTATGACTCTATAAAGAGGATATCTGACTCTTGTGCAGTATACTTTTAAGGCCTTAGACTGCTTTAATTCTGACCAGCCCACTCCTGTTCTGTACTCAGCTACTTGGCATGCCACACCATTAATGGAGCCTCATTAATGTTCGATGTGATCTTTTTCATTCCAAATTGCTTGTTGAAGTAGCCTTTTAATGTGGTCGACCGTATAATTTGAATTCCTAAGTTGGTAGCAATATCCACGATTTAATCTTTAAAACTGCACTGGCTGCACACTATTAAAAATCCCATAAATACAGCAGCAAGGGAGAAATTCACCAGCCATGGGATTATCGAATCTGACAGTGTGGAAACAGACACTTCAGTCCAACCCGTCTGCACCAATCAGCCATCCCAACCTAACCAGGACCCATTTGCCAGCATTTGGCCCATATCCCTTTGCATCCTTCCTATTCATATACCCATCCAGATGCCTTTTAAACATTGTGATTCATAGCTGCAAACTCAAGGCTTAGCAAGGACTATAAGACAGAAGAAGAGAGGTAGGCCATCCAGTCCACTGAGTCTGCTAAGGCACAGTGACCAGGCTGTGCATTCAATTTTCAAACATAAAAGTGACGTAAGTTCTGAGAAAAATACTCAGCACATATTTCTGTACTTCAGGTTGAACAAGGCCCTAAGATATATAGTGTAACACCCAATCCTTGTTTCAATAACTATTGGCATGACCAGAATTTTATCAGAGTCGAAGAGTGTGGTGCTGAAAAAGCACAGCCAGTCAGGCAGCATCCGAGGAGCAGGAGAATCGACTGATCCCGCAGGAACTCCGGACTACATTCAGACCATCACAATTTGGACCTGAACTGGACAATCCAAAGCCTGCAAGTCGAATCTCCTGCTCCTCGGATGCTGCCTGACCTCCTGTGCTTTTCCAGCACCACACTCTTCGACTCTGATCTCCAGCATCTGCAGCCCTCACTTTCTCCCAGAATTTTATCAGCCTAGTGGAGGCAACTTTGGGGGTGGATTGCAGGGAGTGAGCCAGGCATGGAAATGTAGAACACTGTCAGTGTCATTCCCTCCCCCCCGTTCCTGCCTCACTGCACATTTTCAGCATGTGGGCTACCAATCAGAGAGAAAAATGGATAGGCAATCCAGGTATTCAAAAGGGTAGTAAGCCCTCATCTTATCCATTCGCCTGAACAGCACGTACCTTTCCCTGCACAGCTGCTGACTGACCCTCCCTTCTGTCCCTCTGATAGCCCTTCGTGCATCTATGTTTTTTCACTATCTCAAATAGACAGTGCATGCAAAGGAGCTGGACCAGTTAGACGCAGCCGACAAAATCAGAACAGCCTTGCGATAGGAGACAGTGAGGTCTGCAGATGCTGGAGTCCTGATGACAAAGAGATAGGCCTGAAACATCGACTCCCTTGCTCCTCAGATGCCACCTGACCTGCTATGCTTTTTCCAGTGCCTCACTTTATCGACACAACCATTGCAATATCAACCTACTCAAACCTGGAACCTGGAAAGAGTCCCATTGTTGGGTTCCTACACTCACAGGAAAGTTTGCCTCTCTTTCATGGAACATACAAACCTGGGGGGGTTGGAAGGGATTAGCTTGTCTATCGGACTCTCTCCACCGTGGCTTGAGAATCACAAGAATCCGGATACTTCCTGCACAACCCTGCTATATCACCATATACTCCCACAACACCCTCTCTCTGCCCAGCAAATTCCCTGCTCTCACCACCCCCCCCACATCCACATTGGATCTGGGAATGCCCACCATTAGCTTACATCACCCCTTCTGGCTTGAACCCACTCTTCCCGTATTTGTAAGCTGAAACAAACTCAGAGGATGTTGGAGAAATTCAGCAGGTCTGGTAGCATCTCATAGAGTCGTAGAGATGTACAGCAGGGAAACAGACCCTTCGGTCCAACCCGTCCATGCCAACCAGATATCCCAACCCAATCTAGTTCCACCTGCCAGCACCCGACCCATATACATTCAAATCCTTCCTATTCACATACCCATCCAAATGTCTTTTAAAAATTGCAATTGTACTAGCCTCCACCACTTCATCTGGCAACTCATTTTATGGAGAGAGAAGCAGTTAACATTATATTTTTTAAATTAATTCACAGGCTTAATTAATTAATTAAATTAATTAACTAAGCCGATCATGAGGGATTGTTCTTTGGACTTGTGTGGTTGGAACATTACAGCAAGCCCAGGGTGGAACACAAGAGTAAGATGTTTTAGAGTCATAGAGACATAGAGATATACAGCACAGAAACAGACCAGATATTCCTATGTAAGTCTAAACCCCTTTGCCAGCTTTTGGCCCATTTCCCTCTAAACTCTTCCTATTCATATACCCATCCAGATGCCTTTTAAATGTTGTAATTATACCAGCTTCCACCACTTCCTCTGGCAACTCATTCCATACACGCACCTCCCTCTGCATTTAAAGGTTGCCCCTGAGGTCCCTTTTATATCTTTCTCCTCTCATCTTAAACCTAAGCCCTCTAGTTTTGGACTCCCCCACCCCAGGTGAAAATTCTTGTTTATTTACCCTATCCATGCCCCTCATGATTTTATAAACCTCTATAAGGTCGCTCCACAGCCTTCAATTCTCCAGGGAAAATAAACCTGAAATATCAACCTTTCCACCTCTTGATGCTGCCTGGCTTGCTGTGTTCTTCCAGCCTCTAGCCTGGCTACCAGGGAAAATAGCCCCAACTATTCAGCCTCTCCCTATATCTCAAATCCTCCAACCATGGCAACATGCTCAACAATCTTTTCTGAACCCTTGCAAGTTCCACAACACCCTTCCTATGCTGGGGAGACCATAATTGCACACAATATTCCAAAAGTGGCCTAACCAACATCCTGCACAGCTGCTACATGACATCCCAACTCCTTCTTCTCAATGCACTGACCAGTAAAGGCAAGCATACCAAACGCCTTCTTCACTATCCTATCTACCTGCGACTCCATTTTCAAGGAACAATGAACCTGCATTCTAAGATCTCTTTGTTCAGCAATACTCCCTAGGACCTTACTATTAAGTGCATAAGTCCTACTCTGATTTGCTTTTCCAAAATGCAGCACCTCACATTTATCTAAATTAAATTCCATCCGCCACTCCTCAGACTATTCGTCCATCTGATCAAGATCCCATTGTACTCTGAGGTAAGCTTCTTCGCCGTCGACTACACCTCCAATTTTGGTGTCATCTGCAAACTTACTAACCAATGTCTCCTATGTTCACAGTTTTGTTGAAATGGCAAACAACTGGGAGGTGAGGTCCACCTTTGTAACCTTCTCCCACCCTCCAGCACTCCGAAATGTCAGCATTCCTCCAATCCTGGCCCTTGCACAGGCCTCATCTCAATCATTGCACTGCTGGCATGCCATGCCTTTAGCTTTGCATTAGAGTTTGATTGACCACGTTCATGCAGACTGACTGAAGGTGTTTTCTTTCCTAGAGGCGTAGTATAAAGACAATTTGCTGCTGTTGTTGGAGACGCAATGAAGAGCAGGAAAGAAATCCAGGACCAATAATAGGGTGGGAAAGCTGTGAAAAATTCCCCACTCGTGGCCCCAGGCAACTCAACCCAGTCTCGGAAATTGCACTGACAGCCTGTGTATGTTGTCTATTAATTCACTTTGTTGCTTTATAGTATGATGTTGTTGTTTGTTTGCAAGGCAAAAAAAAAACTCATGGTGTGTGATGCAGCTCATAAAGCTACTCAACCAGCTGCTCCTCTGGTGGTCTCTGCTCCCGATGCAACACAGACTTGTATATTCCAGTTGCAATTGCTGATCTTCACTAGCAAGTCAAGATGACAGGCAAAAGAGTTTTCAAAACCTCATAGGAGTCATTTAATGAGTTTGCCTCAGGTTTCTGTTTATTGGCAGCTGCTTTTGTTGACTAGCCAATCATCAATGCTAAAAAAAATGGGTGATGGATTTAAAGGATTCAGCAAAACAGACAGTACAGCCCTCACAGATATGTTCTTGTAACCCATCCCCTAGAATTTGTAGTACACCATGTCATTCCAGTGTTTCACCTCTACATTATCCTCTTCCCAACCTGCCTCTTTTCATCCCATCAGGTCATTCTTTGTCTGGCAATTACTTATCAAATTGCCCCTTATTTTTGAGTCATAGTCATATAGCATGGAAAAAGACCATTTGATCCAACTCGTCCATGCTGACCAGGTTTCCCAAACTAAACCAATCCCATTTACCTGCACTTGGCCCATATCCATCTAAAACTTTCCTATCCGTGTACATTTCCAACTGTCTTTTAACTGTTGTAAGTGTATCTGACTCTACTACCTCCTCTGGCAACTAATTCCAAAAATACACCACTCTCTGTGTGATGAAGTTGCCCCTCAGGTCCCTTTTAAACCTTATCCCTCTCACCTTAACCTTATGCCTTCTAGTTTGAATTTCTCGACCCTAGGGAAAAAAAAACTTTTGCTGTTCACCTTATCTGTGCCCCTCATGATTTTATATGTGGTCACCCTCAACTTCCTATGCTCCACAGAAAAAACTCCCAGTCTATCCAGCCTCTCCTTACAACTCTCTTCAATTCCGGTAACAATACTTGTAAGTCTTTTCTGCATCCTTTCCAATTTAATAATCCCTTTCCTGTAGAAAAGTGACCAGAACTGTACATTGTACTCCAAACATGGCCTCTCCCATGTCCTGTTTAGCCAACCCACGGTCACACTTTTCTCTATTTAAAGCAGCACCCCCTAAATTCGTAACTTTTCAGTGATGGCCCGTGTATTTGACCTTCTAAACAAGTGGAAACATTTAACAGTCAGGTATGAAATGTCATCTCCTGCCTTCTTTTCATCAGAAATGAAGTAAAGGAGCTTCACATTATTGAGGTTGCAATGATGTATCTTTTTCATAGAGCTCCTACAGTATGGAAGCAAGCGATTCAGCCCATCAAGTTCACACTGACCCTTCAAACAGCATCCCACTCAGACCCGCTCCTTCCCTGTCACCCTGCATTTTCTCATGATCAATCTGCCTAACTTATACGTCTTTGGACTGTAGGAGGAAACAGGACCATCCAGAGGAAACCCACGCAGACACAGGGCGAAAGTGTAAACTCCACACAGACAGTCGCCTGAGGCTGGAGTTGAACTTCGGTCCCTGGCCTTGTGAGGCAGCAGTGCTAACCACTGAACCAACCTGCTAAATGATTGTACTTTCCACAACCACTAGTCATCTCAAAGCAATTTACTGCATTTGGAAAGTTGGAATTGCTGCAGCCATTGTACGCTCATCAATCACTCCACAAATAGCACCTAACAGATTGACTGTTTGCAATGGGGTTGATTGGGATTCTGTTGGGCTGTTGAGGGTCGGCTCCACTGCTCAGAGAAATGGCGGAAGCTCTTATCAATTCTGTGGTGGAGTTCTGATGGAATCCTGTGCTCTTCAGGCACTTCAGTGGCTGCCTTTAGGCCTTCCCCATGATGACTGTTCACTGAAGGCGGAAGATCAGTTTGCCAAATTGGCTGTTGTCTAGTTCGATACTGACAGCTCCTCACATTCTCAATGCCCATACAAGCAGACGTTGAGGAGTATCATGGAAAGTCAAACTAAAGTAGCAGACGAGGGAAGGGGGGTGGGGTGTGGTTGGATACGACCACATGTATGTGTGGCTTTGGGCAGCCAACTTAAGGACACCTCTCCCTGCCCCCACTCCTACCCAATGCTGGATCTCTTGATCAGGCACAGAGTGCCATGGAATCTTACATTTCACCTGAGTAGGGAAAGGAAACCGCCACATCCTTAATATCTCAAAGAGCCAGCATTTCTGAAGCATTAGTCTTTCTTTTGTACTTAATCCTGGAGTAGGCGTCAAATCTAGGAGCTTTCCACTGACATGCAAGAGTGCTACCAACTGAGCCACAGCTAACAGCAACATCATGAAGGGCTTATGCCCTAAAAGGTCGATTCTCCTACTCCTTGGATGCTGCCTGACCAGCTGTCCCTTTCCAGCACCACACTCTCTGATCTCCAGCACCTTCAGTCCTCACTTTCTCCCATCAACAGCTAACCATCTAACGCCCACGGTAAAAGCAAAGAATTTTGATGTGGCCTGATGACGAATAGGGGTAAATGGTCAGTTCTCATAAAGTGGGGGAATCAAGAAGAAAATGGGCAGAGATCATGGGAAAGGTGATCAGAAGCAGGGATGGAGGGAATTTTAGCAGTTCGTTTTTGCAGTCAAGGGAGTAGAGCTGCAAGACAAAGCAGAGAGTTCCTAGGAGCAGAATGGATGCAAATGGAAGTGGAGTCTCTGATCAATGAAGGTACAAGTCAGACAGAGGAACAACTGAGTCAGAACTGGGCATTATCGATTCTTATGGATCAGTGGTAGTGTCCCTAGCTCTGGAATAGAAGTTTCAAGTCCCATCTGCCCCAAACTTATGACATGACATGTCCAAACAGTTTAATTTAAATGCCAGGTAATAGTCCAACAGGTTTATTTCGAAGTTCTAGTTTTCAGAGAGCTGCTCCTTTATCAAGTGCTCTGAAAGCTAGTATTTCCAACTAAACTTGTTGGACTATAATCTGGTGTTGTGTGATTTTTAACTTTGTCCTCCACAATTCAACACCGGCACCTCTACATCATGATTTAAATGCCTACAGACCTGGTGTAAGAGGATGAAGGATATTGCCAATGTCCATGAATCATTCCTGTAATGTTAGAGAACCTTTAAAGACCCTGGCTCTAAGCTGTTCACAGCTACATTTGTTTAAATCAGAATCAACATTTCACTTTTTTGACCTATGAACAGATATGGTGGAGCAATATTTCTCCTATTATTACAGATTATTTGAAGCTGGATGAAAGCTGTGTGGAATACATAATTAAGAATATCTTTTACACTTTGTAGTATGTTTTACATAACTTTACAGTTTTTAATTTGTACCCATACAAAACCACATAAAATACAACATGTCTCGCCTTGATCCAATTGCTCTTCCCCTTGAAACTAAATCTCAAGAGCCTTTCCCGTTAAAACTTACTTGGAGAATTCTGTCTCTGTCTAACTTGCTATATCCATGTATCCACTATCCAATGAATGCCTTTATCAGACTATCTAAAGAGGTGAATCTATAACATAGAACTTCTCAATGGAAACGGCATTTTCAGCAGATTGTTTGTAATTCCCTTCAGACTGTTAGGGCCTTAAAACCACAGGCTGGTATCTTACATAAGAATATAAGAATTAGAGCAGGAGTAGGCCATTTGGCCCATCAAGTCTGCTCCGCCATTCAATAATATCAAGGCTGATCTATTCATGGACTCAGCTCCACTTACCCTTCATTGCTTTACTGTTCAAAAATCTATCTACTTTTGCCTTGAGATAGCCTCAACTGCTTCACTATGCAGGGAATTCCACAGATTCATAACCCTTTGGGTGAAGAAGTTTCTTGTCAACTCAGTCCTAAATCTGCTCCCTCTTATTTTCAGGCTATGCCCTCTCAATCTTATGAGGCCGTAGGGAGTGATTTGGGAGTCTGGAGGGGTTACAAAATTAGGGCGATGGGGGGATTAAGGTGACCTGGAGAATTGCAGCTAATAAGTGTCTAATGGAAGGCCAGCCAAGAACTCTTTCCTACTACTTCTGCTAATGGCGAGAGGGGGAAAAAAATGGATTGGGGGATGGGAGATGGATGGAGACCCCTACCATGTCGTGGGACACCTGATCATGCGCTTTGTGTTCAATGGAGAGCTTTCACTTTGCCATGACCCGATCACTAACAGCAAGAGGTTCCTCTCTACTAGAAGCTCTCCTACCCCATACTCACCAACCATTCACCCCACCACTCACTGACATTTGCTTGACCCATTTCCCTGGATTCCAGCGCAGTGACCATGAGGTGGCTCCAGTTAATGTCCCAACAGTGTCTACCACTCCATCCACTTGCCCAGCATTCTTGAGGGTGGTACAATACCTATTAAAAAGGCAGGAAGCCAGATGCCAGGCAGTCACTTGCCTGATTCAACAGACAGAGTTATCCTCAACCTTTCTAGCTAGTGATATTCATAATTCCAGTTACTACAGCCTAGGAAGAGGCCATTCAATCCAGCATGTATATGCCAGCCCTGTAAAGAAATCCAGTTGTTCCTACTTCCCCATTATAGCACCATTATAATGTTCGCCTGCAGCCTCTTCCATCAGGCAGAAGATACAGATGTTCGAACACATCCACCAGCAGGTTCAAGAACAGCTTCTTCCCTGCCATTATAGACTGATGAATGGACTCGCTAACTTCCGATAATGCTGATCTTGTTAATGTTGATCTTGCCTCGTGCACACCCTGTTGACATAACGTGTATGTCTCTGTCTAAGATTGTGTTTCACCCTATGATCTTCATGTCCTTGCTTACTATGATCTACTGAGAAAGATAGCTTTTCCCTATACATAGGTATCTGTGACAATAAATAAATCAAAACAAATCAAATCAAATTGTTCTGTCAGTTTATTCCCTCAAATATCCATCAAACATCTTTTCAAAATCCTTAGTTATCACTGCTCCTCCATGCACATGTGCGGAAGGTTTGATCAGGAAAGGATGGAGAACAATAGAGAAAAGATATAAGGTAAATGACAAAAAAAGTCATGATGGCATTAATGTTGGAAATGAGTGATGTCATGTGCACTGCTATTGATATCTTCAAAGTGTTTGGACTCTTTAAGGACTTTGTAATCTACAGTGTGTGTGGAAAATGGGACACCAATTACTGAAAAATACTTAACTGCGTGTTTTTGTCTGACATGATCATGGTGGACCCAAGGGCCTCTTTTGTGTTGTAGATCTCTATGACTCCATGACACTCAGCCTCATCAATCTTTGTAAAGTCCTCCTTACTAACATCTGTGAGCTCTGTGTGAACATCAGGAGAGCTGTCCGACAGACTAGACAATGGCAGGCCTGATATAGTCATATTCATAGAACTTCCATATTTACAAACAATATCACAGACACCTTCATTACTATTGCACAGTCAAGGCAGACTCACCAGAACTGGCAGCAAGGTGTTCTACAGACAGTAGGGAATTGTTTTGGGAGTGTTTAATATTGACTCCAGACCCCTCACAGTCCCCTGGTATTAAGTAAAATGAGGGCAAGCAAACCTGTTGTCGATTGCCACCTACACTGCCGTTCCTCCTTGAGTGATGAATCAATATTCCTCCATGTTAAATACCACCTGGAACAAACACTGAGGGTGACAAGGACACAGAATGTACCCTGATGAGGGATTTCAATATCCACCATCAAGGCCGGAACTGTAGCACCACCACAGATCACGCTGGTTGAGTCCTAAAGGGAGGTCATGGTTAGTTGAGATATCAGGAGCCTTAGAGGGGTATCAGGCTAGGGGTACCAGGGTTGGGGTACACTTGTATGGTTATTCCAATACTAGAACTAGTTTTAATCCATTTAACATTTCAGAGTGCTCTGGATGCCAGAGAAATTACCAAAACTTCTTAGAGGAATTCCTTTGTGGTCAGTGTGTTTTTGCAGGGCCCAGACAGACATTGTTCACAGTACTGCTGAGTATCCAGAGATTGAAAGGCATTAGCCATTGACTAAGCATAGCTGGGAATTTCCTTGGCTTGTTAGGAACAACAGAATTCTTTTGTCTACTTTAAGATCTCATCTGAAAATCAGAGCCCTCACTGGTGTTTCACCCCAGATAATGTGTCTGTGTAGTCAGACCTGAGCCCACCTTCATGTGCCTATGAGCTAAGAATCCCATCATTGAGCTGAGGCTCCAATAAGAAACTAATGAACCCAGATACATCTACCTGTCTACGTATCATTCTGTGTGTTCAGAAAGAGATAGATTCAGGTGAGAAAGAAAGAGGCAATTCCTGTTGATTCGAGGATGGATTTTTTTTTCCCTTGCACAAGTAGACCTGAGCAATCTTCTAATGGGCACATGTACAAATTTGTTATGGAAATCCTGCTGGTGATCAAGCTATGATTCATCATTTGGTACCTTGTGTATTTCAAGACTGATTGAGGCCAGTGTAGTAGGTCAGTCAGTTAGGCAATTACCCGTGTATCAAACAGCACCTGACAGGATTGCCCCATTTTGTCTGCACAGGGATGTGTCCTGGGCCTGTCAATGGAGGCCATGGTAACCATTTGGTTGGTGACAACTGCAGTTTAAAGAGAATGGATGCAATAATGAGATGGTGTTGCACATCATGATGGAAACGTGTAATCAGCAGTCAGGTTGAAGAGAACTGTGAAGAAAGGATGGAATGGTTTGTCCGAGGGAATATAGCTTTAATTGAGTGTCCCCTAGTTTGAGAATCCTCCATTAGTTGAAATAGCTTGTCACCATCTACCCACATCAAACTCAGTCGAAATCTTCTATGTTTCAGTAAGATCACCTCTCATTCTTCTAAACTCTAATGAATGAAGGCCTAATCTTATTTAGCTGTTCTTGATTTATGAACTGCTTCATCTCAGGAATCAATGCTGAAAATGTGTTGCTGGAAAAGTGCAGTAGGTCAGGCAGCATCCTAGGAGCAGGAGAATCGATATTTCAGGCATGAGCCCTTCTCCTTGTCGAGGGAGGAAGAGAGCTTCTTCAAGGAAGGCATCCTTGCAAGAGGATTCGCAGTAGGTTAAAATCTTCTAGGAGAGAGCGAGGACTGCAGATGCTGGGGATCAGAGCTGAAAATGTGTTGCTGGAAAAGCGCAGCAGGTCAGGCAGCATCCAAGAAGCAGGAGAATCGACGTTTCGGGCATGAGCAGGAATCAGCCAAGTGAATTTATTTTGAATTGCCTCCAGTTGTGAGATGTCCTCACAGAGATGAGGATCATACAGGTTAATGTAGATCAAAGCTTGCAGAAGCCTACCATCATAGGTAAGGGGAATCCACTGGAGGCTGCAAACTACCAGCACAGACAGGAACAGGCACTTTTGCAATGTGCAGAAGAGAGTCCATGCAACACAGGCCTTGTGACAGCACAATGCAAACAGGCTGATCAGGCCATTAGTGAGAGTAAGGTTCAAAAAGAGAAGCCCATCAATGACCCGCTTAGGATCGTGTCCAAGGTGAAGGTCAGCTTTCATGGTGTCCTATTACACCTTCCATTGACAGCACACTCAAAGTACAAGGCATCAGGCATACATATAAAATGCCCAGTTTAAGATTTGAGATGGCAAAAGCCCTCAGTGGAATCATAAGACACTGATTAGTATCTGGAGTCCTGTATACTGTATGGGATCATAAGGCAGCATATTGTAGTGAGGGTCCACTGATCAGGAACAGGCTCAGAAGCGACAGTAGCAGTTAGTTACTGATATCTGTGCTATTTTCCTTAATAATTGAAATTATTATGTTATGACATTTTTGTGGATAATCATGTCTGTCATTCTTACAGCAATTGTGTAATAACTGCAAAAATGACAAGTATGTAATGCACAGAGCCTTTAATACAGCTTTTGGGAATTATAGCACACTATTTTTGAATTGGAACTTTTCCATTCAGCATCATTACCATTTCTCTGTCTAAACATTTACTTTACTTGTGAACTGTCAGATGTTATATTTATTTCAGTAATAAAGAAACAAGGTGCAATGTTCAAATGAATTATTCAACGTATAAATTACTGAAGTGGAGTTTATGTGAACTGGAACCTTGATACAGTTCCTCTACGTCTGATGGAAGTGCTGTAGGCGGCGTTTAAGATTCAGGCTGGCCGGCCATCTCTATAATTGTGGCTTGCACTCCCAAAGTTACACACTCTGCAGAGTGGCTGTGATCCATGCCTGTGGGAGATTAGCACCAATTAAAGCTCGCCCGCATTTCTCTAAAACTGATTTGTACCTCCTAAAAGGGAGCTGTATTCTGGCTGCAGCAGATGTTGGAAGAAGCCAAGAATGGAAAAGCAAGCTGAAGCATTGGTGCTGCAGACCAGATTCACAGAAGCCAAGTCGGAGACCTTAGTCTTGTCGGTAGCAACATAGAGAGAAGTCATTGCATACAGCCGCAGAGGTTTGCCCTTATCCCAGGCAAGTACTTAGTGGGGATTGAGAACAGGTAGCTATAGGAATCAATGATTGGAGTCAAATGTGTCAAATGAATCATCAAGGTTGGTGAATACATCTTCAAATGCCATCTCTGATCAAACACATGACCAATGTACCACTGCTCTGACCCACTCCTTATCTACTCTATCCAGCCCACTCATGATTTTGAAAACCTCTATCAAATCTCCTCTCAACCTTCTTCGCTCAAAGACTAACAATCCCAATTTCTTCAATCTCTCCTCATAACTGAAGTTCCTCAACACTGGAAGCTTTCTTGCAAATCGCTCTCTCCACTGCATTGACATCTTTTCTATAATGTAGCATTCACAATTGGGATGTGGAGATTACACCAGTTAAGTGAAGGTCAGTTCTCAGTGCGCTTCTGGAGATCAAAGATGCCATCTTAATCTAGTTCTGGTGTACCTTTGGTGGACATTAGACACAGTTTGGGAAAGGTAAGACTGGCACCCTTTTGGATTGTGATAAGAAGATATGTTTGTCTGTAAAATATATATATAAAAACATTGTTTTTATTTGATCATGAGTACAGACTTAGTTAGGGACAAAAATACTACAGATTCTGGAATTCAAAGGAGACAAGCAGGAGCCTGGAAGAACATAGCAAGCCAGGTAGCATCAGGAGATGGAGAAACTTGAAAGAGTTCAGGAAAGGTTTACAAGGACGTTACCAGTGTTGGAGGGTGCTATAGGGAGAGGCTGAATAGGTTGGGACTGTTTTCCCTGGAGGGTTGGAGGCTGAAGGGTGACCTTATTGATGTTTATAAAATCATAAGGGGCTAATAGGGTAAATAGGCAAAGTCTTCTCTCTGAGATGGGGGAATCCAGAACTAGAGGGCGTAGGTTTCGGGTGAGAGGAGAAAGATTTAAAAGGAATCTAAGGGGCAACGTTTTCACACAGAGGTGGTGCCAGTATGGAATGAGCTGCCAGAGGAAGTGGTGGAGGTTGGTGCAATTGCAACATTCAAAAGACATCTGGATGGATACATGAATAGGAAGGGTTTGGGAGATATATGTTAAGTGCTGGCAAATGAGACTAGATTTATTTAGGATGTCTGGTCAGCATGGACATGTTGGACTGAAGGGTCTGTTTCTGTGCTGTACGTCTCTATGACTCAAAGTCAACATTTCAGGTACAACCCTTCTTCATAGGCACAGTTGTAAGTACTGCTGACTCACAGCACCAGGGGTCTGAGGTCAATTCCAGCCCTGGGTGACTGTCTGTGTAGAACATAATAATTGTAACGAGGTCAGCCAGATGGACCTCATAGAATATGATTGGGGCTGTTAATCTGGTTCAATTAGGGAGCTCTGGCTGACAGAGATAAACAGGACTGTTAGAGATTCTGCTCACTCTTAAAGCTGATTCTGAGGGAGCTGGATCAGTGTCAAGGACCTCCTTCCTGTAAATAAAGGGTGACTTGGTGACAAGATACCAAGTTATTTGTGAGTTATTTCATGGGATCTGCATTTTCTCCTCATGTTTGCATCATTTTCTCCCACAGTCCAAAGATGTGCAGGTTAGGCAGATTGGCCATGTTAAATTGTCCCGTAATGTTCAGGAATGTGCAGGCTAGGTGGGTTAATTCTGATCAGCATGAGGTTGTGCGGCGAGAGTGGATGCGCTTTGGAGGATCAAGGCAGACTCTATGGGCCGAATGGCCTTTATTTGCACTGTAGAGATTCTATGATTCTAGGATTCTATGTGGACATTATTGTCATTGTCAATCCCAACTTGTTCTTGTGAAGATTGTGAAAAGCTATCTTCTTGAATTGCTGCAGGCATTTGTTAAAATAGATCCACAATGTTGCTTGGAAAGTAGTGCCACGATCTTGACCCAGTGACAATGAAGGGACGACAGTACAGTCCCAAGTCAGGACAGTGAGCGGCTTGGAGGGAAACTTGCAGGGGTTGGTGTTTCCATTTAACTGCTGCCCTTGCCCTTCTGGATGGTAGTGTTTGTATGTTAGGAAGTTGCTACCTAAGACAACCTAGAAAATTTCTGGAGAATTTGCAGGTGGTGGTGTTCCCATCTATCTGCTGCTCTTGTCCTTCTAGGTGTTGGAGGTGATAGGAATTTCCACTTACTCACTCCCGTGAGTATAGTCTAGAGTTGTGCAGACACACATACTCTCGTAAACCTTTAACAAGAGATAGAATTTCCATGTAAAATGAAGCCTCGTGATAGACTGCTGAAATCTCTGGACTTCTTTTTACAGATGTTCCTATAAATACACCTTTGGAAGGCAGCTGCATGTTGTACCTCTCTCTGATGGTACATACTAATGACCATGTACAAACTAACAGTCTAGACTGAGGTTTTTCACTGTTCCAACATCTTAAACTGACTGGGCAACATATTTCTGCAACAAAATGTGTCAACCTTACCCATGCATTGAGAATCTGCCCCTCTCTGTGCCATAACCAAAATCCTTCATTCCTAGTCCAACAAGCACATGTCCTATCTGAGTTCTTTCAATGTGCTCTGAAGTGATTGGTTACCTGTTTGAGGATGTGGTTTACAACCTAGTGTTTCCACCATCAGACCTACATTATTGAATACAATCATTTTTATTCATTCAGCAACCAAACTGTTTTGCAAGGGAAGAAACAGAATAGGGGATGCACAGCATGAAACAAATGGAAAAGCAACCTCATTTTGTTAAGAATGCTGAACAGCAGGTACAGAACTCTGGAATCAAAATAGAACATTCTCAAGAAACCTCATTCACCAACTCTGCAAACCAAACTATAAACACAACCCTCAGTCTGTCGAGACAGAATTTGTCACTGATGATGGGTGGGATTTTTATAAAGGATTTTGTTTGCAAACCAAGTTCACATACAGTCATGGAGTTTCTGTCGACAGCCTTTGATTTGCTGGGGGCCAAACTTGCCACTAGTGAGATTTTTAAACCAGTTGTCAATCTTTATCAGCTTCAGCTTGAAATGCAAACAACTCATTTTTTGTAACAAATCTCGAGTTTTCGAAGAGCCTCTCATCTTGATTTATGAAGTGACAGGGTAACATGTCTGGATGGGAAATTACTACCAACTCACAGTGTTCTGTGAAAGGTCATTGACCTGCTTCAGTTGTTTGGGTATCACAGACTGGCATTCTTATTCTGTGAATATTTTTATAAATCATGAAGATGATTAGCACCGTGATAATGACCAGCAAATGTGTTTTTGGTTGAGAATTCGATATTGACCAGGATACCAATGTTGTCTCTGCTCTTCCTTGAGTAAGTACCATCAGATCTTTTATACCCAAGCTTTTCTAACGCAGTATGTAGATTGTCCAACCAGAGGGGAGGCCATATTGGATTTGGTACTCGGTAACGAACCGGGACAAGTGGTGGGCTTGTTAGTGGGTGAACATTTTGGTGATGGCGACCACAATTCTGTGACTTTCACCTTGGTTATGGAGAGAGATAGGTGCGCACAACAAGGAAGTTTCTACAATTGGGGGAAGGGAAATTACGATGCTGTAAGACAGGATTTGAGGAGCATACGTTGGGAGCATAGGCTGTCAGGGAAGGATGTGGTGGAAATGTGGGACTTTTTCAAGGAGCAGATACGACGTGTCCTTGATATGTATGTACCGATCAGGCAGGAAAGAAATGGTCGTGTGAGGGAGCCTTGGTTGACGAGGGAGGTTGAATGTCTAGTAAAGAGGAAGAAGGAGGCTTACATAAGGTTGAGGAAACAAGGTTCAGACAGAGCAGTGGAGGGATACAGGATAGCCAGAAGAGACCTGAAGAAAGGGATTAGGAGAGCTAAGAGAGGGCATGAAAAATCCCTGGCGGATAGGATCAAGGATAACCCCAAGGCATTCTATGCGTATGTGAGAAACCTGAGAATGACGAGAACGAGGGTAGGTCCGATCAAGGACAGTGGTGGGAGACTGTGTATTGAGTCGGAAGAGATAGGAGAGGTCTTGAACAAGTACTTCTCTTCAGTATTTACGAACGAGAGGGACTGTATTGTTGAAGAGGAGAGTGTGAAACGGACTGATAAGCTAGAAGAGATATCTGTTAGGAAGGAAGATGTGTTGGACATTTTGAACAACTTGAGGATAGACAAGTCCCCCGGGCCTGACGGGATATATCCTAGGATTATGTGGGAAGCAAGAGAGGAAATTGCAGTACCGTTGGCAATGATCTTCTCGTCTTCACTGGCAACGGGGGTGGTACCAGGGGACTGGAGAGTAGCGAATGTTGTGCCCCTGTTCAAAAAAGGGAATAGGGATAACCCCGGGAATTACAGGCCAGTTAGTCTTACTTCTGTGGTAGGCAAAGTAATGGAAAGGGTACTGAGGGATAGGATTTACGAGTATCTGGAACGGCACTGCTTGATTAGGGACAGCCAGCACGGATTTGTGAAGGGTAGGTCTTGCCTTACAAGTCTTATTGAATTCTTCGAGGAGGTGACCAAGCATGTGGATGAGGGTAGAGCAGTGGATGTAGTGTACATGGATTTTAGTAAGGCATTTGATAAGGTTCCCCATGGTAGGCTTATGCGGAAAGTCAGGAGGCATGGGATAGAGGGAAATTTGGCCAATTGGATAGAAAACTGGCTAACCGGTCGAAGTCAGAGAGTGGTAGTAGATGGTAAATATTCAGCATGGAGTCCAGTTACAAGTGGAGTTCCGCAGGGATCAGTTCTGGGTCCTCTGCTGTTTGTAATTTTTATTAATGACTTAGATGAGGGAGTCGAAGGGTGGGTCAGTAAATTTGCAGATGATACAAAGATAGGTGGAGTTGTGGACAGTGAGGAGGGCTGTTGTCGGCTGCAGAGGGACTTAGATATGATGCAGAGCTGGGCTGAGGAGTGGCAGATGGAGTTCAACCCTGCCAAGTGTGAAGTTGTCCATTTTGGAAGAACAAATAAGAATGCGGAATACAGGGTTAATGGTAGGGTTCTTGGTCAGGTGGAGGAACAGAGGGATCTTGGGGTCTATGTACATAGATCTTTGAAGGTTGCCACTCAGGTGGATAGAGTTTGTAAGAAGGCCTATGGAGTATTATCGTTCATTAGCAGAGGGATTGAATTCAAGAGTCGTGAGGTGATGTTGCAGCTGTACAGGACTTTGGTTAGGCCACATTTGGAGTACTGTGTGCAGTTCTGGTCGCCTCACTTTAGGAAAGATGTGGAAGCTTTGGAGAGGGTGCAGAGAAGATTTACCAGGATGTTGCCTGGAATGGAGAGTAGGTCGTACGAGGATAGGTTGAGAGTTCTCGGCCTTTTCTCGTTGGAACGGCGAAGGATGAGGGGTGACTTGATAGAGGTTTATAAGATGATCAGAGGAATAGATAGAGTAGACAGTCAGAAACTTTTTCCCCGGGTACAACAGAGTGTTACAAGGGGACATAAATTTAAGGTGAAGGGTGGAAGGTATAGGGGAGATGTCAGGGGTGGGTTCTTCACCCAGAGAGTGGTGGGGGCATGGAATGCGCTGCCCGTGGGAGTGGTAGAGTCAGATTCATTGGCGACCTTTAAGCGGCATTTGGATAGGTACATGGATGGGTGCTTAATCTAGGATAGAAGTTCGGCACAACATCGTGGGCCGAAGGGCCTGTTCTGTGCTGTATTGTTCTATGTTCTATGTTCTATGTTCTATGTTCAATTAAATTTCTAACCAGGAGCTTAGAATCATAGAGGTGCACAGCACGGAAACAGACCTTCGGTCCAACTTGCCCACGCTGACTGTATATCCCAAATTAATCTAGTCCCATTTGCCAGCATTTGGCCCATAGCTCTAGACCTTTCCTATTCACATATCCATCCAGATGCATTTAAATCTTGTAATTGTACCAGCCTCCACCACTTCTTCTGGCAGCTCGTTCCATACTTGCACCACCCTCTGCATGATAAAGTTGCCAATTAAGTCCCTTTTATATCTTTCCCTTAAACCTACGCCCTTTAGTTTTGGACTCCCCAATCGTTCAACCCCAGCAACATCCTTGTAAATCTTTTCTGAACCCTACCAAGCATAACAACATTGGTCCTATAGCACGGAGACCAGAATTGAATGCAGTATTCAAAAAGTGGCCTAACCAGTATCCTGTACAGCCCCAATGTGATATCCCAACTCCTATATTCAATGCATTGATCAATTGAATTGAATTGAATTGAATTGAATTGAACGGAATTGAATTTATTTTCACATGTGCTGAGGCACAGTGAAAAGCTTTGAAAAGCTGTGAAAGATAAAGACAAGACATTAATAATTCATCCAAAAATCAACATTGATGACAATATAGTACACTTAGTTCTCGACTGGAGTTCCAGCCTTGTTGCACTTTAAAGCACTCAAACACTGTAGTGGAACTGAAACCCTGGACCTTATGGCTAAGAGGCATGATGGCTACCAACTGATGAGATAGCAGATAGCAGTGAGTGTCTCTTCCTTCACGTTCTCCCAGATATGCTGCTGGCTACTTGCAGCATTTTTCATTCTCAGTGCTTCAGCCAACGCTGCCCAGGTCCCAAAAACTGATTCAAGAATTAGAGAAGTGTGTAATAGAAATTAAACAGAGACTGACACATTTTATTACAGGCTAGCACAACATAGGGTTTGTACCCTGTGGGCCTCTATCTGGAGGGAATTAGAATGACATTACAGAAAGAGAAAACAGCATAACATTGGGCATTGGCTCAGAAATCTCCTGCCCTTGACTAAACTATCCTGAAGCAATATAGAAACAGAAATTACTGGAAAGCATCTGTAGAGAAATTGCAGAGTTAATGTTCCAAGTTCAGTGACCCTTCTTCAGAACCCAGAATGCACAGCATTAACTCTGGGTTTCTCTCCACAAATTCCGCCAGACCTGCTCTATTTCTCCAGCACTTTCTGCTTTTGTTTCAGATCTTCAGCATCCACGGCTCTTTGTTTTATTTCAACCTACAGTGATGTTTAACAGAGTTAAGAGGGGAAGGGGAAGTCTTGGCGTGGAGATGATGCAGAGGGTTAGATAGAGGATGAGACATGGAGGCTCGGTTAGGGGGCTTGAGAGTTATAAGTTAGCCAGAAACTATCTAAAGAGAGGGCTAAGAAGAGTCAGGAGGACAATGAGAAGTTGTTGGTGGATAGGATCAAGGAAAACCTTAAGGCTGTCTATCAGTATATCAGGAATAAAAGAATGATTAGAGTAATTTTAGGGCCAATCAAAGATAGTAGTGGAAAGGCGTGTGTGGAATTTGAGGACATAGGAGAAGCCTTAATGAATATTTTTTGTCAGTATTCACATTGGAAAAGGACAATGTTAGTGAGAATACGGAGATACAGGCTACTAGATTAGATTGGATTGAGGTTGGCAAAGAGGTTGTTTTAGCAATTTTGGAAGATCTGAAAATACATAAGACCCCAGGGCCAGATGGGATTCATCCTTGGATTCTCTGGGAAGCCAGGGAGGAGATTGCAGAGCCTTTGGCTTCGATCTTCATGTCATAATTGTCGTTAGGAGTAGTGCCAGAAATCTGGAGGAAAGCAAATGTTGTTCCTTGTTTAAGAAGGGGAGTCGGGACAACCCTGGTAATTATAGGCTGGTGAGCCTTACTTCGGTTGTGGGTAAGGTGTTGGAAAAGGTTATAAGAGATAGGATTTATAATCATCTGGAAAGGAATAATTTGATTAGAGATAGGATTTATAATCCTGGAAAGGAATAATTTGGTTCAGGATAGTCAACACGGTTTTGTGAAGGGTTGGTTTTGCCTCCCTAACCTTACTGGTAAGGCCGCACCTGGAGTATTGCGTGCAGTTCTGGTCACTGCATTATAGGAAGGATGTGGAAGCTTTGGAAAGGGGTTCAGAGGAGATTTACTCGGATGTTGCTTGGTATGGAAGCAAGGTCTTACTGAGGCTGTTTTCATTGGAGAGAAGAAGGTTGAGAGGTGACTTAATCAAAATGTATAAGACAATCACAGGGTTAAATAGGGTGGACAGTGAGAGCTTTTTTCCTTGGATGGTGAAGGCTAACATGAGGGGACATACATTTAAATTGATTTAGGACAGATATCAGGGGTAGTTTCTTTACTCAGAGAGTAATAGCGGCATGGAATGGCCTGCCTGCAATGGTAGTAGAGTCACCAACATTAAGGGCATTTAAATGGGCATTGAAAATATGTAGAGATAATAATGGAATGGTGTAGGTTAGATGAGCATCAGATTAATTTCGTAGGTCGGCGCAACGTTGAGACCTGAAGAGCCTGTACTGCACTGTAATGTTCTATGTTCTATATTCTATGTTCTGTAGTTATTATTAATTCATGATTAAGTATTATTAATTCACAGATCAGTCAGCAGTTTGTGACAAGGGTACTTAATAAATTGTGAATGATTACAAGTTATGACCTGATTTGATTTGATTTAATTTAATTTATTATTGTCGCATGTGCCTAGATACAGTGAAAGGTGAGACCAACATTAAGTTTAAAATTCGAGAGGTCCATTCAGCAGTCTAATAACAGTGGGAAGAAGCTGTTCTTAAATATGTTCATACATGTATGCAAACTTTCATATCTCCAGCTTGATGGAAGAGGGTGGAAGAGAGTCTCACTGGGGTAGGAGTCTCATGGTTGTAGGGATACACAATGAAGTTTGGACGCTGTTGAGTCACGTCATGGATAGCTTAATTGTGATCCTGGGATCCAAACACACTCCACAATCTGCTATTGACTTGGCAAATGCAGTCAGAGTCACTGGGTGGTTCGCGGCGGGGGGGGGGGGGGGGGGGGGGGTGGAGGGGGGGAAGCAGTTTGTGTGGATAATGGAATAACTGCACCCTGGATGATGGGGGCTACAATGTTGGGGCTGAGGCATATTGTCAAGTGGAAGGGAGGGTTTGCCTCTGCTGGGGACAGCAATCGACCTGACCCTGATCGGTTGCTTCAGAATGGAACACATTCCATTCTCTTCCTCACTCTTCTCTTGCAGTTCCCAGTGAAAGCTGCAGAGACGAATTATTGGAACCCCGAGAATCGGTCACCAAGGTGCCACCTCGTTTCAGGCTGAGCAGATAACGAGGAGGAAATAATGGAGAAAATGAAACTTAACTTCAACAGGGAAATGCTTCCCTTTTCATTAGTCGAGAAAAAGGAAGGGGAACATTGCAGTCAAGCTGCAGAAATGTGAAAGGCAAGTCTGGGATAGGCCATTACAAAACTTCATCCGGGAATATTCCTTTAATTCGCAGCAGGTAAGAGCAATCTCTGTAATGACCCAGAGTCTGGAGTGAAGACAGTAATATTCACAATGACAGACAGCAGTAACTATGGGCTTGGCAGGTTTTCAGACTGCAGCCAGGTGGATGAGTTGGATCGAATTCAAATGGCCTGGAGCCATCAATACGGCTTTAAGGTAGAATTTTAAGGTAGAATTTTAAGGTAGAATTTTAAGGTAGAATTTTAAGGCAAAACTTGAGTTGCTCGGGGGGGAGGGGTGTGTGTGCAGGTCAACAGGGGGTGGGTTTGCAGTCGATTATAGCTATATCAGTCCTTCCTCAGAAAAGAGAATGCCTACGCTTTTAAACCAAAATCCTAAAAAAAGCAAACTGGTTGAAGTTAAAAGTTAGACCCTATATTATATTGATAAACAAGCAGCATTTTGAGTTCGCTCAGCACTCGCTGTGCTTCAAAAAGAGACACCACATCAGAAACTACCTGAGCACGCAGTTAGGGGGAGGGTAGCAGGTAGATCGAGCAATGTTGAAACCAGATACTTGAGCTGTTTTCTCTTTCAAAAAAAACCATGGTTTTTGACAGATAATTATTTTCCATCTTTGAAGTAATCTTTGAGTTGCAACATGAAAACAGTATAAGAATGCAATTGGAGGAAAAAAATAAGTACATAATGACTTTAGCAACATAATTTATAACAATCTGTTGTTAACTTCTAATTGATCATTTTTGCTTGCCAAAAGCCAACACCCTGTTTAACGTTTCTAAATTTGCCTTTCCAATTACTGTTTTGACGAAAAAAATCAGATCTTTCTCAGTGTGATTTTTTTAGAGATGGTAATTGGTAATGATCATACAATTTAACCATTCTACATGGAGGGTTGCAAGAACTCTTCAATGTTGCTGAGCCTGTGGGTTTGTAAAGGAACTGTGGTGAGGGGGAATAAGGTATGCTACAGTTTCTCGATGGCTTGGAGGTGTCGGAGTTGGACTGGGGTGGTACAAATTTAAAAATCACACAACACCAGGTTATAGTCCAACTGGTTTATTTGGAAGCATGAGCTTTCAGAGCACTGCTCCTTCATCATGTACTTGAGCCTGATGAAGGAGGACCAGTCCGAAAGTTAGTGCTTCCAAATAAACCTGCTGGACTATAACCTGGTGTTGTGTGATTTTTAACTTTGTTCCAGTAAGGGAATGTTTTACAACTTGGTTTGAATGAATACCCACATAGACCAGAAGATACACACTTGCTGATTCCGTCTTTAGTCAGTGTTGAATATTGATTTTGCTGATATCAGATTGAATGAATGTAAGGAGGCTTTAATTGGTTAGGTTACGGTTATTATTGTAGTTTTAACTGCTAAACTCGTAATCTGCAGGTCTGGACAAATTATCTGGAGATGCATAGAGTCATAGGGTCATGGAGTCATCGACTCTGCACTTGGCCCATATCTCTTCCAAACATTTCTTATTCATGTACTTATCCAAATGCTTTTTAAACATTCTAACTGCACCCGCATCCACCACTTCCTCTGGAAGTTCATTCCACACATGAACCATTCTCTGTGTAAAAAAATGCCCCGCATGTCCTTTTTAAATCTTTCTCCTCTTACCTTAAACCTATGTCTGCTATTCTTGAAATCTCACACCCTAAGCAAAAGACACCTTTCACTCACTTAATCCATACCCCTCTTGATTCTATAAACCTCTATAAGGTCACTTCTCAACTTCCTATACTCCAGTGAAAAAAGTCCCAACCTATCCAGTCCATTCCTTTACCTCAAACCCTCCATTCCTGGAAACATCCTGGTAAATGTCTTCCAAACCCTCGATATCGCACCAGAGCATTTTAGCAGTTTCAATTCTATTACTTAATTGATAAAGCTGGTATTCATAAACTAGCAACATAAGATAATCAGACTGTCAAAACTTAATCTGGTTCTCTGCTGTCTTGGAGGTCATGAAATTTTCTGTCCCTTACAGAGTCTGATGTTACTGGGCTAATGCTAATGGTAAGAATCTTGGGAGTGCAGATGAGCAGAGAGATCTCGGTGTCCATGTACACAGATCCCTGAAAGTTGCCACCCAGATTGACAGGGTTGTTAAGATCGCATACAGTGTTTAGGCCTTTATTAATAGTGGGATTGAGTTCCAGAACCAGGAGGTTATGCTGCAGCTGTACAAAGCTCTGGTACGGCCACACTTGGAGTATTGTGTACAGTTCTGGTCACTGCATTATAAGAAGGATGTGGAAGCTTTGGAAAGGGTACAGAGGAGATTTACTAAGATGTTGCCTGGTATGGAAGAATGTCTTACGAGGAAAGGCTGAGGGCCTTGAGGCTATTCTCGTTAGAGAGAAGAAGGTTGAGAGGTGACTTAATAGAGACATACAAGATAATC
Organism: Chiloscyllium punctatum; assembly: GCF_047496795.1. Classification (NCBI taxonomy): domain Eukaryota; kingdom Metazoa; phylum Chordata; class Chondrichthyes; order Orectolobiformes; family Hemiscylliidae; genus Chiloscyllium; species Chiloscyllium punctatum. The sequence continues at coordinate 13,512,030 of NC_092764.1, read as the reverse complement.
AGAGGGTTAGATAGGGTGGACAGGGAGAGCCTTTTTCCAAGTATGGAGACGGCAAACACGAGGGGACACAACTTTAAAGTGAGGGGACATAGGTATAAGACAGATGTCAGAGGTAGTTTCTTTACTCAGAGAATAGTAAGGGTATGGAATGCTTTGCCTGCAACAGTAGTAGATTCGCCAAGTTTAAGTGCATTTAAGTCGTCATTGGACAGGCACATGGACGTACATGGAATAGTGTAGGTGGGATGGGCTTCAGATTAGTATGACAGGGCGGCGCAACTTCAAGGGCCGAAGGGCCTGTACTGTGCTGTAATGTTCTATGTTCTATGTTACATTTTCTCCCCATGCAGACCCAAAGAAATGTGGTTCACTTTCAATTGTCCTCTGAAATAGCCCAGTAAGCCTCTCATTTATATGAAGGGCAATGGCTGACCAAAGCAGTTCGGGATTATCAATAAACTGCTGGCCCAGCTAGCAACGCCCACACCCTGCGAATGAATGAGTGAATGAATGAAAAAGACCTCCTAATGCCTGAGGCCAAGGGAACGGAATAATCAGCCAAAGCTCCTGTCAGTGTTCCTTCTGATGTATGGTGAGAAAACTGTACCTCTGCTTTGTTTGCATAATTAACCCAGGCCTTTTGCCTAGCTTGCCATTTCAATACAATATCTTTCTCTTACATCAATGTTTCTGTCCTGTATCTTATGGTGAAGCCCAGTTCAAGCTGGATGAACAGAATCTAATTTTCCTTAGTTAAAACTCACACAACACTAAGTTATAGTTCAACAGATTTTATTTGGAAGCACTAACTTTCAGAGCACTGCTCTTTCATCAGGTGTTTGTGGAGTATAAGATCATAAGACACAGAATTTATTTTCCTCTTAAGCACATTACAGACATCAACATTGAGTTCAATAGATTTGGAATGTGAGTTCATTAGATTAGATTCCCTTCAGCCCAACAAGTCTGCACCGACCCTTCAGAGAGTAACCCACTCAGACCCATTTCCCTCTGACTAATGCACCTAACAAAATGAGCAGCTTAGCATGGCCAATTGGCCTGACTTACACATCTTTGGACTGTGGAAGGAAGCTAGAATACGCAGAAAACACCTTTGGGAGAATGCACAAATTCCACACAGACAGTCACCCACGGCTGGAATCGAACCCAGGTCACTGAGACAACAGTGCTAACCACTGAGCCACTGAGCCACCCCAGTTCTGGCCTCTATTTTTAATTACCCTTTTTGGCTGCACATCCCACTCCAAGTTTCTTGCTTGCATGAATGTTAACATTTCCCTGCAGTGGTTGAGGGTGTGCTGATATTGTGCAGTTGCAGATGAGGTGCTAAATCAAGGTCTCGTCTTCCCATTAAAGTGGATTAATAAAGAGCCCTTGACACTCTTTGAACGATAGCAGGGAACTTCTACTCAGTGCCCTTGCTAATATTTATCCCTTAACTAACACCAAATAAATCAGATTGTTGCACTGTTTTTGGAGCTGCTGTGCTCAAAATGGCTGCCACATTTACAGTCATAGAGTCATAGAGATGTACAGCATGGAAACAGACCCTTCGGTCCAACCCGTCCATGCCGACCAGATATCCCAACCCAATCTTGTCCCACCTGCCAGCACCCAACCCATATCCCTCCAAACCCCGCCTATTCATATACCCATCCAAATGCCTCTTAAGTGTTGCAATCATACCCATCTCCACCACTTCCTCTGGCAGTTCATTCTATACACGTACCACCCTCTGTGTGAAAAAGTTGCCCTGAAGGTCTCTTTTATATCTTTCCCCTCTCACCCTAAGCCTATGCCCTCTAGTTCTAGAGTCCCACACCCAGGGAAAAGACTTTGTCTACTTATCCTTTCCATGCCCCTCTGAATTTTGCAAACCTTTATAAGGTCATCCCTCAGCCTTCGACGCTCCAGGGAAAACAGCCCCAGCCTGTTCAGCCTCTCCCTATAGCTCAAGTCCTCCAACCCTGGCAACATCCTTGTAAATCTTTTCTGAACCCTTTCACATTTCTCAACACCTTTCCGATAAGAAGGAGACCAGAATTGCACGCAATATTCCCACAGTGGCCTAACCAATGTCCTGTACAGCCGCAACATGACCTCCCAACTCCTGTACTCAATACTCTGACCAATAAAGGAAACATTATCTGAATTAAACTCCATCTGCCACCTTTCAGCCCATTGGCCCATTTGGTCAAGATCCTGTTGTAATCTGAGGTAACCCTCTTCGCTGTCCACTTCACCTCCAATTTTGGACATGTCTGCAAACTTACTAACTGTACCTTTTATGCTCACATCCAAATCATTTATGTAAATGACAAAAAGTAGTGGAGCCAGCACTGATCCTTGTGGCACTCCACTGGTCACAGGCCTCCAGTTTGAAAAACAACCCTCAACCACCACCTTCTGTCTTCTACCTTTGAGCCAGTTCTGTATCCAAATGGCTAGTTCTCCCTGCATTCCGTGAGATCTAACCTTGCTAATCAGTCTCCCATGGGGAACCTTGTCGAACGCATTACTGAAGTCCATATAGATCACATATACCACTCTGCCCTCATCAATCCTCTTTGTTACTTCTTCAAAAAACTCAGTCAAGTTTTTGAGACAATTCTTGACACTACAATATAAAATGACTAATTATAAACATCTGCAAAGTGAGGCTGAGGCTGAACTCATGTTCTGGAACAAGCCACCAATACAGGTTAAAAAAGCAGGTGAGTGAGGTAGGTTCACCAGGGTCAGTGGGGTAAGGAATGGCCTCAAGTGAACGTGACCCTTTCGGCTGATGGTGAGGTTGGAGCTTCCATTGGCATAACATGCCTTATTGCTAGGGATCACGCCTACTCACTCACCTGGAATGGCACTAACGTCATTCCGATCCCAAAGTCAGCTGCTGGTTAAATATCAGTGATGACAGAAATAAGCCTTTCATAACTTTAGTTGGGTAAGGGCAGACAAGCCATCTAACAGCTGGTCACAACCTGGTTGAATACTGGGACAGGTGGGGTATATATGGGCACAGGGCATCCTTCCCCCACTTGCAAGCCTGCTCCTGAGGTATATGGAAGAAGGGGGCATAGCATAAAACTCTAATAATCGAGTCATTTGGCATATGAGACCATTCGGTCAATCATGCCAATGTAGCTTTCTATGCATTTATTACTACCTTCCTGTCCTCCTCCACTGTAGCCTTGCAATTTTTAATCCATAAGTATATGTCCGTTGTTACTTTCAAATGTTGTAGTGAATGAGTTTTCAACTCCCTTTCATGCAGTGCACTGTAGATCACAATGACTTGCTGTTGGAGAAGACAAACCTCTGTACACTATCCCTAGATTGTTTGCCAGGCCAGTACTGCTTTACCCGTTATTCAGTCGTGGACTGGGCAGGTGATGCATTACTCTATTCATAGTGACAATGATGTCAAGCTTTGAATTAGTGCCAGGAACAATAGTGACAATTTTCTGGAAATATAATGTATTACTGGGCACGCCCATAAAGTAATCTTTTAACTACTAACAATGCACACATTAAAGTAAACACATTTTATTTCAAACAAAACATTTTGTACTTCATGATACCTTCACTCCAGCTGCAAGGATTACCCAGTAAACACTTCTGTAACTCGGTGACAATTTAGCAGTAATCACCACAGTCCCTCTCTTGTTAGAGAGAGACAACTGATGGGGAGGTTAAACTTGAGGATCACCACAACTCAGGCAAGGAGTAAGGTTGAGAAGGCAGTACCTTCACAGTGATCTCACTTGCTGTAGGAATTGAACCAACATGACTCACAGCAGCACGGTGGCTCAGTGGTTAGCACTGCTGCCTCACAGCACCAGGGTCCCAGGTTTGATTCCAGCCTCGGGTGACTATCTGTGTGGAGCTTGCACGTTCTCCCCATGTCTGTGTGGGTTTCCTCCCACAGTCCAACGATGTGCAAGTCAGGTGAATTAGACATGTTAAATTGTCCATCGTGTTATGTGCATTAGTCAGAGGGAAGTGAGTTGGTGAGGACTTGTTGGGCCAAAGGGCCTGCTTCCACACTGTAGGCAATCTAATCTAATCACTCTGTATTAGCAACCAGCCAGATGATATTAAGCCTTAGATATAGTTATAACTACTGTTCCAGACAAATGTCTGCTTTCCTATGCTCACTTTTGGGGATGGAGTAGGGAGACTGAGCCTGGAGCTCTTCCGCTCCCATCACTTTATTTCTCTTTTTTTCCTTCTTTTTACTTTCGTTCTTTTCCTTTCTTTCTTTGTTTTCTTTTCTTTTAAGCCCCCATTGGCAATGGCAACAACCTCAGGATGAGACAGACACGGCTCCACCCCATCCCGGCGCCTCCCAGTAAGTGAGGAATTGGTCCCAGGCTAACATCCCCGGCCCGGCCGTGCAGACCAGGCTGAGGCTCCAGATCAGCAGCTAAGCCCGAGTGCCTAAAGGAGATGAAAGGTGGTTTTGGCCTAGTGTGGCGGTCTACTGGTGTGGCTGTCTGGCGGTGTGACCATCTCCTAATGTGTCCATCTCCTGGTCTGGCTGTCTCCCAGTGTGGCTGTCTCCTGTTGTGGCCATCTCCTGGTGTGGCTGTCTCACAGTCTGGTCGTAACCTGGTGTGACATCTCCCGGTGCGACTATCTCTGGGTGTGGCCGTCTCTTGTGGCCATCTCCTGATGTGGCTGTCTCCCGGTGCGGCAATCCCTTGGCATGGCTGTTTCCCGGTGTGGCTGTCTCATGGTGTGGCTGTCTCATGGTGTTGTGGTCTCCCAGTGTGTCAGTTTCCCGATGTGGCAGTCTCCCGGTGTAGCTGTCTCTGGTGTAGCTATCTCCCAGTGTTATGGTCTCCTGGTGTTATGGTCACCCAGCGTTATGGTCTCCTGGTGTTATGGTCTACGGGTGTGGCTATCTCCTGGTGTTATGGTCTCCTGGTGTTATGGTGTCCTGGTGTTATGGTCATCTGGTGTTATGGTCTCCCAGTGTTATAGTCTCCCAGTGTTATGGTCTCCCGGTGTTATAGTCTCCTGGTGTGGCTGCCTCCCGGTGTGGCTGTCTCCTGGTGTCATGGTCTTCAGGTGTTATGGTCACCCGGCATTATGGTCTCCTGGTGTTATGGGCTCCTGGTGTGGCTATCTCCCGGTGTTATGTTCTCCCGGTGTTATGGTCTCCCGGTGTTATGGTCTCCCGGTGTTATGGTCTCCCGGTGTGGCTGTCTCCTGGTGTTATGGTGTCCCGATGTGGCCATCTCCTGGTGTTATAGTCTCCTGGTGTGGCTGTCTCCCGGTGTGGCTGTCTCCCAGTGTGACTGTCTCTCAGTGTTGCAGTCTTGTACTGTCGCAGTGGTCTCATCCCCATGTGAAGGCCTTCCTCACTTTTGATGTCCAGGTATTAAATGGCCTGGCAGGTGGTCTTGTCGAGGGGGTGGTCTCAGCTGGGCTGGCAATCTTCTGCAGATGCTTCCAGCCTAGTATCCAGTAGCTCGGCATGGTGGTCTCATCCTGAGAGCAGCTTCAGGGTATTCCATCTTTCCCCAAGCCCAGGAGCTGTTAGCTGAACTGTGCTCAGCATTGTCTCAATTTTACTTTTTAAAATTATTACATATGACTCCTGTCACCAATATAGGTGTTGTGGTGGAGTGACTGTGTTTTCACTAAATTTTTTCATGGCAATAAATTCCCATTCTTTTTTAAATTTCTATTTTATTGATTCTTTCAAAAGCCGAGGGTTGAAGCCCCTTTGCAGAAATGTAGACACACAGTTCAGACTGACGGTCCAGTATGTCACAGTACTGAAGGATTGCTGCTTTCTCTCACATGAGGTGTTAAACCAGGCCCCACTTCCCCTGTCACTGGCCATAAAAGATCTCAGTGCTCAGGAGCATAAGAATTATCCTCAATCCCTTGGCCAATATTATAACTCAGTCAAAATCTAAGAGAAAATTGACATTGATATATTGTTTTGTTGTTATTTGTGGAATTGTGAGGTGTCCAAACTGACTGCTGGGTTTCACACGTTACTGCTATGAGCAACCTTAAAAAGTACTAAAAAGCTGTTCTGTGCTTTTGGGATATTTTGGGATATACTGAAAACCTGGAATAAAAAGAAATAAAGTGCTGCTAATATTCAGTATGGCAGCTGAGAGAAATGAGAGCTAATGTATCAGGTCAATATCCATTCATCAGAAATAAAAAACACCACACCTAGTCAGTATTACATTGCTGTTTGGAAGATCTTGCAGTGAATGCATAGACTGCAGTTATTCCAAGGATGCAACCATGACTATACTTCAATTTAATTGGTTGCAAATTGTTTTGTAACAGCCTGAAGTCATGAAAAGGGTTATAAAAATGTGTGTCTTTCCTTTTCCAGTGAAAGACACACACACACAATCCCTGCTTGATATATGTTTTTCCTCTGTTTCAAAAAAAAATCATGCAATTTCATGGTAGTAATCCCACGTCAGGGTTAATGTGAAACTTTAATTCTTCAAGTTTATTTTTGCTATATACAATATTGTGTAAATGCTGCTTTATAAGTCGGCAGCTGTGTGGTTTATTCCATATCTCTATTGTTCTTTAGATAAATCACAAGAATTTCTCAATTAGGTTGCAACGTGTAACTCAGTCCTGAGTATACATTATATTCTATATTTGAAACTTCCGACTCCCTCGATTAGGTTCCAACCTATAACTCGGTCATGAGCTCCTATTACTTTGTGTAAACCATCTGATCCCCTCAATTAGATTCCAGCCTATAATTCATTCACAAGTATCCATTATTGTATACAATAAGTCTTTCTTCCTTTCTATGTCTTCACTTGTTCATTTATGTTGTTGGTGAAAACCTGACATTTAAAATAAATGTTGTGTTTGACAGTAAATGCAAAACTCGGTGAATGTTCTGAAGGGTTATCGCACTAAGCAGGCTCCAGTGCATGTGCAGCGTATCAAATAAGAAAGAACTTGCCTTTTTCTTACCCTTCAGGATGTTAGGTTTTACACCCATCAACTACCTTTGAATTTTATCTCTGTTGTAATTTTGGAAATGCAGCAATCCACATAGGCTCCCCAAGCTCCTACACCAGTAACGAGATAAGGCCAAACTAAATGTTCTAGTGAGAATAGTTAACATTGTTCAGGGCATCAAGCACCGATTTCCTGATCTTCCTCAAAATAAAAATATATATACCTGCCTACAAGCATAGAAGAACTCTTGGTTAAAACTTTCATCATTTATTGGTCAGAGTATTGAGTACAGGAGTTGGGAGGTCATGATACAGCTGTACAGGTCACTGGTTAGGTCACTGTTGGAATATTGTGTGCAATTCTGGTCTCTTTCCTATCGGAAGGATGTTGTGAAACTTGAAAGGGTTCAGAAAAGATTTACAAGGATGTTGCCAAGGTTGGCGGATTTGAGCTATAGGGAGGGGCTGAACAGGCTGGGGCTGTTTTCCCTGGAGCATCGGAGGCTGAGGAGTGACCTTATAGAGGTTTACAAAATCATGAGGGGCATGGATAGAATAAATAGACAAAGTCTTTTCCCTGGGGTGAGGAGTCCAGAACCAGAGGGCATAATTTTAGGGTGAGAGGGGAAAGATATATAAGGGACCTAAGGGGCAAATTTTCATGCAGAGGATGGTACGTGTGTGGAATGAGCTGCCAGAGAAAGTGGTGGAGGCTAGTACAATTACAGTGTTTGAAAGGCATCTGGATGGATTCATGAACAGGAAGGGTTTGAAGGGATATGGACCAGATGATGGCAAGTGGAACTAGATTGGGTTGGGATATCTGGTTGGCATGGACGAGGTGAACTGAAGGGTCTGTTTCCATGCTGTACATCTCCATGACTCTAAAGCAGATTGACGCAGTGATACATAATATTGCACAGCACCATGGACAGTATTTTTGCTTGTCACACTTATGATTTGCTGATTGTTGCAAGCAAACTTCCTTAGACCATGTTTTTTTTAACAAAGCTGTGGTCTACATTGACCATAATCATCCTGAAGCTGAGGGTCAGACTTGCTTTGCACTCCCTCACTCTGATCAATGTGTTTTAAACAATTGAAGTGATTCAGCAGAGTCGATATGGAGAATCTATTTCCTTTGGGAGGGATCCAAGAATGAGCAGACATAATCTTGAAATTACAATTCAAACATACACGAGAAAAATCTGGAGATTTGGGCAAAACATTTCCTCACAAAAGTCGGATTGTGGAATCTTCTTCCACGAAAAGACACGAATGTTAGGACAATTGAAATGCCAAAAATCTGAGTTTGTTCAATCATTCTTAGTCCAGAGAAGTGCAGGTTAAGTCGATTGGCCATGGTTAAAAATGCTGGAAAGGCACAACAGGTCAGGCAGCATCTGAGAGCAGGAGAATCGACATTTAGGACATCAGCCCTTCACCTTATGCCCGAAGCATCAAGTGTCCTGCTCCTTGGATGCTGCCTGACCTACTGTGTCTTTCCAACACCACACTCTCGACTCTGATCTCCAGCATCTGGAGTCTTCACTTTCTCATGGTTAAAAATGGTCCCATTGTGTCCTGGGATGAGCGAGTTAGGTGAGTCAGCCATGGTAAAAGCCCCTAGCAGAGTTACAGGAGTAAGGTGGGTCTGGGTGGGATGCTCTTCAGAGGGACAGTGCAGACTTGATGGGCTGAATGGCCTCTTTCTGTACTGTGGGGATTCTATGATTCTAATTGATGATTCTATATATTCATGAGGCAATACAAAACTATAGCAGGTAACTTGAATTAACATACAGTTGCAACTATGATCTAATTGAATGACAGGACAGGCAGCTTGTCACTTCACTCTTAAGTCCAACCTGAGACTCTAGCAACCTGACGTTTGAGATGGTCTTGGGTGGGAGGTGGGGGCGGGGGGAGGCTACTGAGCAGGCCAATCATATTGCAGGCCAATCATATTGCAGGCCAATCATATTGCAGGCCAATCATACTCCAGACTGTGGCTTGGCCCAGGTGACAAGACTTAAATAAAACTTTAATATCTGGACGTTTCATTATTCCTTTTGGCTTTGTTAATTATTTCTGCTGTTTTTTTATTTATTATTCCGGTTTTTATTTATTATTCTGGTTTAGTAGTCAAGTGTGTAACCAAGGTAGTGCAGAGGATAGCACCTTTGTACATTTTTCACTGTACTCCTGTATTCCTATACTCAAGAACACATGACAATAAAATCGAATTTGAAATTCTAAGTAGACCTAATTAAATTCAAAGACTATTGATATGCCGGTGGACAAAATCCATTCCTGTACTGATCTACGAGCATATTAATAAACATATTGTAATCTCAATGAACATGTCTGCAGACTGGCCTGTGAACTACAAATTTGCAGAACTCATTTAGCTCCTTTTTAGTTTTTTTCAAGTGTTCCAACTTAGAAATAAACAGCAAAAAAGCTTTGGTCCTAAGTAACATCAAAAGTTAATTCATTGCAAAACTATTGCTGGGAGTCACGAAGCAAAACAAGTGCTGCAGTCATTCACTCAAATACAAATACAAATACAAAGAATAATGTAGGTGCAGGTTAAAAAATAGCCATAAAGATGAAAGCAAGATCAGTTTATCATTGTTGCCAGCCAGTTATTTGCTTGAAGTTTCTCTTTCCAAAGATGAAAGCATTGAAATCTCATTGGAATTCAGACAGTGTGATAGTTTGGTAGCTATATAGCTGGACATTGCTTCTACAGGTGGACTCAAACAAAAGGTAGAGCATGCTTTGAGAGACAGAGAGAAGGAAAGTTTCTTGTTCTTCACTAGTTCTGCAGTTAGGGCACTGACAAATTACTCTTTTAGCTGGACAGCATTGCCTTCTGTTCTGAAAGCCCTTTTCCTTGAGCTTCCTTCAGCTCAGAGCCCTCTGCCTTTCTGGGGATGTCTCTCAGAGTTTGCCCTGGAGAGTTTGATTTCAAAGGGTGTCTCTCAGCTTGTCTTATACAGATCTAAATGTAAGATGGCTCCTATGTCAACTTTTGATGAATTGATGTTTCATAAAGCTAAGTCAATAATACTGAAATTCTCTGTGGGAATCCTTCCATCTCCTGTTTTCCTCTGAAGCTTTACTTTCTCACACCTTTAGAAGGACTCTCTCTGTTCTCCAAGACAACCAAGTTCTAAAAATCCTGAATTCCTTGTGTGGTCAATACTGAGATTTACTTATTGCAAAAATATATTCTATTTTAAAAATCTTTATCTACATACATAGGTATTAAAGCAGTTCTGTACAGCCTTTGCATATCAAGATAAACAAACATTGGGTTATGACATTAGCTGCAATTGCAAAAACCAAAGGCATTTCTGGCTCCTGCAGGACACTAGGTACATCAACTGAGGCAACAATAGAGTCTGATAACTGAATAGATCCTGTTTGATGCTGAGATAAACCACTAGCCTATATGTACTTCTGGCTGAATTGAGTTTACAACGTAACTCTTAGAAGCAATCTGATAGAAAATCATAGACTCAAGAATCCATACAGTGTAGAAGCAGGGCATTCAACCCATTGGGTCCACACTGACCCTGCAAAGAGTATCCTGCACAGACCCACTTCCCCACTCTATCTCTGGTTCCTATGTCCCTTTACAGAGAGACGGGTTTGTGTTTTAAAAAAATCATAGAATGACAGTGTTTTACAGCACAGAAAGAGACTCTTCAGTCCATCATGTTCATGTATACAAACTAAAGTAAAGAACAAAAAATATATTTTATAATTACACAGCCATGACATAATTAATTGATCACCCAATATGAATATAGAGACATAGATTCATACAACATGGAACCAGACTCTTCAGCCCAACGCGTTCATGCCGACCAGGTTTCCTAAAGTGAACTAGCACCTTTGTCTGCATTTGACCCATATCCCTCTCCATGTTCCCTTTCCATGTACCTGTCCAAATGTATCTTAGAAAGTTGTTGAATCCATGCAGAAATTCTGCAGTTATTAAGCAAGGATGCCTGACAGCAACATCTTTAGCTCTGGAAAGAGCATTCATGTTCACATTGCCCAGCCTGCTGATAGGCTTAGTATAAAGGATCATCTCCAACCTCTATGAAACAGAGGAAGAAGATTCACAGACTAATTCATTCACTAATATTCAGACTGTGAATGATTTACAATAAAGCTTCTTATTTATTCACTCAGATTGACTGCAATCGGAAGATTACAGTAGAGGAATGAGGAATCAGAAGATGTACTATTTTGGAAAAAAAATCTTCTTTTCGCTCCTATAATTTACAGAAATTTAAACCCAACGTCAGTGTGAACAAACTCCTTGGCTTCATGGATGCCCTCACTTCCCTGTAACTGTGACCTGAATTATGAATCTTCACCTTTGTTTCTCAATTGAAGTTGCAAATATTTTAAAATGTTTTTCATTGTTATTCACAAAATATTTATTGCATTATTATGTTACATCACCCGCAAATTCACGAGAATATGACCTTCCTGAATTAAAAAGATCCCTTTTGAAAATAAACCCTGGTGTTTGAAAGATGCAATATGTTCCAATAGATTATGGGATTTGAAAGGTCAGAGTGTTCCAGTAGGCTTTGGGATTCTGCCTTTGGGATCAAATTGGTGTCCTGAGCTCTGCTGGGAGCCAGCCCAGTTCAGTGATATTCTCAGAAGTGGCCTTGTAAACAGCAGACTCTAAGTTAGCCATCCTATTGAGTCTGACAGGTGGGCTCCCAATACTCTTAGACAAATCTGAGGACCAATGGCCCCACAAACACAATAACCTCTCCCCAAGAGAGAGGTGGGTGCTGCTGGGGTGGGTTGGAAACCATGAGTTGGTGAACTAAGCTTCCAGGTTGACTGGGAAGGAGTGGAAGGGGCCCAGTCCAAGTACTTGAATTGCATTGGTTGCAATGTGAGCGACCACTCCATTGTTAGGAAATGCTGGCCTTGTCACAAACTGAGCCTTCATTGTGGCCCTAGCATTTTAAGTTGCCTGCTTTTCTCCATGTAGGCTGACTTTATCTCTAACACTTCTCTACACAATACAACTATGCTTATGAGATCTCCTGTAACAGAAGAAACTTGGATATGGGAATTTTGGTTTTGAAAAGCCTTGACATACATTAAATTCCTCAGGTACACAGGCATTAATATTAAGCCGTTAGGTTAGGCGAGAAGAGCATGTTTCCAGTTGAGTGCCATTCTTCAAGTGGTCCCAGGGTAAGATGGAGTATGAGACCTAAATACACTCAGGTCACAGATCTTGATCATGTTCTGAGTCGATGTTTTAACTATAGCCTGACTGTGATGGATAATACAACACAGTTAAACCAGAGCACCCGGGGAAATATCCCTACCAGTGGAAGCTCACTAGAGAATTATCCCAGTGCGGGTTCCACTATTTTCCTCTGCCCTACATCCACCTCCAACCCCACCCGTCAGTTGTGGGAAAGTTCAGACTTTAATTTATAAACAATTTGGCTTTCTTAGCTCATATCTATTTGCAGAAGTCGATAATTATGGGGTGCTGCAGCTTTAAAGACTCATGCCAAATCCAGGCTGTTTGACTTCTTTCTCACTGAAACACCTGAAAACATTTGAGATCTTCAAAGCCTGTGTTCCTTTTCCATCATTCTATCATAATATACCCATATCCTTTAATTATTTCTATGCTAATTAATGTTCTGATTTGTGATTGCAAATCCTGGAACAATCTTAGTGCTTGTGATGAAAAGTACAGTGTGGGTCTTGTGCTTTTAAATAACTGGAATGCATTGTCTTTTTGAAGGTATTAATGGTTACTGTCAATGCTGATAACGTGTGGCAGTGGAAAGGGTACAGCAGGTCAGGCAGCACCTGAGGAGCAACAGAGTCAACATTTCGGGCATAACTGCTCAGCATGACTCATTTTTACCGTCACTGCCATGCAATCTCCACATCAGAGTGATGTTTACAGCTGTAGGTGTACTCCAGAGTCAGATCCTAGCCTACCATTTTAAGCATTTCAATTCATTCTACTCTGCACTGACCATTCCTCTCAGAACCAACAGGACCTGCTTTAGCACAAACATGGCAAAGATTGTGAGGTGAATGGATGTGGTAGATACCTAGAAGATACCTAGGGCGGCACGGTGGCTCAGTGGTTAGCACTGCTGCCTCACAGCGCCAGAGACCTGGGTTCAATTCCCGCCTCAGGCGACTGACTGTGTGGAGTTTGCACATTCTCCCCGTGTCTGCGTGGGTTTCCTCCGGGTGCTCCGGTTTCCTCCCACAGTCCAAAGATGTGCAGGTCAGGTGAAAGGCCATGCTAAATTGTCCGTAGTGTTAGGTAAGGGGTAGATGTAGGGGTATGGGTGGGTTGTGCTTCGGCGGGGCGGTGTGGACTTGTTGGGCCGAAGGGCCTGTTTCCACACTGTGAGTAATCTAATCTAAAGATCATACTTCTTGTAGGAGAGATGAGAACCATGGGCTTTATCTTAAAAATAAAAAGTCTCCCTTTTAAGACAGAGATGTGGAGTTTTTATTTCTCTCAGAGGATTGTTAGAGTGTGGAATTCTCTTCTTGAGAAGTTAATGGGCTGAACCTTTAAGTGTATTCAAAGCCAATACCTCCTGATCCACACCCTCCCCCACATTAGTGCTTCCATCCTCTGGCCCAGCCCTGGGATATTCAGCTCCCACTGGATTGAAAAGGGCCTTAGGATTTGGTGTAGTAGTAGAGGACCTGTCCCATCAGTGTTGGGGTCACTGTGGTTTCTACAATCGTAGGGACATGCGTAATCTCGGTTATATCTTTGGGTATTTGGCTCAGTATTTCTGGATTTGTGCCAAGCTATCCTTGCATGTGGATGTCAACCAGCTTCAGCCCTTGCCAATCTGCATTTCATTAGCAACTGGCACAGACTCCCCTTGTGGGGGCTCTGGAATAGAGTAATGGAGGGAAATTCAGCCGAGGCAACCACAGCCACCCAGATTATCAAGGGAATCAAGGGGAGAAAACAGGAGAATGGGTTTGAGAAACTTATCAGCCATGATTGAATGGCGGAGCAGACTGGATGTGCTGAATGGCCTAATTTCTGCTCCTATGGTCTTATGGTGTTATGTTTTGGTGGTCAGGAAAACAGGGCACAGGCACATCACATGTCTACCTCCTTGTAGACGTGACACCATGTGCTAGCAACCACTTGAAAGATATGGTACACAATCCCCATGTGCGTGACATTGAATTCGCCTTCTGTACACTCCTGCAATGCCACACGATATATATCTGACACTGGAAAGAGTACACATGACAGAGACCTGTCTCACTAAGGCTGAGTGGGATGGACACTGTCCACCTACCTTATTGCCCCATTGGAAAAGAGGGTACCAGAGTGAGGAATAGGAGGGAGGGAGGTAAAAAATGGATGGGTGCTCACTTGCTATATGATCACTTTTATAGAGGGTTTTGATAGCTTCAGCCAGGCTAGACAGAACTGCAGAGAGAATGAATTGCAAAAAAAAAGTTCAATCTTCAGTTGGACACGGGATAGTGAGGGGGAACAGTTTCTGAATAATGTACGTACACACACAGACACACACATATACAAACACACAGACACATACACACACATTCTTTTTTCTTTCTTTTGTGGTAACAGGGTGCTTCAACTGAATGAAGAAAGTGCATTAAACATGAAACTGATGATATTAAAAAGTCTTTGAATTATTCCTTTCTCCTTTCATATTTCAAAGCAGTCGTGTGATCAAGTGAGCTTTCGAGAAGTTAGATTCAGACTTTCTTTCATCCTTTCTTGCTTCCTTGTTCCTGGGATGACTGAACTGACATATGAAGAGAAGCTGGGTTGTCAATCAGCATGTTGAGAAGAGTTGAGAGGAATGGGAGGGAAGATCTCACAGGAAACTCTAAGATTCTACCAGGACTAGACAACACATGAAAGGCGACATAAGAGTCCAGAGCCAACAGTTACAGTCTAAAGATATGGGATTAGCCATTTAGGACTGAAATGAGGAGAAATGTCTCCTCCAAGAGTCTGGGGAGCCTGTGGAATTCTTTTCTCCAAAAATCCTTTGAGGCCAAAACATTGAACATTATTAACAAGCAGTTAGATATAGTTCTTCAGGTTAGAGGGATCAAAGGGTATAGAATCCCAACAGGATATGGGAAGAAAACGAGAAGAAAACGAGACTGGATCATCGGCCTGATCATACTGGGTGGTAAACAGGCTTGAGGGGCTGAATGGTCGACTCCTGCTGCTACTTTCTATGTCTCTGCATATCTATGCTCCATGCCCCTTGGCTTCAGGAATTTCCTCCAGGCTCAGCAACAGTTAGTAACAACACCATCCAGACAGCTTCTAGATGAAAGGAAGATGTTACTTAGAACCTTGGAAGTGGAAAAATAAATCTGCCCTTCTGCAGTTTTTAAAGCAAACTCAACATGTTTGGTAAAATTCATGATAAGCAGAATTGTACAGTTCCCAGGGACAAGGCACAATAGCAAAAGTGAAGGAAATGCAGAGAAAGACAGAATGGTTAAATCAAAATGATGTTGGAGGTGGAGATAATGCACTCCAACCCCCACCGTGCCCAGCTCTTGAATTCTGTCTTTATACTACTTTGAATTTTAAACGATCGACCTAATTGGTCTGAATTAACAGAGGCTCTGTTATACAGTCATAGTCATACAATCATGCAGCATGGAAACGCACTCTTCAACCCAACCAGTCTAAGTCGACCATAATCCCAAACTAAACTAGTCCCACCTGTCTGTGGTTGGCCCATATCCCTCCAAACTTTTCCTATTCATGTACTTATCTAAATGTCTTTCAAACATTGAAACTATACCCACATCCACGACTTCCTTTAGAAGTTCATTCTACACACAAACCACTCTCTGTGTAAACAAAATTGCCTCTCATGTCTTTTTGTAAATCTTCTCCTCTCACCTTAAAATTATGCCCTGTAGTCTAGAAATTTCCCATTCAAGGGAAAAGACACCTGCCATTTACCTGACCCAGACCCGTCATTATATTATAAACCTCTATAAGGTTTATAGAGGAACATCCAATGTTCCAGTGAACAAAGTCCCAACCTATCCAATCTCTCCTTAAAACTCAAACTGTTCTGATGGTCATAACACAAGCCACATCAACAAAGACAACACAGAATGTTTGAAGAAGAAACAAAGAACTGTGGATGCAAACAGAAATCGCTGGAGAACTTCAGCAGGACTCGCAGCATCTCTGGAGATTGAATGCTTCGCTTCAGTAAAGAAGCGTTATTGGATCTGAAATATTGATTCTGCTTTCTCTCTACAGGTGTTGCCAGTTATGCTGAGGTTAACCAGCAATTTCTGGTTTTGATACAATACTTAATGTTTGGTTTTGGGAGAGATACTGATGCACTTCAGCCCCTGCGATGGCTACTGATGATGGAAGGAATCTATCTCTACATTCATTTCGTCAGAAGGCGTAAGTGAGGACTGCAGAGGCTGGAGATCAGAGTCAAGACCGTGGTGCTGGAAAAGCACATCAAGTCAGGCAGCATCCGAGGAGCAGGAGAATCAATGTTTCAGGCAAAAGCCCTTCATCAGGAATGAGGCTTGTGAGCCGAAGGAGTGAAGAGATCATTGGAGGGGGGAAGGTGAGGCTGGGGGCAGGGTGGCTGAGAATGTGATAGGTAGATGAAGGTGGGGGTAAAGGTGATAGGTCGATGGGGAGGGTGGAGTGGATAGATGGGAAGGAAGATGGATTGGTAGGACAGGTCATGAGGGTGGTGCCGAGTTGGAAGATTGGATCTGGGATAAGATGGAGTGAGGGGAAATGAGGAAACTGGTGAAATCCACATTAATGTCGTGTGGTTGGAGGGTCCCGAGGTGGAAGATGAGGCGTTCATCCTCCAGGCATCAGGTAGTTAGGAAGTGGTGATGGAGGAGGCCCAGGACCTGCATTTCCTTGGCACAGTGGGAGGGGGAGTTGAAGTGTTTGGCCACGGGGCGTGGGATTGGTTGGTGCGGGCGTGCTGGAGATGTTCTCTGAAGCGCTCTGAAAGTAGGTGTTCTATCTCCCTATTTTAGAGGAGACCACATCGGGGGCAATGCATACAGTAAATGGCATGTGTGGACAGAGGTGAGGTGGGGTGGTGAAGTGTGGGTGCAGGTTTTGCAATTTCTGCAATAGCAAGGGAAGGTGCTGGAGGGGGGGGGAGAGTGGGTTGGTGGGGAGCATGAACCTGACAAGGAATTCGCGAAGGGAATGATCTTATGGAAAGCAGATAGGGGTGAGGGAGGGAAAATATATCTCTGGTAGTGGGGTCTGTTTGTAGGTGGTAGAAATGGCAGAGGATGATGCGATTTATGTGGAGGTTGGTAGGGTGGAAGGTGACAACCAGGGGGTTCTGTCCTTGTTGGGGTTGGAGGACTGGGGTTTGAGGGCAGACGTGCAGGAAGTAGCTGAGATCTGATGGAGGGAATCCTTAATCACATGGAGGGGGAATTGCAGTCTTTAAAGAAGGAAGCCATCCAGTGTGTTCTGTGGTGGAACTGGTCCTCCTGGGAGTAGATGCAGTAGAGGCAGAGGAATTAGGAATAAGGGATAGCATTTTTATAGGAGGGAGGATTGGAGGAAATGTAATCCAGGTAGCTGTGGGAACTGGAGGGTTTGTAGAAGAAGTCAGTGTTGAGTCAGTCACCGTTGATTGGGATGGAGAAGTCCAGGAAGGGCAGGGAGGTGTCAAAATTGGTCCAGGTGAATTTAAGGTCGGAGTGGAATGTGTTGGTGAAGTTGATGAACTGTTCAATTTCTTTGTGGGATCACAAGGTGGCACCAATCCAGTCATCAATGTAGCGGAAAAAACTGGTGGGAAATGGTGCTGGTGTAACTGCGGAAGATGGATTGTTCCACGTAACCAACAAAGAGTCAGGCATAGCTGGGGTCCATGCGGGTGCTCATGGCTACCCCTTTCATCTGGAAGAAGAGGGAGGATTCAAAGGAAAAATTCTTGAGGGTGAGGGCCAGTTCTGCCAAACAAATGAGAGTGTCAGTGGAAGGGTATTGGAAGGGATGTCGGGAGATGAAGAAACGGGGGGCTTGGAGGCCCTGGTTATGGGAAATGGAAGTGTAGAGGGATTAGATGTCCATGGTGAAGATGAGGTGTTGGGACCCACGGAAGCGAATGTCTTGGAGGAGGTGGCAGGTGTGGGTGGTGTCCCGAATGTATGTGGGGAGTTCTTGGACCGGTGGCGGGGGATAGGACAGTGTCAAGGTATGTAAAAATGAGTTCGATGGGGCAGGAGCAGGCTGACACAATGGATCAGCCTGGATACTCAGGCTTGTGATTTTGGTTAGGAAGTAGAACCAGGCGGTGCAGGGTTCCCAAACTATGAGGTTGGAAGCTGTGGGTGGGAAATCGCCTGAGGTGATGAGGTTGTGTACGGTCTGGCAGATATTTGTTTGGTGATGGGAGGTGAGATCATGGTCGAGGGGTCAGTAGGAGGAGGTGTCAGAAGTTAATTCAACATTGAATTAAACCAAAGGAAACTGAATTTCACCAAAAGTAACAGGTGGACAAAATATACATTGGACAAAATCTCAAAGGAAACTTTAATTTAAATTGAAATGTGTTTTTTGAGAAGAGCCAATGCCATCTAACACTATCTGTGTTGATTACTCATAGAATAATAATCATAATTTTTGAATAACCAACAAAATAAATGGACACAATCTAAACCAAATTAATCAGGTAACAAGCTCTTAAAAAGTCACTGTAATTAAAGAGAAAATCTCAAAGGAAATATATTCACTTAAATTTAACTTAAAATGTCGTATTGTGAGACCTCAATCCTTGTGGTGCCCACTGGTGAGGGATGAAATCTCTCTTTATCAGTGTTCTAAATATTTAAATAAACAGCACCCTTCACTTCTGTAACTTAGCAATATAACTAACGTATCATTAACATCCAATCTTAATTAGGGCTTGGATTTGTTTTCGGAAGTGGGTTAGGACTTGAACAGTTGCCAAATGCCACCACTGCGTTGGAGACACCAGGAATTAAACGATCGAAGGAAAGTGTGCTTTGGGAATAAAAGTTCTTTGAACATTTTTGCCTTATGTTGAAAAATAATACCAGAGGTGGGTAAAAAGACTGTTTGAGAACTAATAAATTGAGTTTATTAATTACCTCAATTACCATTCCTTGGGGAAATGATAGTCATGAAAGATGACCAAAAGCAAGAGTTAGGACTTCAAGGTGGGTCATGACACTTCCTGGAGTTTGGTCAATCAGAAATTATTAAACTAGTTGAACTGGCTTTTTCATGATATTGTCTTTGGACAGTCATGTTGAGTATTGGCTGGTCTATTAAACTGAAAACCTTGTAAGTGTCAACATTTGAAAAGAGGAAAAAAGGCATGAATGAAGATTTTTCTATTTTTTTCCTAAAAATGTAGCCTAGTTCCAGCTGCTTTGCACATTCTCATTTCCACGCCAACCATTCTGTGGTCTCTCTGACTGAAACTGTTAAAAGTTGTGCCAACTGTTCCCTAGCCATGGGTAGCTTTGCACAGTTGAGTGATTTCACTGATTCAAATTCATTTTTCTTAGTCCTCTAGGAAAACTAGAAGAAATATTTCTCCTTGATCATAGTACCTTTCACTTCACAAAATTCAGAGGTATTTGGTGTTCTTAGAGTTAGAGTGGTTGAAGGTTAATGTTTTAAGGTAAGTGATCAAGTTTAATAATTTTTATTTGTAGGATCTGAGCATCCCCAGCTGGTTTGGCATGTCTTTGCCATCACTTGATATCCTGAGAAAGTGGTGTTGAGTTACCCTCTTCATTCATTGTCGTTAAAGCAGTTTTTGACGCAACAGAGTACCTTGTCACATGACCTCAGTGAACAGATAAGAATCAACCCAATAGGCCCCAGATCGACAAGAATGATAGATTTCCTTCTCAAAGGACCTGAGTGAACCAGATGGGATTTCAAAACCATGTGACAGACTCACAATCACAATTCCTGATATCAGCTCCTGAATTTCCTGCTTTTGGTGTATTGTTTCCACTCAGTGACACTCTTGATTCAGTGCACAACACATACACCACAAGTTGGAAGAGATTCATGAAAAAGGTCATAAAATTTTAAACACAAACTGTGTTCATGTCATTGAGTTACAGAATCATAGAGTCGTACAGCATGGAAACAAACTCTTCGGTTCTGCTCATCCATGCCAACCATAATCCCAATCTATCCTAGTTCCATTTGCCTGCATTTGGCCCATATCACTCTAAACCCTTTGCAATCATGTATTTGTTCAAATGTCCTTTAAATATTGTAACTGTACCTGCATCTACAACTTCCTCTGGTATTCCATTCCACATACGAACCACTCTGTGTGAATAGATTGCCCCTCAGTCCCATTTTAATACTTTTCGCTCTCACCTTAAAATGATGCCACCTGGTTTTGAACTCTCTAACCCAAGGGAAATTACCTTTGTGATTCACCTTATTTATGCCTCTCATGATTTTATAAATCTCTTTAAGGTCACCCCTCAATCTCCTACATTCCAGTGAAAAACATTCCAATGTATCCAGCCTCTCGTTATAGCTCAGATCCTCCAATCCCAGTAACATTCTTGTGAATCTCTTCTGCACACTTCTGAATTTAAAAAAAGCATATCGGGTATGAATTAATAGATGACATGAAACTTGACTTCTAAAAACTTGCAGATATTAGAAGGAAGGAGAAACTGTGTGAAATACATGATAGACCCAAAGCCTCATTTGAGCCTGAGTAGATAGAAGGGTGAGCTTTCTCCTGACTCACTGAAAGAAGGAATTACCTTCATGTGCCTTTCATAACCTCAGCACATCCCCAAGCATTTTATACCCAGTTAAGTATTTTTGAAGTGCAATTATTGTTTTAGCGTATTTTGCACACTGCATGCTTCACAAACATCATTGTGATGATTCAATAATCTGTCATTAATATGTCAACTGGATAAATGGCACAGAAATGGATTGTTTGACCATACTGTGCCAGCTCTTCAGTTCCACTCAGAGCCCCCTTACCTCCTTCTCTACCTAGAACTTTCATCATAACCCTCCACTCTCTTTTCCCCTATTCAGATGTGTTATGCCTCTACAGCAGTTGGGACTTGAACCCAGGCTTTCTGCCTCCACTCAAGGAATTAATAATACTATTTGTTTCAACTTTTTGCTGTGGCAGCAAGTTCAATATTTCATCAGTATCTGGCTAAAGATGTTTCTTCTGGAGTCCTTGTTGGTTTTTATGGTGACTATAGTATGTGGGTGAGTAGCACTCTTACCCACAGAAGAAGCTGAAGAGTGATTTAATGGAGCTATTTGAAATGATGAAGTGGATGCAAAGCAACTGTTTTCTCGATGCTGTGTGTTCAATGTAAACATTAGAAGCTGATTGTTGAGACATCATGTTGTAATTTTGCTGAAAGCGTGCAGTGTGTAAATTGGCAGCTCTGTATCTTCCATTATAACAGTAATAACCCTCTTCAGCCTCCTTTTCTTCAATAAGACCAGTCTGTCAATGAGTTCATAATATGCATTGACATACGTTTCTGACATGATCCGTATAAAGCTTCCCTGGACCTTCTCTGTTGTCTTTGTATCTATTCTCTTTGGAAAATGGTAATTCAAACTGCACACCGTCCTTAAATGTGATCCTGCCAAGGATTTGAGTTCAGAAGTAAAGGTGCCTTAGCTCAGTTGTAGAGGGCTTTGGTAAGACCATACCTGGAGTATTGGATTCAGATTTGGTCCCTCAAACTAAGAAAGGATATACTTTCCCATAGGGGTAGTGCATTGGACATTCACCATACTGACACAGGATGGCAGGATTTTCGTGACTTAGACCTATATTCACCAGAGTTTGGAAGGATGAGAATGGATCTGATTAAAATGTTTAAAATTCTAACTGTGCTGGGCAGTCTAGATGCAGGGTGGATTTTTTCTCTCGTCAGGGAGTCCAGAATCAAAGGACACAGTTTCAGGGTACAGGGCAGGCCACTTAGGACCAAGATGAGGAAAGATTCCTTCACTCAAAGGACAGTGAACCTGCAGAATGCACAGCCACAGAACACTGTGAATGTTAAGTCACAAAATATATCCAAGAAAGAGAATTTATTTTAAGAACCTAAATGCAAGGGATATGGAGAGAGAGCAGAAGTATGGAATTCAGCTGGAGGATTGATCATGATCATATTGAATGGTGGACTAAGCTGCACCTAGATTCTACATTAGCCAAACCACTCAGAAGTACTCCTCTCCGATCCTTCAAAATAGTGCCATAGGAGCTTTTTATCCACTGGAGCGGGCAGCCAAAGCCTTGAATTAGCATCTTACCTGAAATATCACATCAGTGATGGTGCAGCACAGTGTCCATACAGCACTATAGTGTCAGCCTAAATGACGTGCTCAAACCACTGGACTCAAACACACAACCTTCCAACTGGGAGACTGACTAAAGCCACAATGCTACTGAGCCAGGCAGCTAATGCCAGACAGTTGGCTTGTTACAGCTGCCTGTGTTTATTCTTTGATGAACTGCGCTGGTGTTTGAACGTAGGTGGGTGGTAGGCAAGAAGACATTGAGCTTGGCTGCAGTGCATCCTGTGGTTAGGGAACTTGCTGACACTCACTGACACTGAGGAGCTGCCACGAGAGTGAAGCAATTAATTGAATGGACCAGAGCCAGGTCCACAGCACAGAACCACCCACCATCTCAGGTCAGCAAAGAAAAAGAAATAGAGAGCATTGAGTATAGGAGTTAGAAGGTCATGTTGCGGCTGCACAGGACACCGGTTAGGCCACTTTTGGAATATTGTGTGCAATTCTGGTCTCCTTCCTATCGGAAAGATGTTGTGAAACTTGAAAAGGTTTGGAAAAGATTTACAAAGGTGTTGCCAGGGTTGGAGGGATTGAGCTATAGGCAGAGGCTGAATAGGTTGGAACGTCAGAGGCTGAGGGGTGACCTGATAGAGGCTTATAAAATAATGAGGGGCATGGAGAAGGCAAATAGACAAGGTCTTTTCCCCAGTGTGGGGGAGTCCAGAAAGAGAGGGCATAGGTTTAGAGAGAGAAGGGAAGATTTAGAAGGAACCTAAGGGGCAAATCTTTCACATAAAGGGTGGTGCATGTACGGAATGAGCTGCCAGAGCAAGTGGTGGAGGCTGGTACAATTACAACATTTAAAAGGTATCATGATGGATACATGAATAGGAAGTGTTTAGAGGGATATGGGCCAAGTGCTGGTAAATAGGACTAGATTAGGTTAGGATATTTGGTTGGCATGGACGAGTTGGACTGTAGGGTCTGTTTCCGTGCTGTACATCTCAATATCTCTGTGAAGCTAAGTGAGGGGGGAAAGATCCAGAATGAATTAGCTTCTGATGTGCCTTACCCTATGAGATATGTACCGAGGCACACAGTGAGATTTCCCATAAAGGCAACTGGACTGCTTGGCAGTACACCCACTTGTGAGCTGAGCGTGCTGTGTTGTTTGATCGGATTTGCTGAATGTACAATCAAATGAGCTGTGGCACAAGATCGTCAGATTTGCTGTTTGTAGTCACAGTTTATAGACTTCTCATTCAAGCGTCATCCTCGGCTAGGCAGAGTGGTTATCAGGATCCATTGATAATATGGTGATAAGAAAACTCAGCAATTGATGCAATTGAGTGATTTCCGCTCAGCTAATGGAGATGGTGGGCGTGCTGTGAGTAGCTTTCCTTCATCCTGGGAGGGGATGCCCTTACGTGGGTGCTCACTGTAAAATGCCCGCATTAATCCCCAGCATCAATCCTGTTTTGTCAGCCTTGGCTCAAAGCCAGCACTATTGCCTGCGAGTTAGAAGGTTGTGTGCTCACAGCATTAGATAGACACTGGCTATAACAGTCTCAGTATGCTACTAAGTGCATGGTATATTGTCAGAAATAACATATTGTGGATGAGATGTTAAGTTGAGGCCCTGTTAATGTTCCCAGATGGTTACAGAAAATCCCACATGTTGAAGAAGTGGAGGGGAGTTCTCCCCAGTGGTCTCAACCAACGTCATTGACAGTAGAAAACTTGTCACGCGTACATTTGCTGTTTTCTTTCCCACAGTATGACAGTGTCCACACTACAAAAGTACTTCATTGGTTGGAAGTTGCTTTGCAACCTCCTGCAAATATGAGGGGTGCTATATAAATGCAAGTGAATTTTTCATCATAATTCCAAGCACACATCTTACCAACAGCTCGGAGAATGTGCAAAAGGTTCCTCACAGCAGTCACTTTGCAATGTTTGGAAAATTAAATTTGAAAGAACGCATCTAAAGTTATAGAGTCATACAGCACAGAAACAGACCGTTCAGTCCAACTTTCCCATGTCGACCAGGTGTCCCAAACTTAACTCATTCCATTTGTCTGCATTTGGTCCATATCAATCTAAACCTTTCCTATTCAGGGACCTATCCAAAAGCTTTTTAAATGAGGTGATTGTACTAGCTTTTGGAGCGCCTGCTCCTTCATCAGGAGTACCTACTCCACAACCACCTGATGAAGGAGCAGCGCTCTGAAGGTTAGTGCTTCCAATTAAACCTGTCGGACTATAACCTGGTGTTGTGTGATTTTTGACTTTGTCCACTCCAGTCCAACACCGGCATCTCCAAATCGTGATTGTACTAGCCTTCACCACTTCGTCTGGTAGCCTATTCTATACATACACACCCTCTGTGTGAAAATGTTGCCCCTCGGGTCACTTTTAAATCTTTTCCTTCTCACCTTAAACCTATGCCCATTAGTTTTGGACTCTCTAATGTTAGGAAAAAGACCTTGGCTATGCCCCTCATGATTTCATAAACCTTTATAAGGTCACCGTGAGTTACCTACATTCACCCATCACCCTCTGCGTGAAAAAGTTGGCCCGTAGGTCCCTTTGAAATCTTTCCCCTCTCACCTTGAACCTATGCCCTCTAGTTTGGGACTCCCCTGCCCCAGGGGAACAGACTTGCTTATTTACTCATGCCCCTCATGATTTTCTAAAGTTAAAAGTCAAACAACACCAGGTTATAGTCCAACAGGTTTATTTGGAAGCACTAGCTTTCAGAGCACTGCTCCTACCCTAGCTCCTAAAACGAGTGCTTCCAAATAAACCTGTTGGACTATAACCTGGTGTTGTTTGATTTTTAACTTTATACACCCCAGTCCAACACCGGCATCTCCAAATCATAACTTTCTAAACCTGGAGAAGTTCACCTCAGCCTCCAATGCCCCAGGGAAAATAGCCCCAGTCTATTCAGCCTCTGCCCACAGCTCACCTTGAACCTGTGCCTTCTTGTCTTTGACCTTTTTACCCTGGGGAATGGCCTTTGACTATCCACCCTCTCTAAGCCTGCCAGAATTCTTTGCAGACCTCTTCAGAGTCAGCGTGTCGAGTCCAGAGACCCTGCATCAGGACAGGAGACCCTTTGAAAACATTAGCTGCTGTTTGTGAGAGGTTGCTGTGCACTGCTTGGTTTCCGACATAACGAAAAATAACGTTGGCTGAGAAGTGCTTTGCTAGATAAGGGTCGTTCATGGGAAAGGAAGGTGGGGGTGGGAGGGAGGGTGGCGACGGGTGCTTTGTGATTGCTATTTTTGACTGGGCACCTCGCAGTGGGAAGGGTGGAGTCACGTCTCACAGTAGCCCCAGGCGAGGGTCCTGAGTCCAATGTTTAAAGGAACCGTACCCATGAGATGGTTCCGTGTACACCTATACAGTACAGTGCGTATATGTTTAAAAACAAAGGTTGCGGAGAGGAATATCGGCGAATGCATTTTGCAGGCAGCGAATCCGCAGCAGGGGCGAGTTTACGCTGTCGATGTCGCCCGGTGATTGGTCCCCGGGTCTCGCCAGTGAAGCAACTTCAATTCTCTCCCCATTCATAGAATCAGAGAAAAAGAGGGAGCACCGTGATCCATCTTCTGCACCTCTGGATCGCCCTACCTGTCCACTCCACAAACCAATGCAAAGCAAGCATTTTCGCCCCAAAAAGGACACCGCTTGGAGCCAAAGCCACGACACCCAAAATGTTGACCGAACGCAGTCCCAGTTTGCAAAGAAGCTTAGTCCTGGATTCCTCTTGCGGGAGGTAACAGGCTGCTGCCTTTAAAACGCACACACACACACAAAACCAATCCCTTCGCGAAAGAAGTACAAAAAAGAGAAATGGATGGTCTTTTCCTGGCGATATGGAATGTACCTGCGCCGCTGAATAATTCTGCAATGCAACTGCTGACAGCGCTCTGGTTTGCTAATATTTTTCAGGCAGGTGCCACGAATTTCATTTTGTCTCGATTTATTGCAGCCCTGTGTTAAACTGTAAACGTGCTTTAATTTTGAGATACCCTGCTCGTAAAGACTGCTATCCCAGACAAGTACTGTTGGGAGATTTGTGTGCTCAATGTTGACCTGTTTTAATTTTTGACTTGCTTTTTTTCTCTTCCCCCTCGCTCTCCCCTCATTTCACAGATTTTACACTCCTGCTGCGCGTCTCCTGAAAATCCAGGCTCTCCTCAAAACCCTGAGAACAGTGGAATAAACGATGGTTTGTATATTTATGCGTTATTTCTTTAAACACAGTTATGTTCGCGGATGCAAAAGTGGGAGCTATAGTATGTGCATGTTAGAAGCACACAGAGCCAAAGGCGCGCAGCGTCAGGGAGAAACACACATACACACACATAGTAACAGACAGAGAAACACACATACACAGATACGGACAGAGAAACACACATACACATAGTAACAGACAGAGAAACACACATACGTAGATACGGACAGAGAAACACACATACACACAGATACAGACAGAGAAACACACACGCAGAGACACAGACACGCATAGATACACACATACAGACAGAGACACAGACACACAGATACAGATAGAGAGACACATAACAATATAGAGACACAGTCATGTATACAGAGGTACACACACAGTTACAGGCAGACACAGAGAGACATACATAGATACAGAGAGAGACACACACACATATACAGATAGAGATACACAGAGACACTCAGATAGACAGACGCAGTCAGACAGAGAACACAGTCAGGGGCACACAAATTGACAGACTGTCGGATGGGGAAAAAGACTCAGGAGGGTCTAACACAGACTTGGCGACATCGTCAGACAGACAGGAACAGAGAGGGGCTTGCAGAAAAAGTCAGATGGAGATGGAGACAGGGGAATCAGACACACTTAGCGACACAGTTGAACATGCAGACACACGAAGGAAGCAGGATGTGGACATCTGAATGGTCAGGAGAGTGGGACACAGAGGGGATCGCATATGGTCTTAGAGACAAGTTAGAAACATGCAGACAGAGAGACATAGAGACAGATGCAGAGAAACAGACTGTCAGTCAGCGAGACAGAAAGACAGTCACAGAGAGAGAGATGGACTACAGATTGGGAGAGAGAAATAGACTCGGGAGACAGAGACGTGCTGACAGAGTCAGACATACCTGGACATAGACATAGATATACAGGCAGAGCGACATACCTGGACATAGACTGCTGCAGAGAGACAGACAGAGATTAGTGAGAGCCGCACACACCATTACAGAGAGAGGGGGGGGTGGGGGAGCGAGAGAGAGAGAGGCAGCTCCAGGCAGTAGACTGGGATTCTCACCCCCCCCCCCCCCCGCACTCAGCTCCTGGGGAGATCCGCCGCTGAGATGGGGGTTGGGGGGGGGGGGAGGGGGAATTGGTGGGAATTTGACCTCCAGAACAAGACCCGGTGAAAAGACTTGGATGTTTTTGCAGATTCCACCCACCAAATCGAATCAGCAGGAATTAATGATAACTTTTTGGAAGGGGGTGGGGGATGGGGAGGTGGAGTGGATTACTTTCTAAAGAAAAGTGTCTTTTCGATTCTGTCCAAATCGCGGCTCCTTTGGTCGGACCCAGTGTGTCAGCGGTACCTTGAGTGAATAGTCCTTATTCACGGCACCACAAACATTGAGACAGAAAGGCAGCGGTTTGACTGCACATCCAGCGTCTGTGCTGCACAGCCCGTGGCAATGGGAATAATGCACCCCCCTTCCCCCCCCCCCCCCCCCCACACACACACAAAATACAAAGTGCTTTTCCATTATTTCACATGATGCTCAGGCATGAACATGTACTGTCAAAGTCTTTTCGTTTGTTTCTCTCTCCTTGCAGACTATATCTTGGTGACACCTGTTAAGGTTGACCCGGGCGGAGGTTCTGTGCAGACTAACAGAGAGAAGCGCTCAGAGCCCGTGGATTCCCTACATTACAAACTCTCCTTCTCCGACCAGGAGCTGCACCTCGAGCTAAGACCCTCGAACGTGCTGGCGAAAGGTTTCAGGGTGCACCTACTGGGTTCGCAGGGTGCCACCGAGAAACCCCTCTCGGAGTCTCAAGCGAACTGCTTCTATCAGGGACACATCAGGAATGACAGCGCTTCTTCTGTGGCCGTGTCGACATGCCAGGGTTTGGTGAGTGACTCTGTCCCAGCCTGCACACACTGGCTGCTCCCTCAGCTGCCCCATTCCTGTTTTTCGTCAATGTCCTCTAAACCGCTGCTCCTTTCACCTTTTCTCTGGTTTGGGCAAGTAGCTCTAATTTATTCACTTTCTTAATTATTCCCTTCCAGCTGCCCTGTTAGTGACCCACCTTTTCAGATGTGCAATGTGAAACGGAATTTTAAAATATTTACGACTCTCTTTGACACAAAGAGTGACCTGTCCATGAAGCTTCCTCTCTCGCGCTCATCAGGGTAAAGGCAAGAACAGCAAATCTCAAACTGTCACCATAATTTACATTGCAGGAGGGAAGGGTGTTGATTGGTTGGCAAGTCAACTGGAGTTGAGATGTTCCCATGGAGACCAGGAACTGTCTCCAAGCTCCTGGGTGATTCATAAATAAAGGACAGGGCTTGAACATGTTCCTTTAGTTTGCAGAGAACTGGTCCCTGTATGAATGTCCATCATTTCTAGCAAACAATAACTATTAGGATCTTGATTGATTCTCTTAAATTGGTTGTGTGTCGTCATTGGTGGTCCCTGGCAGATGATAACGAGGCAGAAGTGGGTACTGCAGATGCTAGAGATTAGAGTCAAGATTAGAGTGGTGCTGGAAATGCACAGCAGGTCAGGCAGCATCTAAAGAGCAGGAAAATTGACATTTCGGGCAAAAGCCCTTCATCCGTTCATCAGGACGATAATGACTCTCTTCCACTCAGGGTGAATCCATAGGTGTCTGTACAGACTGATGTGGCTACTGCAATGTCTGTTATAATTGGGGCAGGTGATGATCCTGGGAAGGGGGTGGGTGGGATGTTGGTGTGGCAGTGCACCCCTTATTCTGTTTGCCCCTGGCTTCTGCTTTTTCCCAACAACAAGTCTTGATACCCCCCTTCCACTTTGGGCATTCTTGGGCCAGTGATTCCAGGTTATATACAGTTGTTAGCATACCGAGGATTTATTCTTGCTGTATAAGTTGTTGTGACAGTTTAGAATTTGGAATTCTTGAATTTGTTCTAATGGAAGCAAGGTTGAAATCTTTAGTAATGCAAGTTCTGTACACGCTGATCTGTTTTCTTACGTTTTGGACAGGGGTCCAATCATGGTTCTATCTTTTGACTTGTGGTTTGCACAGGTCTTAGAGTTACTTGGGGCAGTGGGTGGTTATGTGAGAATTGACCCCAGTCTTTAGATGCCATGCTGCTGTCATCCAAATCTAAAACATTTCTCCAAAGTTGCATATGACCCGTGATAGGACAGGTGTTGAGAACTCTTCTGAGTAAAATTGAAAGCTATCCAATTTTTTGTTTTAAATGTTTTGTCAGGATGTGGGCGTTTCTGGCAAGACTGGTACTTATTGTCTATTCCTAGTCAATTACAGCTGACTGGTTTGCAAGGTTACTTTTGAGGTCTTTTAAGAGTCAATCATACAGGTGTCTGACTGGAGCTCAGAAAAGGAGGACACTTTTCCCTCCCTAAATAAACATCAGAGAATCAATTTGGTATCTTTTAGTATTGCCACCACATTATGATCACTATCAGCTCTTTTAATAAAACAAAGAACTGCAGATGCTGGAGATATAAAACGAAAGCAGAAATGGCTGGAAAAATTCAGCAGGTTTGGCAGCATAAGAAATGCTTAAGTCCAGTGACCTTTCTTCATCAGCTTTTTAAAGTTGGTTTCAAATTTGGAAATTGCCATGGTGAGATATGAACACACTAACTCTTCAACCATTAGGTACATGTTTCATTTTATTCTTTCATGGGATGTGGTTATCGCTGATTAAATTAGCATTTATTGCCCATCCCTAACTGCCCTTGAGAAGGTGGGTTGCTGTCTTGAACCATTGTAGTCCTTGCTGTAGTGCTGCAAGGGAGGGAGTTCCAGCATATAGACCCAGTCACAGTGAATAAATGGTGATATCATTCCCAACCAGAATGATGTGTGCCTTTGGGTGGAGCTTATGGTTAGTGGGATTCTCATGTCTCTGTTCCCTTTGTCTATCTAGGGGACAGAAGTCGTATGTTTGGAAGGGGCTGCCAAAGGAGCTCAGTGAGTTGTTGCAGTGCATCACATAGATGGTACACTTTGTGCCTCAGTGGTGGACAGAATGAATGTAGAGGATTGGGTGCCAATGAAGCAGACTGCTTTGTCTTTGATGATGCCACACTTTTTGAGTAGTGTTGCAGCTGTACTCATCTCTCAAAGTGGAGAATATTCCACTGCACACCTGACTTAGACCAAATGACCATAAGACATAGGAGCAGAAATTAAGCCATTCAGCCCATTCAATCATGGCTGATAAATATCTCAACCCCATTCTCCAGCTTTCTCCCCGCAATCTTTGAACCCCTTGATACTCAATAACCTATCTATCTCAGTCTTAAATATCCTCAATGACTTGGTCTCCACAGCCTTCTGTGGCAGTGAATTCCAAAGATTCACCACTCTCTGGCTGAAGAATTGTCTCCTTATCTCCATTCTAAAAGGTCTTCCCTTTGCTCTAAGGCTATGCCTTGTGCTTTATGGATGGTCGACCGACTTTGAGGAATTGGGAGATGAGTTACTCATTGCAGAATTCCCAACCTCTGACCTGCTCTTGTGGCCACAGGATTTGTATGGTTGGTCCAGTTCAGTTTTTGGTCAGTGATAAATCTCAGGATGCTACCATTAGCAAGTTGAGCTATGGTGGTATCATTGAATGCCAAGGTTAGATTCTCTTGTTTGAAGTGACCAGTGCCTGGCACTTGTGTGGTACAAATATTACTTGCTAATTATCAGTCCAAATTGTGCAGGTGTTGCTGCTTTAGGATATTCACTCTTTAGTGTCTAAAGAGTCATGAATGATTGTAAACAGTGTGCAATAATCAGTGAACATACACAGTTCTGACTTTATGATAGAGAAGCTGGCTGAGTCTAAACCTCTACCCTGAAGACCTCTTATCATGATATCCCAGAGCTGAGATGATTGACCTTTAACAAACAGAACCATGTTCCTTTAAGCCAAGTATGATCCCAACCAGAAACAACTTTTGCCCAATTCCCATGTCTGGGCTCCTTGTAACCATACTTCAATCAAAATGCCACCTTGTTGTGAGGGACAGTCACCCTCACCTCCTCTCTGTATTTCAGCGTGCGTTTCAATTAGGGCTGTAATATGGTCAGCTGCAGACTCAACCTGGCACTACCCAATCTGAGCACTGAAATAAAAAAGAACTGTGGATTCTGGAGAACTGAAACAAACAAAAACAGATAATGCTGGAGAAACTCAGCAGGTCTGGCAGCATCTGTGATGGGAAAGCAAAGTTAACATTTCAAATCAAGTGTCCCTCAAAGGTTTTGCTTGTTCAAAACTGAGAACTAGCAAACAGGTTATTGCTCAGCAGGTTCTTCTTGATGAGACTATTGGTGACACCTTTCATCCCTTTGTCAATCGTTGAAGCTAAACTGATGTGGCAGTACTTGTCTGGTGTGGACAAGTGTGG
Source organism: Chiloscyllium punctatum (assembly GCF_047496795.1). NCBI lineage: Eukaryota > Metazoa > Chordata > Chondrichthyes > Orectolobiformes > Hemiscylliidae > Chiloscyllium > Chiloscyllium punctatum. Next base: position 13,479,981 of record NC_092764.1, on the reverse strand, counting down.
CTGTATAAAAGGAGGAAACATCTTGCATTTTTATAGTGCCTCTTCACGATCTCTGGATGCTTTGAAATGCTTTCACAGCTGATGAAGTAGTCATTGAAATGTAATCACTATCGAAAGGCAGGAAAAGTGGCAACCATTTGCACACAGCAAGATCCCATAGGCAACAGTGTGATAATGGCAATGATAATGGGTTTAACTGATGTGAGTTGGGAATAAATATTAGTCAATGGACTGGAGGAAACTTCAATGCTTTTGTGTGAAATAGAGCAGTTGGACCTTTTTACATCTGGAATCGTACTTTAACATCTCAAATGAAGGACAGCTCCCTTAACCGTGCAGCACTCCTGTATTATGTCCTAGAAGTGGCTATCTGAAATTTGTGAAGTAGTCTGTGGAGTGGGACTTTTACTTTCAATCTTAGGGTGGTACTGGGCCCTGATGTGCAGAAACTTCAAATGTAGCAGCCATCATCTGATTTTATTTCATTGCACATATTATTTTAAAAGGAGGAAGCTTGCACCTGTGTCCTCGACTTGTCATCTTGCAATTGTTTTGCACCAGCATCCAGTCAGCTAGGACTGCTCTCATCTGGTCCCATTCTGATGCATCTCATTTTAGCCAGAGTCAATTGTAATATCTTCCCATCCTGTTTCAGAACTGTCACCTCGATTGCAAGGCAAAGAGATGCAGTTGGGCAGCTAAGCAATGGAGAAGCGATAGCCTAGTGGTATTATCACTAGACTATTAATCTAGAGACCCAGGTAATGTTGTGGGGACCCAGGTTTGAATTCTGCCATGGCAGATGAAGAAGTTTGAATACAAAACAAAAATAATCTGGGATTAAGAGTCTAATGCTGTCCGTGAATTCATTGTCCATCGGCAATTGTTGGGAAAACCCATTTGGTTCACTAATAACCTTTAGAAAAGGAAACTGCTAACTTTACCTGGTCTGGCTTATATTTGCCTCCGGACCCACAGCAATGTGGTTGACTCTTAACTTTGGGCAATTAGGGATAGGCAATAAATGCTCGCCTACAAAAAAAAGGTGGCTTTGCAATGGACACCAAAAAACAATTACTTCAACCATTCTTGGTATTGAATTGGGAGAAATTTCTGCTCATCCAGTACTGGGTATCAGATAAGTATTCTGATAACTTGGCAGAAGTGGAGGGGCTGAGAGAGGTAGCGGTGAGTTCAGGCTGGGTTCAAATTGGAGATCAGTGTACCTATGATAATGAATGGTGTGCCTTTGGATAACATCATTGAGGGGCAGCATGTAGGTGCGTCATAAATAAAGGGGGTTTTCAAAGACTATTTAACATACGCACAATTTCCAGTAATAATTACTTGGTAGCACCCAACAAGAGAACCTGTTTGGTTTGTCTCTTCTCTAGTATGGTGGGGGTGATTTGTCTATGATCCTAGACCCACCGCTACTCTCTGGCGATCAGTGTAGGTACTGGAGGTGCTGATCTAAATGCTGCTTTGAACAACCCTCCAGGAGGTGTAAAGGAACCAACTATAGATAAAGGCAGCAAGAGCCAGCTGCCCACATATAACACCTAAGCATACTAAACTGTCACATGGACCTTCACAATAATGTTATAAAACCAACATTTGGACAATTTGAGTGAATGAGTAGGCAAGTGCATTGCCGATGCAGTATAATATGAATAAATGTAAGGTTATCCACTTTGGTAGCAAAAACAGGAAGGCAGATTATTATCTGAACAGCGATAGATTGAGAAAGTTGGAGATACAATGAGACCTGGGTGTACATCATACACCACTCACTAAAATTAAGTGCACAAGTGTGGTGAATGGTAGAGAGAATTCAAGTACAGAAGCAGGGATATCTTGCTGCAATTATACAGGGCATTGGTGTGGCTGCACCTGGAGTATTGTGTGTAGTTTTGCTCTCCTTATCTGAGGAAGGATGTTCTGGCAATAAAGAGAGTGCAAAGAAGGTTTGCCAGATAGATTCCTAGGATTGTAGAACTCAGGTATGAAGAGAGACTGGATTGATTAGGAATATAGTCACTAGAATTTCCGAGGATGAAGGGGGATCTCTTAGAAACTAATACAATTTCAGCAGGACTGAACAGGTTAAATGTAGGAAAGATGCTCCTGACGACCAAGGTGTAGAGAACCAGGGGTCCTAGTCCAAGGATATGGGGTGGGCCATTCAGGGCTGAGATGACGAGAAACATTTTCTCTCAGAAAGTGGGGAGCCCGTGTAATTCTCTGACACTGAAAGCAGTTGAGACCAAAATTTTGAATTTTTTTGAGAAGGAGTTAAACTTGGTTCTTGGGGCTAAAGGAATCAAAGGATCTGGGGAGAATTCGGGAACAAGGTACACGAATATACTGATATACGAATGTCTGACTTGGGAGTACTTGTACTGACAAACGTGAGTTTATACAGGGGTGAAATTTTAAATATCTGACATATGACCATTTCCTGTTCCGGTTTTTCTAAAAACCGTTCCTTTATATTGTCCTGAGTTGTGTCTCAACTTACATACAAATCGACTTGTGAACGGACTCCAGAATGGGACCCATTTGCAACCCAGGGACTGCCTGTATTGAGTTGGATGATCAGTCATAATACATTGAGTGGTGGAATACACTGAAATGGCTGAACGGCCTACTCCTGCTTTCTATGTTTCTCTGCTTTTATTTGACAAAGATCTACGAAGGTGAGATCAAGGGTGAAGCACAAAAAGCTTGGTCTAATGCGTTGGCTCTAGAGGGCATCTGGAAGGAGAGAAGTGAAATAAATTGGAGAAAAGTAGAATTTTAGTCAGCTTCATGTTTAGGGAGCTGAAGGCAGGGCTAACAATTGGTCAGTGGTAAAGTGTTTGAAATCAGGGATCCACAAAAGGCTAGAATTGAATAACACTTTCTCCCATTTGGCTTTAATCATGGGAGTTCCTTCCAGGGCCTCCTATCCTGGGCCTCCAGCCGCACCCTGACCTGAGGCCAGCAGCCCCACCCCTGTATTATCAGGCTTTGGGCCCTGACGTCCTTGTGCCCTGGTTTCTTCTGCCTCAACTTCTACATGGAAAGTGTGAGAATCTCAATGTTGAGTGCAACTCTCGTGATATTGTCCATGCGTTCTCTCAGCACATTGTATCACCATGTAGCTACAAGGGTTAAGCGACGAAGAGTCTCTCTGATGCAATATTTCTTCAGCTGACTGTACAGTTAAATTGGTCCAAAGATTTGTCAGAAATTGTAAGCTGCATAATCTTCTGAAGGATTATTAGAGTTGAGTGATTCAAGAAGCTTTAAAATATTCAGGGTACGAAACAAGAGTTCAGAAAGCTCAGTGGTACAATCAAGAGCTGAGGGAACATAGGTATAGGTAATTCCTTGAGCCTGTTTCACTCTTCAGTGCGATCATGGCTGAGCTATGGCCTACATCTACCTCCCTGCCTTTGACCCATATTCCTCAATACATTTGCTTAATTAACTCTCTCAAATTTAAAAATAAAAACTGATTCAGCATCCACTGCCACTTGTGGAAGATAGTTCCAAACCTCTACCACCCATTGTGTGTAGAAGTGCTTCCCGAATGATCTGGCTCTAATTCAGAGTCTACGCCCCCTAGCTGTAGAATCTCCAATCGATGGAAATAGTTTTTCTCCATCCATCCAGTCCGTTCCTGATCGTATTGTCTATTGAAGACATTGATCAGATCACCCCTCACTTTCTAAATTCTAGAGAATGAGAACCTAATTTGTAAAATCTCACCTCAGGGTATAATCCCTGATGCCCAGATGTCGAACTCTAAGTATATTGTGATTTCACTTATTTTTAGCTGGGAATCTTTTGAAACTGTTATTGCTGGGAAAACAACCCGTTTTGAGGATCTAATATTTACACTGACTGTTCCAGTGCTTCTTTGAGCAAAGTTAGAGCCATTCACACTAATCAGCCTTGGACAAGCAGCATGTGCTGCATTGATGTAGCCTCACCTCCCCGTCCCCTTTCATTTTTGTTGTTCAAGGCTTGTGGCACCACTGGAAAAGCCTGTATTTATGCCCCATCACTAATTGCCCTTGAACTGAATGACTTTCTAGGCCATAACAGAGGGCAGTCAAGAGTCCATCAGATAGCTGTGGGTCTGGAGACATGTGCTGGCTGAATTAGATAAGGGTGGTCCACGAGGAGGAAACCAGTGAACCAGCTGAGGTTTTACAACAGTCATTTCATTGTTGCCATTCCTCAAAATAGGTTTTAATTCCAGATATGTTCAATTTGTCAATTCAAATCTGTTGTGATGAGATTTGAATGTGTTTCCTCAAGGTATTAGCCCAGGTCTCTGGATTTAACCATTCCTGTAACATAGCCACTGTGGCACCCTTTTCTCTTACTACACCCAAGTCATCTCATGGCTTTGTAATGAATTTTGGCTCTGCCTGAGGAATGGAGTTTGGGTATTTACTTTCCTGGCGTAATGCTGATGCCTTCTTCAGTTTTAGTGTCCAGGCACACTGTCTGGGAGGGAACGACTGGGAACATTTATTGAGCAAAGAAAAGAGGAAGTTGCACAGATGGTCTTGATCATGGAGATAAAGAGTCCACAAACTCCTTAGATTTGGCCTGTTTCTCTCTTTCCACATTCACATAAATCCTCTCAAATCTCAGCTTTGTGGGCGAGATGTTGTGCAGTCCTTTGCTTCCTAGCTCAGCACCTGCTGTCCTGTTTGTGGACCACCTTGAGAAGTTTCTTTGTCAATGATGATATTGTGGTGAGTAACTACTTTGATTGTGACAAGTTTACAAGAGCAATATGCATTTAAATAGCATCTTTGACAATAGCAATTTACGGTGCCTTTTAATGAGATAAAACTTACCATAGTGCTTCACAGGAATGCGTCCAAACTATCCTGAAGCAAGGGAGTGCATACTGCCGACTCTGATCAACATTTATCCCTCAGTCAATATCAACAAGAATGTATTGTCTGGTCATTCTCACATTGCTGGTTGTGGGAGGTTAATGCATGCAACTTAGTGACCACATTTCTTACGTTGTAAAAGTGACAATCTCCAAAACTCCATGTTTCTCCCCACTCAGATGCTTTGAAAGTTTCCAAGGTCGTGAAAGACACTGTATCAATGTGAGTCTTACTTTCTTCAGGGTAGCTGATGTAATCATGGTGAGGTGTGCACATTAGTGGTGCAGCCCAGCCTGAGAACTGGCAAATAGAATTATGCTGTAGCTTTTGAGTTGGTGTGTGTGTGTGGAGGAGGTCGTGCAGATGTTAGCAATTTTGAAGACAGCCTAGACTTTTCCAGACATTGTGTATCAACTGGGCTGAACCAGCAGGTCATACAGATTTGACAGTTCTCAGATGTTTTAAGTACATGAAAGAATCCCATTTGTATAACACTACCTGATGTGTTAACTATGTCTCCTGCAAAAATAGCTGAGTGCAAACTCTTTGTATGGTAAGACATGGTGCATTGACTGATGAAAAACAAAATCTCTGCAAATTCCCCCTTTACAGCACATCCATCACAACTGTATGTTTTATATTGTTCCCCAAGACTTTCTGTGAATAGGGATGCAGTGCATTTTTCAAATAATAAAAGATATTCCTCTGTTTACTGAGGCATGAATGAGAGCTTGGGAAGCTTGCTGGGTCCAATATTATTAGTTTTTAGAGTCAAAACCATGAAGTGAATTTGCAACAGGGTTTGAGTTGAGTCAAAATTAAAGTCTTCCCTGTTGACCACTGTGTGAAAGGATACATTTTTCTCTAAACTTGTGTTTACTTGATCTAAGATGAGCCTTAGGCCTGTTTACATTTGGGAAGTCAATTCAGATTTTGATTTAATTAGCTGTCTTGATGGAGTAGGTGCTTGGGGGAGGGGAAGCCCTCATCAAGGTCTTACTGTATAAATTGTTCATTAAACTGGCCGGAGCCATGTTTGTTTGTTCAACTCGTTGTGTTGGCTGTTTGTTTTGCTTGATAAGAGATTTGGAATGGCGATTGCCAGTGCTTGAAAGGAGGACTGTTTACCTTAATCCAGTCCTTTCATGTTTGCTTCCAACTCGGGCATCAACTCAGATTGCAGAATTTAGGTGAACTGACCCTTACGAAAGGAGACTGTACAAATGGAACAAGTGAGTGAGTGGTGCTGTTGAACTCTCGACATCATGTGGTTTAGAGATTTCAATCTTATTCTCCCCCTTGAATTTGGGTTTTGAAACACGACAAACTTTGCGTTTTTTTTTGACGAGGACCGGGGAAAATTTGGAGCACTAATGGACTGAAATGTTTTCGTAATCGACCTTCTACCCAATCCATTTGGCAGGCACTCTACTAATACTGGGTGTTCCAAATAAAGTTTTCTTCTGAAAGACTCAACAAACCACTCAATTATATCAAACCGCTACAGATACCAGACGCCCAGACTGAGAAGGCCACTCACTCCCACCATCTCGAGGGCACTTGGGGTTAGTTAACTTGCCAGTTTTGGCGGTGTCCTACATGAAATGAAAAACAATGTAAAGTAGATGAAGGGCTGGGCCGACATTGGAGGTTATCACCAGGATGAAAGAAGTGGGAAAACTGTTTGAGATAAATAATTAGATGTCCATTAAATGAAAATTAGCTCCACTATCAGTACCTTTCAAATGGACAAATCTATATAATCTTATACAATCATATAGATGGCTTTGATGAAAGACGTGCTTCATCTTATGTATATGATGCCTTGAGTTGTGGAAACAGATGCATCTTTGTAACTCTGCAAACTCTCTTTATATGAGAGTTATCAGGCAGGATGCATGTAAGTGGTGAATGTGAACTTTGGCTGTGTTTTTACATCAACAAATGTGCATTATGTGAGTTGAAAAGACTATGTCATTAGTGGCTTGGGGCCACTTGATGCATCACTTTTGAAGGGGGTTTGGGGTTAGAATTTCCAAGAGCAGCTCTTTGTCATACTCCTGGCTTGCGATTTTTCCATCCATTTATAATGATAGGATAGAAATCTGTGGGTTGCACAAGTGTAAATTTGCCATTTGCAGTGTGCCAAGGAATTGTTTTGGCATTTTTGTCTTTGTTGTTTGGCATATTGTGTACATTGTGGTGAGATGTTAAACCCTAACATGAGATAATGACAGACTGCAGAAGAAAGTTCTAACACATAGTTTAATGTTTTCCTTGTTGGCTTGCGGAATTTGGGAATGTATAGCTTGTTTAAAAGTGCACCATAACACAGGCGAGTTAGGACTTATAGTCTAATGTAAATAATTAAACCTACCTAGTGATGTTGACCATTTCTAACTCCTCTGAGCAAACCAAATTTGTTCATATAGACATAGAGTTAAAATGACAACACAGATACTCAAGTAAAGCCCTGGGGCCATTGGTTTAAATGTCACTTTGGGCGCTGGTAGAATTTAAATTCAATTATTAATCTGGAATTGCAAACTAATCTCAGTAATGATGTCCATGACGAATATTACAGATTGCCATAAAACGTAACTGGTATTGGGACTGTTGTGGTGCAATGATAGTTTCCTGGTTGAATTGAATTGAATTGAATTGAATTTATTGTCACGTGTACCAAGGCACAGTGAAAAACTTTATCTTGCGAGCAATACAGGCAGATCACAGAGTTAAGTAACATAGATAAGTAAATGATAGGTAAACAGCAGCAAAAACAAAAACACAGTTACAGGCAAATGTTCAGAGTTTGTGAGTCCATTCAGTATTCTAACAACCGAAGGGTAGAAACTGTTTCAAAACCGGCTGGTGCGTGTGTTCAGGCTTCTGTACCTTCAAGTCCCATCTGCTCCAGAGGTTTGGAGTAGTTGATGAGAAATATCTGAACCCGTTTAGTTCACTGATGTTCTTTAGGGAAGGAAATCTCTCATTCTTAGTCAGTCTAGCACACATGTGACTCCAGACCTGTAAGAAGGTGGTTGACTATTGACTGCCCTCTGAAATGGTTGTGCAAGCCATTCAGTTTGAGAGCATTTAGGGATGGTCAACAAATATTGGCCTTGCTGGTGACATCCACTTGTAAAGTCTTGCTCCTCGAACCCAGCTTGGAGCAGTCCCTCATATTGTAGTGTAGACAGGGGAGGAGTCAGACATATCAGCCACCCTTGGACCTTAGAAAGCCATTAAGGGTCCAGTTAATGGCAGGGGAAAGTAAAAGTTGGGTGGGTGTCCTAACTGCTTTCACTGGACAATGTGCTGTCTGGAAAGAAGTGGGAAACCTCCTTTGTGGGGGAAGAGGGTTGTCCTTTGCTCACCAACCAACCTTCCTTTCTCTCCTTAAACAATGCATCCTTTTTCCATGTGACTACTAATTCCGAATAATTGTTGTGTGGAGTTCTCTTCGCCATGGAAATCAGCATAACTGGTCTGCAATTACTGGCTTATCCTTACAATCTTTCTTGAACAAGTGACTGCACGCAGCTTTAAAATTGCTCACGACCAGCATTCAAGTGTAAAAAGTAAGACTTGCATTTCTCTGGCATTTTTCATTTCACAATCAATAGTGTACCTTTGAAGTGTAGTAACTATGTACAGAATCATCATTTTCAACTTGGCTAAGCTGGAACCAAAATGCATCAACTTGGCTTCCCTCCTCTGTGCTCTATATCCAATGTAACGTGTTCCCGAAATTGACACCAGAGTAAGTCAGAGGTTGTTCATTTAAAGTTTTGTATCCTGATTAGTATGCAAAATGATGTAGGACCTGTTCATGTTGGAGTCATGAGATGTGGGCAGCGACAAGGTCCACAGACATTACCGTTTCCTAATTGCTGTTGATCTAAGGATAATTCAGATGTACCTGTGTTGATGTAGGTCTGGAGTCAGATCAGGTAAAGATTGAAGAGTAGATTTATTTCTCTAAAGAGAATTTAGTGAACCTGATGGGTTTTTACAACAATGGACAATAGTTTCATGGTCAGCCTGACTGTGTATAACTTTCAATTCCAGATTCATTACGTGGTTGAGTCTAACTTCCATCAACTGCCATGGTGGGATTTGAGCCTTAGTCCCAGGAGCATTAGCCTCAGCTTCTGGATTAGTAAATTCAGTGACATGATCACTATGCCACTATTTTTGTCCATAGTTCATATGTGTCCATAGTCCAATTCCCACATTGGCTGAAGTTACAAGGGAGGCCCTGTCTTCTCAACCTTTTCCCTCGCCTGAGGATTGATCCTCAGGTTAAACCACTCTTTGATGAAAAAGCAATCCCATAGTCCTCTGGAACTACAGTGACTTTATGCACTCAGCAGCCTCTGAGAGTATAAACCTGAGTACTTGCAGTGGTTTGCAGTGTGCTGTGTAGACAGATAGTTTTCATTTGTGGAGGTTTTCCACTCTGCATTGCAAGCATGATTATTTCGATTAAGCACAACACTGAGTGTTCAGAAAGCACTGAAGTACTGTGAAGTACCTGACAGTTCACTTGCCTGGAGTGTTCCTGTGGTTTATCTTCTCCTTTCAACCCCAACTCTTTGATTCTGACGATTGCAAGTATCTCCAAACCATTTGCCGAACACGCCACCGATAAAAGCACCGCAGCGTTGCGTCTGTTTCCCATTAGTTTACGTTGCAGCACATTTTTTTAGCACATAATAAATTACTCAACCTTTAGGAAGCCTTTCTGGACTCTTTGCAGTGATAGTGATTTAAGGCAGTGATCATTTCTCATGCCACAACTGAAGAAAATGTTTAATTTTACTTGTGACTCACAAGTCGAATGTAAACATAAAGCAAAGATTTTAGTAGTTTTGGGAAGGACTGTGTTCTACTTTGAAATTGTTTATTACTCATCTTGCCTTTTGGGTTTGTCTTCAACATCCGTAACTTCTGGAGGGGTTTTGTTTTTGTCTAAGCCTTAGGACCCTGACAAGGATGATCGGGCCCTGGGGAATTCGTGAGGTGGAATTTCCTGGTGTCCATTCTCTTTGTTGTCATAACTTGTTGGAATTCATTGATTTCCCAGCATGCTATTCTCATATGTCAAGAGAAGCGTGTTTTTCTGAGGAACGTAGAAATTTATGGTTAAAACAACCTCAGGTTGTATCTAGATTTTCTACTATCCTGGGAGTGACGTGATACAATGACAACTGTTGATAGCAATTCAGATCAACCAACTTCCATTGATTACTTCATACCAGTCTGGATCAAAGACAATGGAACCACCCAGTCATGCAGAGGTTTGGGACCAAAGTCATTACCTTCTTCATCAGCACCAACACTTATGACCCATTCTGTCTCAGATTATGAAGTCATGGTTTGGTCCAATGATAAAAAAGACTGTCACTCATCTCCTGCTGGCTTTCTACTTGATTCAGAGTTTTCTAATTCTTCCTTATTTATTATGAAGCTTGTTTGAAAACTGGCCAATTCACCTCAAGCTTGTAGAGGTGTCAGCTCGGTTCAGTTGGCAATACTTTTGCCTTTAGTGTTAGTTGTGAGTTCAAACCCCACAGCAATGAAGACATTGAGTGTGATTTGATGGGGCCACTGGGATGCAGTGCCTTGTGAGGAAGCTAAAAGCAAGAATTAGAAGGAGGATTTGAACCATCTACATGATCAACGTTGGGGATCAGAGTAGGCCGGTTGATTAATTCTGTTTCTCCTACAACTGCGTGAAATGAAAACTCATTGAATCACTGCTCCTCCAAATTTAAGTGAGACCTTCATGCTGAAATCAGTGAGGAACTTGATTTATTATTAGCTCAAGGTGACATGAGGGTAAGATCAATTGCTCAAATCACAAGTGAATGGCAGTCTTTGTTAAACACTGAGAAAAGCAGAGGGCAGTATATGTCAACCGGGACTGTTGATAGAGGCAAGAGCGAAGCAGCCAGGCAGGGAGTGGAGATGGAGCGTTCCTCGAATGTAGAGTCACAGAGTCATAGAGATGTACAGCACGGAAACACTCCCTTTGGTCCAACCCGTCCATGCCGACCAGGTATCCCAACCCAACTTAGTCTCACCTGGCAGCGCCCGCCCCATATCCCTCCAAACCCTTCCTATTCGTATACCCATCCAGATGCCTTTTAAATGTTGCAATTGTACCAGCCTCCACCACTTCCTCTGACAGCTCATTCCATATACGCACCACCCTCTGCGTGAAAACATTGCCCCTTAGGTCTCATTTATATATTTTCCCTCTCATCCTAAACCTACGCCCTCTAGTTCTAGACTCCCCAACCCCAGGGAAAGGCCTTGTCTATTTATCCTATCCATGCCCCTCATGATTTTATAAACCCCTCAACTGCTGATGCTTCAGGGAAAACAGCCCCAGCCTGTTCAACTTCTCCCTATAGCTCAAATCCTTCAACACTCCCTACATCCTTGTAAATCTTTTCTCAACCCTTTCAAGTTTCACAACATCCTTCCGATAGGAAGGAGACCAGAATTGCACGCAATATTCCAAAAGTGGCCTAACCAATGTCCTGTACAGCTGCAGTATGACCTCCCAACCCCTGTACTCAATACTCTGACCAATAATAGAAAGCATACCAAACGCCTTCTTCACTATCCTATATACTTGCGACGCCACTTTTAAGGAGCTATGAACCTGCACTCCATGCTCTTTTTGTTCAGCAACTCTCCCGAGGACCTTACCATTAAGTGTATAAGTCCTGCTAAGATTTGCTTTCCCAAAATGCAGCACCTCGCATTTTTCTAAATTAAACTCCATCTGCCACTTCTCAGCCCATTTGCCCATCTGATCAAGATTCCGTTATAATCCGAGGTAACTTTCTTCGCTGTCCACTACACTGCCAATTTTAGTGTCATCTGCAAACTCACTAACTATACTTCTTATGCTTACATCCATATTAGTTATACAAATGACGAAAAGTAGAGGACCCAGCAACGATCCTTGTGGCACTCCACTGGTCACAGGCCTCCAGTCTGAAAAACAACCCTCCACCACCACCCTCTGTCTTCTACCTTTGAGCCAGTTCTGTATCCAAATGGCTGGTTCTGCCTGTATTCCATGAGATTTAACCTTGCTGACCAGTCTCCCATGAGGAACCTTGTCGAATGCCTTACTGAAGTCCATATAGATCACGTCTACTGCTCTGCCCTCATTAATCCTGTTTGTTACTTCTTCAAAAAACTCAATCAAGTTTGTGAGACATGATTTCCCATGCAGAAAGCCATGTTGACTATCCCTAATCAGTCCTTGCCTTTCCAAATACATGTACATCCTGTCCCTCAGGATTCCCTCCAACAACTTGCCCACCATTGACGTCAGGCTCACTGGTCTACGATTGGTCTGGAAGAATGGAGGTGGGATTGATGGGGCATGTATCCCTTGGATTTGATTCCTCTGGTCCTGCCTGGGACAGTGAGCAGCAAGACTCTGTCACTGACTCTGATCCATTGCAATCTCTTTCACTGCAGCCCAGGTGATGTCCAGCTCTTGAAGGCCCCACCTTCGATGTTCTTTATTGGGCTTCATTTGGCCAGCCCTGTCTCCTTTTCCAACCTGGTGGTGCCCATTCTACTGCTAATTTAGAATTGCAAAGAGTTTGCTTTCTGCTGGAGTACTGTGTGCACTTCTGGTTGCCCTGCTGTAGGAAGGATATTATTACATTGGAGAGGGTGTAGCAATGATTTACCAGGATATTGCTGGGAATGGAGGGTTTGAGTTACGAGGTGAGGCTGGATAGCTGGAACTTTTTTCACTGGAGCTTAGGAAGTTGAGGGAAGACCTTCTAGAAATGTATAAAATCATGAGGGGCAGAGATAAGATGAACAGCCAATGTCATTCCCATAGGGTAGGGGAGTTCAAAGTTAGACAGCCTAATTTTAAGGTGAGAGGAGAAAAATTTAAAAGGCACCTGAGCGGCAACTTTTTCACACAGAGGGTGGTTTGTAAATAGAATGAACTGCCAGAGCAAGTGGTTGATGCAGGTACAGCTGCAACGTTTAAAAGACATTTGGACAGGTACATGAGTAGGGAAGGTTTAGACAGATATGTGCCAAATGCAGGCAAATGGAACAAGTTTAGTTTGGGAATCTCAGTCCGCATGGATGAGTTGGACCGAAGGGTCTGTTTCTGTGCTGTATGCCTCTATTTGTGTGACCCTGCACTATCCCCTTTCCTTGATCTGCTTCTTGCCTGTAGAGTCTGGTGTTTGTGCAGGGGCTCTTTCACAGCCACACGGTCCTGCACTGTCACTGACTGAGAGTTGAGTTGCCCATGCCCTACTGTGTGACTACCCGTGGCTCCTTCCTGGAACTTAAAGTAACATTAAACTCTGTGTGCACCAGTCGGCAGCATACAAACAGCAAGTGACACAAGACTCTGCCTCCGTCATCAGGAATTGTGCCTCACAGTTTAACTTCTGTATGTTGTGTCCTGACCTAGATGTCAATGCCTCATGTAGAAGCCCCACTTTGCTGTAAAATTAAGTGACACTGGGGGTTTGGAATAGAGTACAGGAATCTTGTCAAATTCCAAACCCATAAGTGAGGAGTCCTGAGGTAGATTTGCTGCTGGGACCAGGGAGTCAAACATGGAATTTGTCAACTATGCAGAACAAAGGCGTTTTATCTTTGCTTACACTCTCCTGCCACCTACCTCCCCTTGAAAACACAGGCAAGGGGACTTTATTCTTCTAATCTAGAAAATATTTCCAAATTAATCTGGAAAATGTGTCTAATATTTGGGCTCCCACCCAATATTTAATCACACGGGTGTTCATGGAGTTATGAGGTTTTTAGAAGGGCATGTTCAATTTCAGCTTTAATTAAAAATGAATATGTATATTTTTGGCAGCTTGCCAGCATCTCCAGAGATCTGAAACACCCAACTTTCAGCAATCGTTTGAGATTGATGTGATTGAAAAGGGTTGCTATGAGGAATGTGAGTGTAATGTCATAACTAGTTCTCCATAAGATGAGGAAAGTGATTTAGTGTTGTCAGTTAAAATGATCTGTGTCACAATTTTTTGGTCAGGTGAGAGGAGAAGTGCTCAGCCAAGTTGGAAGATTTTATTTCAGCTGTAAATCTCTCTCCCTGCTTCCGGGTGGCAAATGTTCAGCAGGTAGTTGGTTCGATTTGTCCTTTCACTTCTTGTTTCTGTGTTTCTCACCAGAGTCTGGGTTCAATACGGGGCTTGAATACCAAAATCAAGCTAACTTTCCAATCCAGTACTGAGCTGGGCCCCACGATTTGAGACCTAATCTTTCAGGTGAGATGTTAAACTGAGTCCCTGTCTACCTCTTGAGGCAGACGTCAAAGAGCCGCTGGTGCTATTTTGAAGAGTAGGGGAGCTCTCCCAAATGTCCTGGTCAGTATTAATCCCTCAATCAGTTATTGCCAAATAGAAAAAAAAGCAACATATTATTTAATCATGATCACATTGTGTTTTTGGGAGCTTGCTGTGCATACATTGATGCTGTGTCTCCTACTATGAGGGGTGGTGGGAGGGGAGATTAACTTCGTTGGTTGAAGGATTAGTTTGCAATGCAGAGTGATGTCAACAGTGCACATTCAATTCCCGCACTGGCTGAGGTCACCATGGCGGAATCTTCTTCTCGACCTCTCCCCCGCCTGAGGCATGGTGACCCTCAGGTTTAACCACCACCAGTCATCTCTGTTCGATGAGAGGGCAGCCCAATGGTCCTCTAGGATTACAGCAATTTTACTTATATTAGCTTTGACATCAGTGAGTGTGCTTTATAGTGCTTAGAAATGTATAAATGCAAGACTTTCCATTCAACACCATTTGGTCTTCCTTTGCCTTTTTTAATACTGTGATGGTTGTCATTGCTTTAAGGGTGAGATGTTTTTGCACAGCATAAATATTTAATTATTTAGAACAAATCTTTACATATATGCTCGTGGGCTATCTGCTTTATCCATCCATCTCACATTTTTCACGTTTTGATGCCATTTGGTGTTACAGATTATTATTGCAAAGATTCTTTAGATCTGGAGACTAACATGTATATCGAGGTGCCCTCACATATTTATACGCTGCTGGTCATACATCTACTTGTAGCTGTCTTGCCTTGGTGTTAGCTCATACCCTTGAGCAGAGATATGAGTATATAATCCAGGCTGACATTTCAGTGCAGTAGTGATGGACTACTGCAACGCTAGAGGTGCTGTTGATTGAATGAGGTGGACTACGTTTCAAATGGACATAATTGTTTGTAAGGAGTTGCAGTCGTTGATGAGTGAAAACCCTCAAGGAAATTCCTGTCTACTGAGGGTGATGGACAGGCAAACCTGTCCTTAAAAGCCATGGGTTTAAATGATGGAAAAATACAGATATTCTTGTAGGATTTAGAATGTGAATATAAAACCAACCACTGGGATGTTAAATGGAAAAAGAATGCAGAAACCTGAAATACGAAAAGATTTGGGGGTTCTTGTGCATGATTCACAGAAAGCAAGCACACAGGTGCAGCAGGTAATGAGGAAGGCTAATAGAATGTTGGCCCTTATTTCAAGGGGGTTGGAGTCTAAGAGTAGGGAAGTCCTCCTGTAACTGTACAAGGTGCTGGGGAGACCACATCGAGAGCACTGTGACCAGTTTTGATCCCCTTATTTAGGGAAAGGTATCATTGCATTGGAGCCAGTTCAGAGGAGGTTCACGAGGTTGAGCCGCAGTCTGGAGGGATTGCCTCATGAGCAAAGGTTAAACAGGTTGGGACTCTACTCACTGGAATTTAGAAGACTGAGAGGTGATAGCAATTTTTGAGAAGATTGAAGCTCAGGTGGATGATAAGTATGTAAGTTAGCTCACTGAGCTGGAATGTCTGTTTTTAGACATGTCATCACCATGACTAGGTAATATCATCAGTCAGTCTTTGGTGAAGCACCGATGGTATGTCCTGCCTTTCTATTTATAAGTCTTGGTTTCTTAAGGTGGGCGTTGTCATTTCCGGTTCTTTTTTCAAGGGAAGTAGATGGGATCTAAGTCGATATGTTTAATGATGGAGTTCTAGTTAGGACGCCATGCCTTTAAGAATTCTCATGCGTATCTTTGTTTCACCTATCCTAGGATGCGTGTGTTGTTCCAGTCAAAGTGGTGCCCTTTGTCTTTATGTATGGCAACTAGTGATAGTGGGTCATGTCTTTTGGTGACTAGTTGATGTTCGTGTTTCCTGGTGGCAAGTTTCCCACTTGCTTGTCTGATGTAGTTTTTTTTTTAACAGTTCTTGCATGATATTTTGTAAATGATATTGGTTTTGCTGGTAGTAGCTAATTGATCCTTTAGGTTCATTAGTCACTGTTTAAGTGTTTTGATAGGTTTGTAGGCTACCATGAGGTGTTCACATTGGACTAAAGAAGATTCTTAAGGGGCTCTACAGGGTAAATGCTGAGAGGATGTTTCCCCTCTGAAGAGAGTCTAAGAACGGAGGGCATAGTGTCAAAATTATAGAGTGCCAATTTAAGACTGAAACTAGGAGGAACTATTAAGGTTGAATGTATTTGGAACCCTTTGCCACAGAGAGCTGTGGGGACACAGTCCTTGTGCATATTTCAGCCTGTAACAGACATATTCTTGATCTGTTGGGAAATAAAGTGTTATGGGGAAAGAGCAAGAAAATGGATGAGAGGAATGTAGGATCAACCGTGAACCTATTGGATGATGGTGCAGGCTTGAAGGGCTGAATGACCTCTGCCTCTTCCTACTTGTTCTGGTCTTCTGATGTTTAGTGAGTGGAGAGAGAGGTCCATGGCAATGCTGCATCCCAAGAACATAAGAAAATTTAAACAAACAAATCTGGAGCAGGAGTAAGCCATTCAGCCCATCAAGTCTGCTCCACTATTGAATAAGATCATGGTTGATCTGATTACTCCACATCATGCATAGCCCTGATAACTTCTCACTGTTTTGCTGATCAAGAAACCATCTTTATCCTTCTTAAAAATATTCAAAGTCTGTACTCCCACTGCCTTTTAGGGAAGAGCCACAAAGAATCATGACCTTCTGAGAGGAAAGAAAAAGCATCCTATATCTCACTCGAATTAGTGACATCATACTTGTTAAATTACAGGAAAGAAATTGCAATGGATTCTAAAACCATGCTCCTCTTCCTTTTTTTGTGGAAGTCAGATCAGTTTTCACTACATGCGATGTTGTGAACAAGTTCCTGCAAAGTGTAATTTGGAGCAGGCAGAACAATAATATTTTTCCAATTAAGATTACTGTAGTGCAATAACATTGGATTTCCAAAATTCTACACCAATTGTTGTCCCATGGAAGTAGCTTGAGTTATACAGTAGGGTGGCATGGTCGCACAGTGGTTAGCATTGCTGCCTCACAGCGCCAGAGAGCCGAGTTCAATTCCTGCTTCAGGCGGCTGACTGTGTGGAGTTTGCACATTCTCCCCGTGTCTGCGTGGGTTTCCTCCCACAGTCCAAAAATGTGCAGGTTAGGTGAATTGGCCATGCTAAATTGCCCGTAGTGCTAGGTGCAGGGGTAAATGTAGGGGAATGGGTCTGGGTGGTTGTGCTTCGGTGGGTCGGTGTGGACTTGTTGGGCCGAAGGGCCTGTTTCAACACTGTAAGTAATCTAATCTATGTAAGGTATTGGTAATTGCTGGAATGTCACTGCTGGGATTAATTTGAGAATGAGAAATTGCACAAAAAATGTGAAGGTTTATCACAATGCTCTAGAATGAGGGAAGATAATAGGAGATCATTCAAACTGATGATTTGGAGATGCCGGTGTTGGACAGGGATGTACAAAGTTAAAATCACACAACTCCAGGTTATAGTCAAACAGGTTTATTTGGAAGCACTAGCTTTCGGAGCACTGCATCTTCATCAGGTTGTTGTCAAGGAGCAGCGCTTCAAAGACTAATGCTTCCAAATAAACCTGCTGGACTATAACCTGGTGTTGTGTGATTTCTAGCATCATTCAAACTGTCTGTGTCAATCTTGAGTATTTTCTGATTAATCCCTAAACCTGCTGTTTACCTGTAGCCCTGTGCAATGTTTCCCCTTCAAATATTTATGTATTATTACACGGCGGCTGCTATAGAATCTACTTCCATCTTTTTTTTAGGGATTGCTTCCACATCGTAACTTCTGGTGCACCTTTCCTTCCTTCCTGTCTAACTAAGCCCTCTCACGATCCTTTTGCTTATTATCTTAAATCTGTCTCCCTGGTTGCCAACCCTGCTGCCCCTGAAATCACCTTATTTACTCATTAAAACATTTCATGAAGTTGGATGTCCCTATTAAATCGCACCTTAATCTTCTTATCCCAGCTTCGTTGGTATTTCCGGGGGAGTCCACAACTAGAGCATGTAGGTTTAAGGTGAGGGGGAAAAGATTTAAAAGCGACCTAAGGAGCAACGTTTTCATGCAGAAGGTGTGCGTGTATGGAATAAGCTGTCCGAGGAACTGGTGGAGATTGATACAGTTACAACACTTAAAAGGCATCTGGATGGGTATATGAATAGGAAAGGTTTAGAGGGATATGGGCCAAATGTTGGCAAATGGGATTAGATTTATTCAGGATATTTGGTTGGCATGGATGAGTTGGAACAAAAGGTGCGTTTCCACGCTGTACATTTCTATGACTGAGGCGCTTGAGTGTTTTGGTGATTTTGTTTTCTCTAACATCTCAAATATGTTTTGTATGATCATGTTCCCGTGAAAGGCTATAAAAATCAATGAAATAGATGTGTAGATAACCTGTTTTAAACAACAAATAAGATACCAGAGAGAATGCCCCCGCTCCAGTCTGGGATTGTGCCATAGGATCTTTTACATCCACCTGAGAGGATTTGGTCACAGAGGTAGGTTTTATGAAACAGAGGGCAGATAGGTGTTGATGTCTCAATTGAAAGACAGCAGTGCAACATCCCCTTTGTGCAATACCCAGGATATGCCAACATGGATTATGACATCAAAGACCCAGAATGGAAGTAGAGTTTGCAGAAGCCTGACTCTGAGGGAAAAGTAGCTCCTGTGGAGTTGAGGCTGGTAGATAGATTGAGACCTTCTGACTGTGCTTTAATTTTGTGAAAGTTGTCTGTTTGTTGTCGGACTAATTGATTGGATCTACTTGGCCAGTGTTCTCTATTGCGATACATGAGTCACATAAGCAAGGAAGTCAGTCATCTCAGCTTAAGGACATCTCTGTAGAAGATCCTCCAGGTAGGGTCCTAGGTCTAACCGTGTTCAGCTGCTTCATCGATGACCTTCCCTCCATCATAAGGTCAGAAGATGCTGACCTATGATTGCACAATGTTAACTCCTTAGATATCGAAGCAGTTCATGTTCAAATGCCATGATGTGGAGGAGCTGGTGTTGGACTGGGGTGGACAAAGTCAAGAATCACACAACACCAGGTTATAGTCCAAACAAACCTGTTGGACTATAACCAGGTGTTGTGTGATTTTTAACTATGTTCAAATGCAGCATGGATAATATCCATGCTTAAGCTAACAAGTGGTAAGTAATACCCGCATCACGCAAATGCCTGGCAATGACCATTTCCAATAATTACCAACAATCTAACCACCACCCCTTGACACTTAATTGTGTTACCATCACTGAATCAATATTCTGGGGATTACCATTGACCAGAAACTCACCTGGACTCATTATATAAATGCAATGGCTACAAGAATAGGTCAGAAGCTAGCAATGCTGTGGTGAGTAATTCACCTCTTCACTTCCCAAAGACTCTCCATCATCTACAAGACACAAGTCAGGAGTGTGAGGGAATATTCTCCACTTTCCTGGATAGGTACAACTCCAACAACACTAAAGAAGCTCGACAGTATCCAGGACAAAGCAGCCTGCTTGATTGGCACTAGATCCACAAACATCACTCCCTCCACTAGCAGCAGCAGTATGTGCTATCTACTAGATGCAGGAATTCACTAAAGATCCTTCGACAGCAGCATCCAAACCCACATCCAAATCCACAACCATTTTCATCGAGATGGACAAGGACAGCAGAGACATGGGAACTCCACCACCTGCAATTTCCCCTCCAAGCCACTCACCATTCAAATTTGGAAATGTATCTCCATTCCTTCACTGTCGCTGGATCAAAATTCAGGAATTCTCTACCTAAGGGCATTATGGATCAACCCACAGCAGGTGGACTGCAGCGGTTCAAGAAGGCAGCTCACCACCACCTTCATAGGGGAAACTAGACAGAGGTGATAAATGCTAACCCAGCCAGTGATGCCCATGTTCCACGAATGAATTTAGAGAAGTGTATCATGAACTCTGAAAGATGGAAAACCAGTCCTGGGAATCAGCAGGGGTTGCCTGTGCTCACTGATATATGGTCAAAAAATTTTCAAAACACATATTACTCACATAAAAGAGTGGAGAACAGTCACTCACTGCCTTTCTTTAGGAATCTTTGAGACTTCTTTGTGTATGCAAAATTCTAGCTCAAGTGATATAAAGGAGACAGCAAGTGAGGTTATATCCTACCTGTCAAATTCTTGAGTACTATGAATGCCTTGAAATCTCAAAACTGAAACATGATCTTCTGGAGCATTGTTGGAGGATATTCTAGGAGGATGCACAAAATGGGCCAAATGGCCTCCTTCTGTGTTGTTAGAATTCTATGACTCTATGAAAGTAGTATTTCCATACTTTTGCTCATTGACCTGTTTGACCTTGCCCTGTACAATCCTGTCCTTAGCATCTGATTGAAACATGCACAGTAACCATTGGATAACTACGGTTGGATCTCATATGATTCTACCCAGATACAGTGCCACCTGAAAGAACTTTGTACTGGTGTCATGGCAAAAATATGGCACTTCAGCACTCATATAAGATCTTCCATGTAAGGACAACAGAACTCCGTGCTGGATGTTTCTGTTATTTGCCAAATACTTTAAGATGTCCCAAAGAATGAAAGGTGCTATAGGAAGCCAAGTCCTTTTCTAATTCAAGGTGTAGGGATCACTGTATATGTTGTTTTGAGCAAGGTCTTTCCTGTATGTTGTAATTTGTAACTTAGCTATTATTGTTTAATGCCATATCGTAAGTGGAATGTAGTTTACTTCTGTATCTAAATGACTAAATCAGATTTCAGCACCAGCTCCACCTGGATAAATAGTCAGTAGGGAATGCAATTCCAGAAACATTGTAAAGGATACAGGGAACAAATATTTCTTGTTAGATGGTCATTTCTATGCTATTGGGGATGGGGTGGGGAATAGGGTAAGATTTGATTGGTGGACTAGTGAGGATTCCTTGGTTACCCTTGCAATGAGAAGGATTAATGCAAACCTTTATAAAGCTTGGGAATAGATCCTAAACTAGCAGGCTGCATATACGATCTGTGAAGATTAAATTCACCACAGTCCCACACTCTCATTAGAGACAGAGACAACTGATGGTGAGTGAAGGGTCACTGTGCCTCAGATGAGGGAAGAGTTTGAGAAAGAGAGTCTTTCATGGTAACCTCAGTTGGCAGGGGAATTGAACTCACTCTGTTGGCATTATTGTACATTGGAAACCAGATGTCCAACCAACTGTGCTCAAGCTCCTGTAGTTGAGGAGTTTGGGTGGATAAGTGAAATGGGGCAATGATTCTCAAATCTTTTTGTTTCAAGAAACCCCCTTTTTGAAATGACTAGTAATCCCTGAAACTCATCTATTGATAAAACTCTATAATGTGCTTAATGTCTGGATGAAGTTGGTACTTTGCCACGTTTTCTTTGAAGAGGATGTGGTATTTGACTATTTTAAAAGGGCAATCTCTCAAAAATGCCAACCACCAGCTCTAGTAACCATGTGCATTGTAACATTCTTCCTGCTCCACTTAGCTGTCCTCTGAAGTGAAGGAGACTGTGTCTACTGCTGACAGTGCACTTTACTAGACCAAGCCCATCTCTGTCCATACTGTCAGGGCCGGAGTTGGGGCTATTCACTCGTAGGGTCCAACTAGGAGAGATTACAGAGTTTATTGCATTCTTGAGAAATATGTATGGGGAGATTGACAGTTACAGCAATGCTATCTTGAAAAGTAGTTTGGAAAGACCATTAAGAGGGAGCAAATGGAATTGTGACTTTTAAGCGTACAGTCACAAGAAGATAATGTTGAATTTGTACAAGGCCTCTATTTGGGCATAGTGTGTAGTTCTTCTCACCTCATTAAGGAGAGAATTGTAACACAGATAGAATATGGCAAAGATTCCCCATTGGAGGGAAGTCCAAAATCAGAGGTTGTACTTACAATGAAAATGTTTGGAAAATTTCCTTTTTGTTCAGTAGAGTTGAAGAGATAGCTCAGGTCGAGGTTATTGGATGTTATAAGTTAAGATATTTTCCATTCACACCACGGGAACAGGTGGGTCTAGAACCTGGGTGCCTTGGCTCAGAGGTAGGGACACTAATACTGTGTAAATAGAGGGGGAGTCTCACTTCCCCAGTTGACAAATCTGTAACACAGGACTGGTTCAAAAGGGAGGCTTCATGTGTTCTTTCAAAACACCCAAGACCCATGATATTCCACCTGGAGAAACCAGTCCTTAAAAAATTTCAGCAGAAATAGAACAAAGTTCTCAGGCTGTTTGACCAGAATGCCTCGGACTGAGGTCCCTGGGTTACACTGGTGCAGGAAGTTTGCACCATTGCATTGATGTAGCAACTTTCACATCCTCAGAATGTTCCAAGACATTTACAGATGAGGGACAAAAAAGACTTAGCTTTCTACTTTGTTTTTCATTAGATGTCTCAAAGCACTTTGCATGCAATGAAATATTTCTGAAGCATGGTCACTGTTGTCAGGTCGGAAACTCTGCAGACAATTTGTGTACAGCACCTCCCACTACTAGTAACATGATAACAAACAGATAATCCATTTTGCTGAAGTTGATTAATGGACAAATGTTTGACAAGATGAATATTTTAAATAAAGTCACAGGATCTTTTGGATCCACCTGGGAGAAGGCAGTCTTAGCTTCAGTTTGACATCCCATCTGAAGGTGCAAAGCAGAGTGAGGGAGATTTCTGATTAACAAGGGACTGTGGGGCTATGGGGAGCAGAGAGGAAAGTGGAATTGGGGCCATAGCTATGTCAGCTTCTTATCGAATGGTCACGTAGGTCTGAAGGGCTGAATGGCCTAATCCTACCAGTAGCTTCTCTGTTCTGAGCTTTCTATGCTCAGGACTCTTGGATGGGACTCAAGCACAGTGTTGTGACATGAAAGTGAAGGTGACACCATCTGATCTGTATTTGAAAGAGGAAGAAGATGGAGTTCAGGAGAACTGCTTTCACACTGCTATTCAAACATTAAATATTATTTCACAGCAATGGGGTCACAGACATTGAGGTATGGCAGGTTCTGGTGAGACCTTTTGAGCAGTGAACAATGGCATTGTAGGAATCCCACCATTGGCTGCCTGCAATTTTCCAAGTCTTAAAATTTAAAGGTACATGGTTGAAAAAGAATAGTTATAGCATCTAGGGAAAAGGCAAGGAAACCATATTAAAGTGTATCGTTCACCTGATAAAGGGGCAGCGCTTTGAAAGGTTGTGATTTCCAATAAACC
Source organism: Chiloscyllium punctatum (assembly GCF_047496795.1). Taxonomy (NCBI): domain Eukaryota; kingdom Metazoa; phylum Chordata; class Chondrichthyes; order Orectolobiformes; family Hemiscylliidae; genus Chiloscyllium; species Chiloscyllium punctatum. Next base: position 13,456,461 of record NC_092764.1, on the reverse strand, counting down.
TGTTGGACTATAGCCTGGTGTCATCTGACTTCTGATCAAGTTGAACAGCTTACATTAGCACAGGTGCAATCGGCTATAGTTTTTATAATTCTAGAATCAGACGTGTTGGTGCATGGTTTTCATTCCAGGCTCTTTTGTGTTTCAATCTCTCATCATTCTTGACTCTCCTTAAATTAAAATTCTTTCTTGTACATGTGAGGAGGATCCTTACTATGCCTCCCTGTTGCCAACTGGAATTACAATAATTGACTTGGAACGTACCATCTTGACTTCTGGCAGAGAGTAAACTGCTGGAACTGAAACAATGTAATTGAGACAGTCAAACAAGAAAATGTGTACAGAAGCAGTGTTGACATTCGGGAAATGATCGGACTGTGGACTGTGATCATCATGAGTGTGACTGAATTGGAAATCTGTTTCGCTTTATGTTTCTGCTTGTATTGTTCTTTCAGAAAATGCTTAACACCCTTATTAACATGATTAGCTAAAACAATGAGTCTGAGTTTGATTTATTGTTGTCACATGTATACCATGGTGAAAAGTGTTGCTATGCGTGTTATACAAGTAGATCGTACCATGCAAAGTGTATCACGGTTGCAGAATACAGCCGCAGAGAAGGTGCAGAGATCAGAATTAAAATTTGAGAGGTCCATTCAAAAGGCTGATAACAGCAGGGAAAAGCTGTTCTTGAATGTATTGGTATGTGTCTTATATCTTCTATCTGATGGAAGAGGGTGGAATAGATTTTAACTGGGATGGAAGGATTTTTTGATTATATTAGATTATATTTTGGGTATTTCTTGGAGCTAAAAGGATCAGAGAATGCGGAAACAGGGGACTGAGTTGGATGATCAGCCGTGATCATATTGAATAGCAGAGCAAGCTCAATGGGCTGAATAGCCTACTGCTGCTCTTAGTCTCAATGTTTCTATTCTGGACCGCAGTACACCCCCAGGGAGAAATAGGAATCAATGAGAGAGCCAGGTCTGACTGAGACAGGCACAGTCTGCCAAAAGCTGGTGATTGGATGCTGTGGGTGAGTGTGTGGCCAATTCATCTGTTTGCTGTGTGTTTTCACCAGTGTCGGTGAAATGGGTACGATAACATGGAAAACAAGTTTTTATGTTTCCCAAGCCTTCTTTTCCTTGTCATATAGGTTGTGTATCCATAAGATAAGCTGTTACCCACTGCCACACTCACGGAACCACTCTTCACTGATCAGACCCCAGGTTGTGCATGGTGGATATTTAGAGGCAGTGGAACCTGTAACCTCCCTACTATCTCCCTGATGAGGTTTGCTTTTCTGCTTGGAGTACAGAATTACCTATGTAATCCCAGGCAGAGAGTGTCGGCAAACTATCTGACAGTCACATCGAGTTAGACCCCATCTATCACCTCCTGACAAAAAGAACAAGAAGTGACTTCACCACAGGAAATGACATCACCAACCCAAAGAACCCCAAACATATAAATAGAAAGTAGGACTTGTCAGCAGTGCTTTGTCTGAGGCCCACTGAAGATGTTACCTCGTAGGGTGACAAAACATCTGGAAATCATCCTTCTAGCTTAGCGAGGAAACCTATATCCAGAACCTCAACCTGAGCTACAAATCTTCTCAAAACTCGCTGAGTCACCATGTCTCCTCATCTGCCATCTACATGTGTACCTCACAGTTGATATATCTCTGTCAGAAAGTTGTAGGTTCAAACTCTTTTCCAGGTAGAGTCTACTTGAGCTCGGCATCCAAGGGAATGTGTTCCATTACAGGACTGAAGGAGTGACGCAATGTCAGGGATGTAAAATACTCCATAGCATCTTGTTGAACATATGAATTAGGAATAAGAATTGGCCATTCAGCCCCTTAAATCTGCTCCACCATTCTATAAAACTACAGACTGTCTTGTGGCCACCAATACGCATTTCCTACCTTGTCGGACACAAATCTGTCCAGTTTTACCTTGCACATATTCAGCAATCATGCCTGGATCATCTCCCAGACTCTCATCCCTCAGAGAGAAAATTTCTTCTCAACCGTTGTAAATGGGAGACCCCTGATTTTGAACCTGTGTCCTCCCAGTACTCCTCTGTACCACAAAGAGAAGCATCTTTCCAGCATTCAACCTATTCATTCCCTTCAGGATTTTGTATGTTTCAATCAAACCGGCTCTTACTACATAAACTCCAATGGATGTTATCTCAACTTTTCCTCATAAGGTACCCCTTTCATTCAAGGAATGGGTCAGGTCTTTGAATGGGTCTTTGAATTGTTTTGAAAACAGTTATATGTTTTCTTAAATAAAGTGACTGAGACTGCACACTGTGCTTTAGATTTTATCTTACCAATGCCCTGTTCAACTATTGCAAATTGTTACTGAATAATTGACAATGCTCCATTTGCCTTTCTAATCACTTGAGGAAGGAGTAGAGCTTACCCCTTAACCAGCTTCAGTAGGTTATTCATACTCTTTGGTTCCAATTTAACTGCTCTGATTCCTATAGTAAGGTCACCATAGAGTGAGGACTACTATCATTAGAAAGAGACATAACTGGTGGTGAGTTTAACCTGAGGGTCACCACATTGCAGATGAGGGAAAAAGATGAGGGGTAGGACCTACATGATGACCTCAGCCAGCATAGGAAGTGAAGGCAGATTGTTAGAGTCACTCTGTCTTGCCATCCAGCCATCTAGCCAACTGAGTTAACCAACCAAGGAAAGTGATGAGTTCAGTTGGAGTCCCTAGCCATATACTCAGATCCTCTGCGGACCAACTGGCAGAGGTATTCCCTGACTTCTTCAACCTCTTCTCCCTACAAGCTGAAGCCCCCAACTACTTCCTATCATCCCAGTACCTAAGAAAGCACATGCAATGTGCCTTAATGACGCCTGTCTAATGGTTCTGACCTCCATAATTGAGAGGCTGGTCATGGTCCACATCAACTCTAGTCTCCCAGCCTGCCTTGATCCTCAACAGTTTGCCTACCGCAGCAACAGGTCAACAGTGGAAACCATTTCCCTTGCCCTTCACTCATCCCTGGAATGTTGGACAATGAGCACATGTACATCAGATCCTGCTCATTGACTACAGCTCTACCTTCAACACCATTATCTCCTCCAGACTGATCTCAAAACTCCGAGACCTGGGCCCTCTGCAATAGGATGCTCAGCTTCCTGACCCATAGACCACAATCAATGAAAGTAGGTAATCACATCTTCTCCGCAATAACACTCAAGCCTGGAGCCTCCCAAGGCTGCATTCTCATTCCCCTATTTACTCTCTGTAGACCCACCACTGTGTTACCAAATTTCAAATGAACGCCATCTAACAAGTTTGCTAATGACACCATTGTGGTAAGACGGATATCAAACACCAATGAGAAAGGAAATAGACGGCTTGGTGTGTGGTACAATGAGAACAACCTCTCTCTCAACATTGGCAAAATTAAAGTACTGATCATTGACGTCAGACAGAATTGAGGAGAATAGCCCACCCCCCCATCTACATCAGTGGAACTGAGGTTGGGAGGGTGGGGAGATTCAAGTTCCTCGGAGTGACGAGAACCAACAGTATGTCCTGGACTTCCACGTAGATGCAACAGTCACGAAGGCACAACAACGTGTCTTCTTTCTCAGGCGGCTCAGGAAATTCAGCATGTCCATAAGGATCCTCACCAATGTTTTACAGATGCACCATTGAAACAATACTGTCTGGGTGCATAATGGCCTGGTACGGCATCTGCTGTGCCCAGGACTGAGAAACTACAGAAGGTTGTGTGCACAGCCCAGACCATCACGGAAGCCAACCTCTTATCTATGAGACATTTCTTCATCCAATCAGTGTTGAGCTTGTGGAATCCATTACCACAGGAAGTAGTTGATGCCAAAACCTTGAATGTATTCAAGAGGCGGCTAGATAGAATGGGATCAAAGGTGATGGGGAGAAAGCAGGATTAGGTTATTGAGTTAGATGATCAACCATGATTGTAATGAATGACATAGCAGGCTCAAAAGACCAAATGGCTGCCTACTGCTCCTGTCTTCTATGGTTTTAAGTAACATCATCAAAGACTCATCGTTCCCCAGCAATGCTCTCCTACAACCACTTCTGTCAGGCAGAAAATACAGAAGCTTGAACACATGCACCAACAAGTGCAGGAACAGCTTCTTCCCTGCTGTTATTAGACTGATGAATGGACTCTCTAACTTCAAGTTATGCTGGGCTTGTTCATATGATCTTGCCTAATGCACACCCTCTGCGATGAAACCTGCATGCCTCTGTCTAAGTTTTTTTCACCCCATGATCTACATGTCCTTGCTTACTAAGATCTATCTGTACTGCTTGCAAACAAAGCTTTTCACTGTACTTAGGTACATGTGACAATAAATCAATCAACCAATTAACTTTAGATTCATATAGTAGAACAGTGAGAACAGAAATACTTAATTGACTGTAAAAGGGTATGGAATAATCTGTGGGCATGATGAGTGCGATATAAATACAGGTCATTTTAGGAATTTATTGGCATGGTTAAAGTGAGGACTCTCGCCTATTTGATTTTGAACCCCACACTGCGTTGTACAATCTCCAGTATTGTCTTGAATGGTAACAGGCAGCATAACACAGACCAGGCATTGAAACAATTGTGGAGGGTTTCTTTCATCCTGTGTGGTTCACCAACAGATCAGAAAGCATTTATCAACTCAGACATCAGGGAAGTTGTTGAAAAAAGAAAAGGAGAGAAAGGAAACTGATTTAATAATCAAAGTAAAAGAGCATATATTGACTGGCACACAAATGGGAAAATCAAATTCACTCTTTGGACCACTTTGAAGTCTGCTTTCTGTATGATCTCTTTTCTTTTATTAAAAAAAAACAAGCAACTCTCAGGGGGGAGAAAAACACTTTCGCTTTCAGAGTTTTCTCCTTTCGATCATAACCAGATGTTTCCTTGAATAGAGCTGTCAAATTTATGTGACTTGATCACTCCTACAAAAAGTTTGCTGTCTTCCAAGGATGGTGAGTGTTTCAGTTTACTGACGATCATGACATAACGCAGTTGAGCAAACGACCGAGAGATAAAAGAGTTAACCAAAACTGAAATGTGGTACCATTACCTTGGAGATCCTCCCATCCTTTGGCCCGCAGTCTGGGGGAGTGTCTGCTGTTTATGCCATGCACATGCGTTTAGCTTCACTTCACTTCACTTCTTCAATGATTAATCTTCATCTGTTATTCATCTGTATTTATTTTCTTCTCCCAATCTCTCTCTTTGCTTTGTGGTTGCCAGCCCTTTTTTTCAGTGCATGTTCCAAAGTTTTTGGTGGACCTCGCTTTCATTCTGCTCTTCAAAACGGCACCACATGAATTTTTTAAAATATTCATTCATGGGATGTGGGTGTCACTGGCTAGGCCAGCATTTATTGCCCGTGCCTAATTGCCCAGAAGGCAGTTCCGAGTTAATATGTTGCTGTGGGTCTGGGATTACATGTAGGCCAGACCAGGTAATGATAGCAGTTTCCTTCCCGAAAGGACCTTAGTGAACCAGATGGGTTTCTCCTATGATCAACATTGGTTTCAAGGTCGTTCTTGAGATTCTCAATTCCAGATTTTTAATTGAATCCAATTTCTGCCATCAACCATGGCAGAAGTGCCTCACATCGCCAGGGACCCAGGTTTGATTCCAACCTTGGGCGACTGTCTGTGTGGAGTTTGCACATTCTGCCTGTGTTTGCGTGGGTTTCTGCTGGGAGCTCCGGTTTCCTCCGGTTCCAGAGACAGCATTTGAACCCATGTTGTCAGCACTGATCTGACTGACACCAGCCTTGGTTAAAACATGAAACCCATGATCACAAGGTGAGTTGAAGTGAACAGTATTTTGATTTTGATTTGATTGTCATGTGTATTTCATGTAAGAAAACAATAAAATATAGTGAAAAGCTTTCATTGGTCACCATGACATGTGCCATTTTGCATAATTTAAGTACAAAAGGAAAGTCATAGCTTGAATACAGTAGAAAGTGAGGTCTACAGATGCTGGAGATTAGAGTTGAAAGTATGGCGCTGGAAAGCATAGCCGGTCAGGCAGCATCCGAGAAGCAGGAGAGCTGATGTTTCAAGCATAAGCCCTTCATCCTGATGCTGCATAGATTGAATACAGTCCATCAGTCAGTCCGGAGCCAGCTCATTACCATCAATGACCTATAACAACATCTTCCAGAAAAAGTTAGATAAATGCACGAAGGAGAAAGGAATAGAAGGAAATTCTGACAGAACAAGAGAGAAAGAGATGAACTAGTATGAAGGGAGAGTTGGCTGGAATATAACTACTAGAGTTACATATTTCTGTTCTGGACATGCTATATGAGAAATGGATTTCATAATGTTGGAAGTATTTGGCCTCAATAGATATTGGTTACTATATTGCAAATACATTGTGATAGAACTTGCTGCAGGGCGATTGAATGATTTGGTACAAATTAGTAGGTGACACTTCATTTCAGAATTCTGATGATTGAGCCTTACATTCAGGACCTGGCATGCCCCTTTTTTTAGTGATGGAGCCACTAGTGGAATTTTGAAGGAGCAAGGTATGTAAAATAGGTCTTTAAAATCTAATGGAATGCAATGCATCCAGGTCATCCTTCATTCGGAATGTTTGATAAGTTTGTTATTTCATTATGAAAATTAATAAGCAAAGACAGATGAAAAGACCGTCTGGGTACAAGTACAACTATGATGCCTTATGCCTCAAGATTTATACGCTCCCCACTCCAGCTAGAACTATGAGTCTTCTGGAAAATACAACTAGTTTTTTTTGTTAACTTATGCGATGTGGGTGTTGCTGGCTGGGTCAGCATTTATTGCCCATCCCTAGTTGCCCTGGAGGACGTTGTGGTGAAGTTCCTTGAACTGCTGCAGTCTTGTGGGTGTAGAGATATCCATAGTGCTGTTAAGGTTGGAATTCTGGAACTTTGATCCAGTAAAAGTGAGAAAACACCAATATATTTCCAAGTCAGGATGTTGTGAGGCTTGTAGGGGAACCTACAGGTGGTGGTGTTTCCAGATATCCACTGGCCTTGTCCTTCAAGATGTTAGTGGTTGAGGGTGTAGAAGGTACTGAGCTACTGCGACTTGCATCTTGCATCGAATACATTCTTCTGATGCTGAGCATCAGTGGTGAACCTGTTGAATGTTGAAGGTGATTAGGCTGTTTTGGCCAGGATGGTGTTGAATTTTTGAGTATTGCTGGGACTGAACCAATCCAACTAATTTGAGAATATTCCATCACATTCCTGACTTGTAGATCATTGACAGGCATTGAGGAGATGAGCTATTTACTGCAGAATTCCTTGCCTCTGATCTGCTCCTGTACATTCAGTAACTATGTGGTGAATCCAATTCAGTTTCTAGACATGGGTAACTTCTCACCAACGTTGACAGTGGGAGATTCAGTTATTGTAATGCCATTCAATGTCCGAGGAAAGATAGTGATATTCGCTCTTGTTGAAGAAGGTCATTGCCTGGCATTTATATGGTGTGAAAATTACTTGCCATTTATCAGTCAAAGCCTGGATATTGTTTAGGTCTTGTTTCATTTGGACATGGACAATTTCAGTATCTGAGGAATCGTGAATGGTCATAGGGTCATAGAGTCATAGAGCTGTACAGCATGGAAACAAACCCAATGGTCCAACTCATCCATACTAATCAGATACCCTAAATTAATCTAGTCCCATTTGTCCATATCCCTCTAGACCCTGCCTATTCATATACCCATGCAGATGTCTTTTAAATTTGTAATTGCACCAGCCTTTACCACTTTCCCTGGCAGCTCATTCCATTCATGCACCACCCTTTGCATGAAAAGGTTGCCCCTCCGGTCCCTCTTAAATCGTTCCCCTCTCACCCTAAACCAACGCCTTCTAGCTTTTGACTCCCCCATTCTGGGGAAGAGACTTTGTCTATTTACCCCATCCATGCCCCTCATGATTTTATAAACCTCTATAAGGTCACCCCTCAGCCTCTGATACTCCAGGGAAAATAGGACCAACCTATTCAGCCTCTCCCTATAGCTTAAACCCTCCAACCCTGGCAACATCCTTGTAAATCTTTTCTGAACCCTTTCAAGTTCCACAAAATCCTTCCTTAGGAAGGAGACCAGAATTACATGCAATATTCCAAAAGTGGCCTAACCAATGTCCTGTACAGCTGCAACATGACCTCCCAAATCCTGTACTCAGTGCACTGACCAATAAATGTAAGTGTACAAACGCCTTCTTTACTATCCTATCTCCCTGTGACTTTCAAGGAGCTATGAACCTGCACTCCAAGGTCTCTTTCTTTCAGCAACAGTCCTCAGGACATGCTCAACATTGTGCAATCATCTTGAACAACCCCACTTTTGACCTTATGTAGGAGGGAAGATTATTGATGAAGCAACTGAAGGTGGTTGGTGCTAGGACACTACCCTGATGGCCTGGAGCTGAGCCAACTGACCTCCAACAACCATCTTTTCTTCTGGACAAAGGCCATTGGTAAAACCCAAATCTAGTATCCATTCAAGTTTGGTATAGGCAAAGGAATGTTGTGTTATAAAATGCTGAAGCATACACAGTTCACGGACAAGTTACACCAGTCTCGAAATGTTAGGTCTGTTTCTCTCATCACGGATGCTGCCAGACTTGCTGAGTTTCTCCGGCACCTTCTGTGTTCATTTGACTTTTTACTCAAATTTGACAAGTTTGACAGGGTGAGTGTAAGAAGAGGTTTGCCCTGGCTTATGTTGGGAACTGGGAGGTTGCTCTCGAACTTGAGGCACAATCTCAGAAAAGGGGGCAGGCCACATATGACTGAGTTTTGAGAGTGAGAAATCTTTGGAACTCCCTACCTAGGGAGCTGTGAAGGCTCTATCACTGAGTGTGTTCAAGACAAGAGTCAATAGATTTTTAGATATGAAAGATATCAAGGATTGCAGGATAGATAGAATAATGGCAGCACTGTGGCTCAGTGGTTCGCACAGCTGCCTCTCGTACCAGTATCGGGTGACTGTGTGGAGTTTGCACATTCTCCCCGTGTCTGCATGGGTTTCTTCTAGGTGCCCCGGTTTTCTCCCACAGTCCAAAGATGTGCAGGTTTGGCGAATTGGCCACGCTAAATTGCCCATAGTGTTCAGGGATGTGTAGGTTAGGTACATTAGTCAGGGGAAATGTAGAGAAGTAGGGTAGGGGAATGGGTCTGGGTGGGTAACTCGTCAAAGGGTCAGTGTGGACTTGTTGGGCCAAACAGCCTGTTTCCACACTGTAGGGATCCAATGAATGTTGGAGTCAGTCAGGCTATAGATAAACAGGTTGATGGGGCTGAATGGCCACCACATTTTCCAATAATGTTTGGTCAGATTTTTACAATCTACCAATGCATTGAACAAGAATGGGATCATTCAGATTAAAGCAAAATACTGCAGAAGTTTGAAATAGAGACAGGAGAAACTCTGCAGGTCTGGCAGCATGTGCACAGAGAAACAGAGTTAAGGTCTTGAGTCTCATATTTCCTGAGATGGTTCAGAATCTAGGGGTCATAATTCATGCCTTCAGGTTGCTTACCACCACCACAAGTGACACGAATCGTAAAGAATAATCCTTCAATCTACTTCTGCTTTTGTTGTGTCAGCTTCACAGATTAATGTCCGTAACTCGCCGGCAATTCTATCTCGCACTTTATAGCTCAATGTTTTCCATCCAGACACAGCTCAGGTTTGTAAGGATACAATGTGCAGCTGTGCTGTCGGCTGTTCTCAATTATGTGGGCAGAATACTTAAAATATGATCATTTTATTTGACTCTAATTTAGTGATAACCCTGTAATGAAGTGTTAATGATTCAAGTGGGTTAGACTGTATGAAAACCTAATGACAAACTGAACCCTTTTGGTAAAGGTCTTGATATAAAACTTTGAGCTATATCGATATACCGCAGTTGGAACACAGTTGGGAATACTCTTGTGTGGTTTCAGGCTGGGTCAACGGCATTGGAGGGGCCACAGTGCAAATTTAGTAGAGTGCTGATATTGTACATTGTGACTTGGCTTGGAGGAAAATAAAGGGCAGTTTGACAGGTAGGTTTAACATTAAGTGGAAATAGAGAGGCAGAGGAATTTTTTTTTTCCTCATGGTTTGGTTCTGTAGCAGTTGGTGTCACTGCTTACAAATATCTGGCAATCTGACAGTACAGGAAGCTCCTTTTCCAGACAGTTCTGATGTGTCCTGTACAGAGTGAGGCTTGTGATGCTGCAGTGTGCACATACTGCAGGGATTTGGCAGCCAACCTGTCATTTGCTAACACAGTTTCTTCAATGCTCCCAGCTGAATGTGCATGAGGAATTCCCCACTGACACAATTTAAAGGCATCAGCCTGAAATTTTCAAGTGAAGTGCTTTTGACTTTATTTTACTGCTGCTGAGAGTGTTCTGTCCTCTTGGGGGAGTTCTGAAATGTTGTTGGTGTTAGAAGGGTTTGAAGAAATGTCTGGAGAAAGTGTATTTGTAGCATCGATAGTCACAGGTGAGGTGCCGGAAGACTGGAGGTTGGCAAACGTGGTGCCACTGTTTAAGACGGGCGGTAAAGACAAGCCAGGGAACTATAGACCAGTGAGCCTGACCTCAGTGGTGGGCAAGTTGTTGGAGGGAATCATGAGGGATAGGGTGTACATGTATTTGGAAAGGCAAGGACTGATTCGGGATAGTCAACATGGCTTGTGCGTAGGAAATCATGTCTCACAAACTTGATTGAGGTTTTTTGAAGAAATAACAAAGAAGATTGATGAGGGCAGAGCGATAGATGTGATCTATATGGACTTCAGTAATGCATTCGACAAGGTTCCCCGTGGGAGACTGATTAGCAAGGTTAGCTCTCATGAAATACAGGGAGAACTAACCATTTGGATACAGAACTGGCTCAAAGGTAGAAGACTGGAGGGTTGTTTTTCAGACTGGAGGCCTGTGACCAGTGGAGTGCCACAAGGATCGGCGCTGGGCCCTCTACTTTTTGTCATTTACATAAATGATTTGGATGCGAGCATAAGAAGTAGAGTTAGTAGGTTTGCAGGTGACACCAAAATTGGAGGTGTAGTGGACAGCGAAGAAGGTTACCTCAGATTACAACAGGATCTGGACCAGATGGGCCATGGGCTGAGAAGTGGCAGATGGAGTTTAATTCAGATAAATGCGAGGTGTTGCATTTTGAGAAAGCAAATCTTAGTAGGACTTATACACTTAACGGTAAGGTCCTAGGGAGTGTTGCTGAACAAAGAGACCTTGGAGTACAGGTTCATAGCTCCTTGAAAGTGGAGTTGCAGGTAGATAGGATAGTGAAGAAGGCAATTGGTATGCTTTCCTTTACTGGTCAGAGTATTGAGTACAGGAGTTGTGAGGTCATGTTGCAGCTGTATAGGACATTGGTTAGGCCACTGTTGGAATATTGCATGCAATTCTGGTCGTCTTCCTATCGGAAAGATGTTGTGAAACTTGAAAGGGTTCAGAAAAGATTTACAAGGATGTTGCCAGGGTTGGAGGATCTGAGCTACAGGGAGAGGTTGAACAGGCTGGGGCTGTTTTCCCTGGAGCGTTGGAGGCTGAGGGGTGACCTTGTAGAGGTTTACAAAATTATGAAGGGCATGGATAGGGTAAATAGACAAGTTCTTTTCCCTGGGGTCGGGGAGTCCAGAACTAGAGGGCATAGGTTTAGGGTGAGAGGGGAAAGATATAAAAGGGTCCTAAGGGGCAACTTTTTCACACAGAGGATGGTATGTGTATGGAATGAGCTGCCAGAGGATGTGGTGGAGGCTGGTACAATTGCAACATTTAAGAGGCATTTGGATGCGTATATGAATAGGAAGAGTTTGGAGGGATATAGGCCAGGTGCTGGCAGGTGGGACTAGATTGGGTTGGGATATCTGGTCGGATGCTGTACATCTCTATGACTCTATGAATGAGGACTTAAGATAGCATTTCTTTTGGGTCACATCGTGACTTGGAGACGGAGCTCAAGCAACAGAGAGGATGAGTTGTGTGCAGTGTGGAGACCAGGAAAAGGCTGGCAGTGTACTGCTCTCAGGCCTTCAGGGAGCACTTGCAACAGAAGCTCAACCAAGACAGAGCTGTCTGAGGTAGCACAGACCTCCATTTTCCAAGCAGTGTGCCATACCTTCCAACCAGACCTACAGCAAGGGGAGCACAATACTGCCAGTCACCATGAGGATTATCATAGCTCTGCATTTTCATGCAGGTGAATCCTTCCAGGTGTGCTCTGGTGATGTTGACAATGTTGGCTGTGCAGTATTGTATCATGGATCTAACACCAGACATTATACACAGAGGATAGCACTTCAGTCTTCTTTTGACCCTTGGACAGCACTTTCCAAACCCACAACCACTTCCATCTTGAAGAACAAAGGCAGCAGATATATGGGAACACCACCACGTTCAAGTTTCCCTCCTGACTTGGAAATATATCACCGTTCCTTCACTGTCACTGGGTCAAAATCCTGGAATTCCCTTCCTCAGGACATTGTGGGTCAACCCACAGCAAATAGACTGCAGCAGTTAAGAAGGCAGCTCACCACCACCTTCTCAAGGGCAATGAGGGATGGGCAATAAATGCTGGCTCAGCCAGCGATGCCCACATCCCACAAAATGAATATATAAGAAGTCTTTCCTCGAGGTTCATTAACTACAAGGGTTCTGTGGGTGTTGTATATTAACAGGCTGATGTCCCATAAATGGAAGTTTTACCAACCCTGAACATGGGTTTGTTTGTTTGTGCACAGAGAATCATGTTAGTGGATGCCTGGCAGCAACAATGACACGTTAATCCTGCACCAGTCAGCTGGCTCTGCAATGGTTCAATGATCACAATGAACCAGATAGAGTGTGGTTGCTTGGTAATGAGGATATGTCTTCTGCACATGGCTGATGACTCCTCCCTGCAGTGTGGCCTATGCTAACCATGTGTGTAGAAGGAGAACCAATGGAAATGCAAGTGCTCACCATTCTGAAATGACAGTTCAACTATTGGTCTGCTTAGCAGGAGAACTCACCAGAGTGCATCTCCAACAACCCGGCTAATGTGAGGATACAGCGCTTGTCACCAGAGCTACAGCAAAACCAACTGGGCTGTGCAATGTACAGGACAGTGGGTCAAGTGCTGGAAAATAGGATTAGAATGATACCCAGTGGCTGGTGTGGACATGATGGGCCAAAGGGCCTCCTACTGTGCAGTAAAAACTCTGACTCTATGGACTTGGGAGGAAAGAGCAGTCAGCAGGTGCTTCTCTGAGCATCCATTCAGTTACAGATTCATATCAAAGCTTACTCTCAGGTTGGCATCACTGCACTATTTTTGCACCTTTTCTGTTCCATGACAGCAGCCTCCTGGCCAAAGTCATGAAAAACATGGCACCATCAAAAAGACTCCATAACGACTTGATTGAACGCCACTCCCACTAATACAAAATGGAGATCTTCACTCCTGCGCAGTGTGTCAGCGCCTGTTCTGCGGAGCCCTCTCATCTGCCCGAGCGCTGCACTGCTGTGCCTGCCATCACAACTGGGGGAGAGCTGCTGAGTTTCATTGAGGCTGAATGTAGCTGCCCATCCTGAAAGATCTGGATGAGCTTCAAACTTGAGAGCCTGGCTTGTGCATCATTAATCCTTGTGCCATGCACGTTTCAATACTTTACTTTTTCATAGATGATTGAGTGGTTTCGAACTGTTTGTTAATATGCTTAGAACTGACCTATAGATGGTAAATACAACTTGCACTTCTTTTGTTTGATCACAGGATGAAGCATTTATTACCTAGCCTGAATCGCCCTGAGGGCAGTTAAGATTCAACAATATTGTTGTGGGTCTGGAGTCATAATGTAGGCCAGACCAGGTAAAGACAGCAGTTTCCTTCCCTAAAGGACATTAGTGAATCAGATGGATTTTTCTGACAATTGACAATAGTTTCTCGGTCATCATTAGATTCTTATTTCCAAATTTTTATTGAATTCAGAACATCTCCTGGATCTCTAGATTCACAATCAAGCGATAATGCTATGAGCTATTGCCTGCCCTGTAGAGCTTTTCACGTCACTAGGACACCCCAGATCACTTCAGAAGTATTCAGTCATAAGTTTTGAAGTTTTCTCGCTGCTATTATCTGGTAGAATGGAGCAGCCACTTTATACTCAGAAAGTAGCATAAATAGTGAGATAAATAACAGGGTTATCTGTTTCAGGTTTGTTGGCCAAGGGATAAACATCGGCCAGGATATCGGGACAAATCCCTCACCTGTTCTTCCTTGTCCTCATTTCTGCAAGCCTGCCATCCTGTTCCTATTTGACTTTCAACTTATTGCCATTTGTGATTTTTTAAAAACACATGAAGTCAATCTCATGATTTTTTTTTGTGTGATTTCAATAAATATAAATTAATTATTAACAGTGATTTTGGAATTTGGACTGGGTGTGTGTCAATATTTTCACGGCCCTAAAGAGAATAGAATGATGCTGTAGTTCAAATATTATGGGATTGTTTCTAGCTTCTATCTGAGAGACAGTGCTAGCTTTAACATTTGTCTGAAAGGGAGTTCACTGACAGTGTAGCATTTCCCCCGAATTGCAGTGAAGTGTCAGTCTGGCTTTTGTGCCTAACTCTCTCTCACTCTCATTTTCATTCTCACGCACACTCTCTCTCTCTTTCTGTCTGTCTGTCTGTCTGTCTCTCTCTCTCTCTGTCTCGAATAAGACTTGAGATTTGAGTCTGAGTCAGGAGGGTGTGGGTTCAGAACATCATGGTTGTCATGTAACGTACGATTAATGAAAAACCCACTTGAACCTAGTTTGTCATTGTCATAGTCGTTACTCTCCCTCATTGCCAAGATGCCTGTTATTTAACACCACAAATAGCTGTGTGAATGAGACATCCATCCTAATTTGCCAATTGTGAGCTTACAAAATTAGCCTTGTGTGTTCCCTCCTCTTTCCTTCCAGCAATTTGCTTTTCCTGACTCCTACACTTAGCTGATCAACACATGCATGTAAGATTCAAAATTAGACCTTTGTTCTGTTCTCCTCAAGGGTGTGAAAATGTTGATAGCATGTCCAAATTCCTCAAGCATTGTTAATGATTAATTTATATTCATCAAAAGCTAAATACAAACATTGACTTTATCAAAAAAGTATATGCAAGTGGTGAAGATCTGAAAGGAGAAGAAGAAACGGTTGACAGGCCTACAGGAGAAAAACCTAAGAGGGACGTGATGACTCAGTGGTATTATCACTGGATTGTTAATCAAGTGACCCTGATAATGTTCTAGGGATCCAAGTTAGAATCTTGCCACAGCAGATTCAGTAGAAATCTGGAATTAAGAGTCTAATGATGAGCATGAAACCATTGTCTATTGTTGGGAAAACCCCATCTAGCTCACTTTAGGGAAGGAATCTGCCATCCTTACCTGGTCTGGCCTACGTGTGACTCCAGACCCACAGCAAATAATAAACAAAGTAGATTAATATTCAAGGCAGAAACACTTGGCAAGTTTTATAAACTTGGGAATTGTCACCTGTCAGTGCGTTAATGTAGAGTCATAGAGATGTATAGCACAGAAACAGACCCTTTGGTCCAACTTGCCCATGCTGACCAGATATCCCAACAAAATCTAGTCCCATTTGCCCGCACTTGGCCTATATCCCTCTAAACTCTTCCTATTCATGTACCCATCCAGATATCTTTTAAATGTTGTAATTGTACCAGCTGGTGGCTCATTCCATACATGCACCACCCTCTGTGTGTAAATGTTGCCCCTTAGATCCCTTTTAGATCTTTCCCTTCTCGTCTTAAACCAATGTTATCTCCACATGTTGGAAGGAGATGTATTCTGCTGTCATAGGAATGACATCAGCTTGAAGATCACCGTAGAACAAATTATTCCACAATAGATGGTGGAATTGGAGTGAAAGCAGAAAGTCAGATGTAGCCCATGGTCTGGAAGCCTAACATCTGAGTCAGGAAGATGTGTTTCAAGCCCCACTCCAGAGCACAACTTTGTCATGCAATGCTGAGGCTGTGCAACATTGTTGGAAGTTCAACTTTTGGATGTTACGTTGAATTGCAGCCTCACCTCTCCTCAGAAGTCGATGTACACTGTCATATCCCTGCTGTCTTGGGTAAAGGCACCAGGAACACTCTCTTCCTCATCCCACATTCCTCAAAATCTCTGCTGCTCTTTGGCAACCATGTTAATTTTGAACCACCTTTTTAATGCCACAAAGCTTAATTGTTTATGTTGACGTAGTCTGAGGGTCAGTCAAAGGTTAATTTCAATTGGGGAGGGAAGTTAATAACGCATCACTGTCTCTAACTTTACAACTCCAGTCCAGGTGAAAACAGCTGGAAATGCCTGAGGAGGACAATCTTAAAACTACTCAGTACAAGGAGTGAGATGCAATGTGTTAATAGTGTGTTAATTATATTGTTCAGGTCCATAGGTGAAGGGCAATGTTTAATTCGGTGCTCAGAACATGTGTGGAGAGAGACTGGGACACTGGGTTGGTCGGTGGCCAGCAGACATATGTAATGCTTCATTCTGTAAATAAACCTATTATCAAGAAAAGTATTAATGTCTAGCTTTATACTTCACCAGCTGGGCTTGAGATCGAAATAACACTGTGCTGGACATATTTGTCTGTACAGCCAAATTACTGCAGTGTTTCTGGGATTCGACAAACAGCAACTGTTTGCTCCATTTAATGCCAAGTGAAAACAGATGACTAATCAAAATTAAGCACACTAATCTGAGGAATTCTAAAAAGCTACAAATTTTAGGTGTCCATCACTTTGACTGTAGACCGTGATTGAAGTTAATGGTGAATTCAAATGGGTTACTTCAAAGTAAGAACCTTCGCTATGAATTTTGTTTTTAAATACCCACAATTGCTACATGATTAAATAAAATTGTTATTATCACCAGCTATTTTGGCCAATTTGGATCACTTTTATCAATGTTTTGGGCCTCCCGGGAAGACTGCAGGTGTATCAGAGATTGTTGTTGCATTTACGTAGCTGAGCACGTTTAGATGAAGCTGAATGTAGCTTTAGCAGCCAGTGCTTTGAATATTTTATTTCCAGAGCTGTACGTGTGTGGGATAAGTTAAAGCAGAGTGTGTTCATAAAATCATCTGACAAGAATGTTGGATTACTTGCATTGTGTCTCAACCTTTGGCCCAATCCTGGGTAAAGTACCAAGATCAAAGATGACTACCCACTGCAATACTGCTAGAGTCATGGAGTCATTAAGATTTATAGCACAGAAAAAGGCCCTTCAGCCCATTGAGTCCATGCTAGTCAAAACCAGCCACCTAACAATTCTAATGGCATTTTCTAGCACTTGGCCCAAAGCCTTGTATGCCATGGCAAGACAAGTGTACATCTAAAATACCACTTCGATATGAAGCAGGTTTCTGTCTCTGCCACCCATACAGACAGTGCGTTCCAGGTCTCAATGAAGGCAGTGAAAAGGTTTTTCCTCAAATCTCCTCTAACCTCTCCCACTTGTCTGAATTTATGCTCCCCTAGTCATTGACCCTTCTATTAAAGGGAAACATTTCCTCCTGTCTCCTTTATCTATGTCCCTCATAATTTTATATATCGCCAACAATCGTAGTCTGTCCAATCTCTTCATAACTGAAACTCTCGAGCCCAAGTCTCTGCACGGATGCTCCCAGACCTGCTGAGTTTTTACAGCAATTTCTGATTTTGTAACATCCTGGTTAATCTCCTCTGCACCATCTCCAGTGCGATTATATTACATCGCCGTACTGATAGTACTGTCCTTTGAGTGAGACGTTAAATGAAGACCCCATCCACCTACTTGGGTGGATGCAGAAGATTCCAATGCACTATTTCAAAGGACGTCATGGTAGATATCTTCAGTGTCTTGGCCATATTTATCCCTTAATCAACATGACAAAACCAGATGAGCTGTTCATTGTCACTGGCTGAGTGTGGTGGTTGGCTGCATTGTCTACAATACAATGGTGACTGTACCTCAAAGCAATAGTTCACTGGCTGAGAAGTGCTTTGAGATGACAGTAGTTGTCAAAAGTACCACAAACACATTTAATGAAGTTGGTAACTTCCCTCCTGCCGAGTCAACTACTTTCTTTACAATCTCTAAGGAAAACCTCTTGAAAGGGGAGATCTCAATTCCTGTGGTGCCAGTGGAAACTGCCATGTAAACAGGCAGAAAAATTATAGTATAAACACTGATTGTTCGGTTTTATCAATGCCACTTGAGATCATTCAAGTGAACAGTAACAATGGGTGGCAGTAATAATTAGATATAAATCTAACGAGAGAAAAGGGATTGATGGATATTGTGACTAACTTGAGATTATCTTTGACCCTTTAAAAATTATCATTTTCATCACGTGCCTGTCCAGATGTCTCCTTTTCTGGATCAATGCACGTTTCTCTTGCCTGCAATACATCTATGAGCTGTCTTGAAGTTTCATTCTCATTTTGAAGGTGCAAGAGAAATACAAATCATTATTGTTAGATCAAATGGCCTTTATTTAGATTAGATTAGATTAGATTACTTACAGTGAGGAAACAGGCCCTTCGGTCCAACAATTCCACGCCGACCCTCCGAAGTGAAACCCACCCATACCCCTACATTTACCCCTTCACCCACACTACGGGCAATTTAGCATGGCCAATTCACCTAACCTGCACATCTTTGTGACTATGGAAGGAAACCTGAGCACCCGGAGGAAACCCATGCAGACACGGGGAGAATGTGCAAACTCCACACAGTCAGTCGCCTGAGGCGGGAAATGAACCCGGGTCTCTGGTGCTGCGAGGCAGCAGTGCTAACCACTGAGCCACCGTGCTGCCCAAAAATTGTTCCCGAAAATTCTTAACACTGCAGCACCAATATTACAGCATGCAAAGTGGGTGGCACGGTGGCACAGTGGTTAGCACTGTTGCCTCACAGCGCCAGAGGTCCAGGTTCAATTCCCGCCTCAAGCGACTAACTGTGTGGAGTTTGCACATGGGTTTCCTCCGGGTGCTCCGGTTTCCTCCCACAGTCCAAAGATGTGCAGGTTAGGTGAATTGGCCATGCTAAATTGCCCATAGTGCTTGGTAAGGGGTAAATGTAGGGGTATGGGTGGGTTGCGCTTCGGCGGGGCGGTGTGGACTTGTTGGGCTGAAGGGCCTGTTTCCACACTGTAAGTAATCTAATCTTAAAATAAAGGGAATCATTTTACTAACTGGGCAAATGGACTGTTATCGGGATGAAGAGGGTGTTGCAATGGCACACATGGCTACTGTTTGGGCTTCCCCCTACATTCTGCAGCGGGGAGCTAATTAAGTGGCTCCTGCCCCTCAGAGAGCTGCCAGCCCACGAAAGCATGTGCAGCCCAACAGCGTCCCAAGGATCCGTGGTTGCTGCTGAGGTAGGCAGTAGTTCTGCAATTAACAATCATTAGGAGATAAAGCCTTAAAAATAATTGCAAGGTCAGATGCTGGAGTGAAAATACCTTTGGGTAAGTCACTTAGGTTCACAGGGTGTTGGAGGTGGCCTGTAGACCCCTGCCCCCATCCCCTCAATGTCATAAGAAGCTGTCCCCTGGGCTGTTGATAGGATACCCCCAGCTCTCTCCTGCTGCAGTGGTGGGGGAGATGTGCATGTGTGAGTATGATGCTGGTGAACTGATTGGGCTCGTGGTAAAATGTTTAAAACTGCCCTCAATGCGCAGTGCCCATCAACCACCCAGGGTTTCATGGTAGCCTAGTGATTAGCATGGCTGCCGAACAGCACCAGGGACCCAGGTTCAACTCCACGCTTGGGCGACTATGTGGAGTTTGCACATTCTCTCCGTGTCTGCGTGGGTTTCCTCTGGGTGCTTCAGTTTCCTCCCACAGTTCCAACATGTTCAGGTTAGATGGATTGCCCATGCATAATTTCCATAGTTTCTAGGGTAGAGTGTATTAGTCATGGAAATGCAGGGTTCGGGTCACGGGGTGGGGGCGGGGGTGGGTCTGGGTGAGGTGCTCTTCGAAGGGTCAGTGTGGACTTGATAGGTCAGATGACCTGTTTCCACACTGTATGGATTTTAATTCTAACCTCCTTGAGGCAGGTGACTTGTCTGGTTCCAGTGCCGCCTGTGAAAACATTCCCTGCCAATGAGACACGGTCGGAGAGGTGAAATCCCTCAGCTCTGTTCTCCTGGCTTCCGCTAAAACTTAGCCCGGCTTGCTCAAGGTGTTCATCACAGCTTACTGCAGGGAGCAAGTTCACTGTATTCCATGTTGGGAAAGAAATCACCAAAGTGGGGCTTTATGTAGGGAGTGACATGTCGGAGAGCTGGAGGGATCTCTGTTTGATGATCAGCCAGCTTTAACAGTTAGGGAGGAAAAGCTAATAGAACCTGCATGTGGCTCCATAAGTTTCTCTTAAGTGTTGCAACAGCTGCCACCAATAAATAGAAGCAAGTCTGCCCAGTAACTTCAACCCTGCAACCTTGACTTACCATAAATATCCGATAGCAAGTATGACGAGGCTCTGAGCCTGGGAACCTGTTGTAATGATCCACTCCATGTTGGAAAGACACAGACAGATGAATATATAGCATGCTGTAAGGTAAAATAAAAACTTAAAAATGTTACAGAAACTCAGCAGGTCTGGTGATGTTTGTGAACAGAGGAACAGTTAGCATTTTGAGTTTGATTTGACTCTTCTTAAGAACTTTCAAAATGGAACTGTAAGTTCTGAGCATGAGTCGATCAAAGTCAACATTTTAACTCTACTTCTGTCTTCACAGATGCTGCCAGATTGAGTCAAAGAGACTAGATTCCCTACAGTTTGGGAGCAGGCCCTTCAGCCCAACCCAAACCTGCAAAGAGCAACCCATCTAGACCATTCTACCACATCCACTCTGACTAATGTACCTAACACTATGGGCAATTTAGTTTGGTCAATTCACCTAAACTGCACATCTTTGGATTGTGGGAGGAAACCCACACAGTCATGGGAGAATGGGCAGACTCCATACAGACAGTCACCCAAGGTGAGAATCGAACCTGAATCCCTGGTGCTATGAGGCAGCAGTGCTAACCACTGAGCCATCATGCCACCCACAAATATGTAACAGGGAAACAAACTTTTCAGTCCAACTCATCCATTCTGACTAGATATTCTAAATTAATCCCATCCTGTTTACCAGCATTTGGCCCATATCCATCTAAACCCTTATTCATATATGCATCCAAATACCTTTTAAATGTTGGAATTGTACCAACCTCACTACTTCCGGTGGCAGATCATTCCATAAGTTACCCCCTTCTGCATGAAAGAGGTCCCTTTTAAATCTTTCCCCTCTCACCTTAAACCTATGCCCTCTAGTTTTGGACTCCCATACCCTGAGGAAAAGATCTTGCCTATTCATCCTATCCATGCCTCTCATGATTTTATAAACTTCTATAAGGTCACCCCTCAGCCTTGGAATCTCCAGGGAAAACAGATCAGTTGTGGTTCTCCAGCAATTTTATTTCAGATTTCCAGCATCCACAGAATTTTGCTATTGCTTTGGCATGCACAAATGTGTTTGTTCCAAATGAGAGGAACTAAGTTAAATGGAATCGAAACTGAGAGGAAAAGAGATTTCAGTGAGTGAGATGGGAGCAAATTTGTCTTGTAGCAAAAGAGTTGTGGGATTGAGTGGGGTTTAGCAAATGAAAGCAAGTAACTCCATCATGACATGAAAAGGTAGCCAACAATATGGAAAGTTTGGGAACTCAAATGGTAACTAAATGAACACGTTATCACAGTTCAGCTGCAAGCAGAAATAAATTGTTGGACAATGGGCTATCACAGTGTACTTTGCCACACATGTAATTTCAAAACATGCGTCCATTCCAGAGCGATGGTAATGAATTGAAACTCAGACGTTCCTGGATCCTGTTTTCCCAAATTTAATCAATCCCCTATGAGCACACACCAAAAAATACTGAAGAGCTGCTCTGAAAATGTCATTGAGATCAATGTCACAGGAGCATTGAAAGAGTTTGGGCGTACTCAGCACAGTGAAGTAAGTGTTGTCTTGTGGAACTTAAAGGCGAAGTTAAAGTAAACAGATACGGATATTGTTTTTGTATTCCATATGGTTGAAATAACTTACAAATGGAACCCAAGGGATAAGTCATCGATGTGGTAACATCATAATGGGAAATGAAAAGCAGATAGAATTTTATAACAGATACGTTGCTGTAATATGATCTGTCAAAAGTATCAGAATGGCTTTAACAGATGCAGTATCTTGGCATCTTTGAATGTCAAGGCAGCTAGCCTGTCTAATACAGCACTGATTAATGTACTCTGACCGGGCTTATATACCTGCATGATGGAATACTTGATCCAGTCCAGTGCTACTTAGCTTGTCATTTTTTTTCATCATCATTTATATTTGTATCAGCTCCCCAATGTATATGTTCAGAATGATGCCTCTGGCATGAGGTCATTCCCTTAAGTTTTTCTCTTGTCTATTTTCTTTGTTGTCACACTCAGGAAGATGAAGGATGTTTGTGCTTTAGAAATGTAGCAGTTTTCGTGTTGGGGCCTTCAGTTTCAGCATTAAAATTTTCTGCACTTTGGGATAGTACATGGTCACATGCAGAGGAGGCTTCTCTCTGCTATGCCCAAGCAATCTATCTCAGCGGGTGAATGCGTCTTATGACCCCCACTCTTTTGTTTTTCACCATGTGACACCTTGGAGTGAGACTGCAAATTTTCTGTCCATTTAATTGTGAGCTGTAGCTGGTTTTACATGTGTAACCTGCTTCACAGAAAACCTAGACATTGAACTCTAAACCAGATGTACCCCACCCCCACAGTGTCACTCTGATAATCTGTCCCTTAAATGTGTTGTAAAATCGATATCTGTTCCACCTATCCGGTTAACCATTCGGATAAAAGATCCAGTGGCGAGGTTCAAAGATGAGGAAGAAGCTTCTCTTGATTTTCCAGCTGACCTTCCACCCTTTTCCAACACCATCGAAGAACAATTATTCATTCTGCTGGTGTTTGTGGGATTATGTTCTGTGTAAATTGGCTGCTGCCATTATTGCTGTCACTGTTTGCTAAAGAGAAATTACTGCTTCAATGTCCACGTGAATTGTGGTTATTAGATTGATGGATTCTCATTTCTCATTGCAGCTCACAGACAAAAAACAATTTCATCTGATCAAACCTGCACTGAATTGAAACCCACGTCCAAGGGGTAAAAGGGCTGTGTTCCTGTATCATAGTCTTGGAATTATTTCGGGCGGCGCAGTGACTCATGGTTAACACTGCTGCCTCACAGCACCAGAGACCAAGGTTCGATTCCATACTTGGGTGACTGTCTGTGTGAAGTTTGCGCATTCTCCCCGTGTCCCCATGGTTTCCTCCCACAGTCCAAAGATGTGTATGTTAGATGTTGATGGCCATACTGAATTGCCCATAGTGTCCATGGATGTGCAGGCTAGGTGGATTAGCCATGGGGAAATGCAGAGTTACAAGGATGGGGTGGGTTTGGGTGGTATGCTCTTTGGAGGGTTGGTATGGATCGAATGGCCTGCTTCCATGCTGTAGGGCTGCTATGATTTTCCTCTGGGCCTTTATTCCAATAAACTATACATATGGACCTTCATGCTTCTGGAGAAGAAGCAGAACTTGCTTATTCTGGAGCAAATTTGTTTTTTTTCTCTCCCATTAGTTGTAAGTTGCCATTTTTAGCCCTTTTTTTGACTGGCCAGTGACTAGTGGAGCTGCACAGGGGTCAATGTTGGGACCACAACTATTCGTGTTTTGCATTAACAATTGGCGGAAGAACTGAAGGCATTGTTGCTAAGTTTACAGATGACACAAAAGATTGGTGGAGGGATGGGGAGACTGCAGAAGGACTTGGACAAGCTGGGAAACTGGGCAAAGAAATGACAGATGGAATACAATGTAGGAAGGTTTGAGTTTTGGTAAGTAGAATAGAAGCTAGGATTATTTTCTAAATGGAAAAAATATGAAACACAAAAGGGACTGAGACGTCTTAGTTAAGGGCTCACTTAGTTTTCTATGCAGGTTCATTTGGTAGTTAGAAAGGTAAATGCAATATTAGCATTCATTTCTAGAGGGATATACTGCTGAGATTGTATAAGACTCTCATCACATCGCAGTTGGGATATTGTGAGCAGTTTTGGGCTCTTTATCTAAGGAAGGATATGCTGGACTTGGAGGGGGTCCAGAGAAAGTTTACAGGAATGATCCTGAAGATTGAAGGGCTTTTCATATCAGTAGTGGTTGAGTTGTTTAGGTCTGTGCTCGGTGGAGTTTTGGGATGAGGGGAATCTCATTCAACTGACAAAATACCGAGATGCCTGGATAGCATGGATGTGGTAACGGTGGTTCCACTAGTAGGAGAGACTAAGACCCAAAGGAAGGGTCATCCTAGTGGAATTAAGATGAGGAGGAATTTTTTCAGCCAGAGTGTGGTGAACCTGTGAAACCCATTGCCATAGAAGACTGTGGAGGCTAAGTGACTCAGTTATTTAAGACAAAGCTAGATAGGTTCTAGGGAGAAAGGTCAAGGGAGAAGGCAGTAGAATGGAGTTGAGAAAAATCTACCATTGTGGAACAGAGTTGATGGCTTGAGTGGCCTAATTCTGCTCCTGCATGTTATGGTCTATGGTCATTCATCATTCATATCCTAAGTTGTCAAACTAACAACATTCAACACTCATAATGCTTTCAGTCACTCTTAGACTTCTGGTGGGCCTTTGCTCACAATCTTGCAGCTACTAGTTATTAGCTCAAAGGTAACAACTATTGATGTGGCTCATGCCCGAAACATCGATTCTCCTGCTCCTTGGATGCTGCCTGACCTGCTGCGCTTTTCCAGCAACACATTTTCAGCTCTGATCTCCAGCATCTGCAGTCCTCACTTTCTCCTATTATTGGAGACCTGTAAACTATCTCTTGAAGTCAGGAGGAGATTTCAGCAGAGAGTTGTGTTAAAACCTGTTTTCCTTTAACATGCCACAGTTATGAGTGGCGTACTGATATTTCCATAATTATGGCCTTTAAGGGAGTGTAATTAAACCCATTGTCTGTTGCAGACCATGATAAATGCTGGTTTGCAATGAGAGTGTATTACCCCAAACGTGGAAACAATTAGTTGTCACATTTCTGAAACTTGACAAGTGAGAAACACATGCAATGGAAGGAAAAAGGGACTCCTCCAGATAACTTGAACACACAGCACCAACTCCAACCAAAGATAGGCCTTGGTGTTGATTATAATGCAGAATGAATCTCCAACAAGTTTGTAAGTGGGATCAGTGGATATTCTGACACTGGTGTTGTATGTGCTGCTCTTAATACCTTGTGGGTAGGTATTTCTCCAGGACTTGTTAGGGCTGATGTGAATAGTCACTGTGTGGTCAAACTGGAAGAGCCTCTTGTACCAAACAATATATAGTATATTACATCTCTGGAACCATTCTGAAAAAGGGTTACCGGACCTGAAATGTCAACTTTGTTTTCTCTCTGCACATGTTGCCAGACCTGCTGAGTTTTTCAGCAATTTCTGTTTGTGTCTTCAGTTTTTCTGAAGATGGGTCACTGGACTCGAAATGTTAACTCTGCTTTCTTTCCACAGGTGATGCCAGACCTGTGTTGAGTTTCTCCAGCTATTTCTGTTCTTGTTTGTTTCTTGAGCTGTTTACATGTTACAAGATATGGCGTATGTTAACTGATTGGAAGGCCTAATATTCAATCTGACTCCTTAAAGATTCAACATAACTCTTCCACGGCTCCTTACCATCATCCCATTGGGTGCTGCATGAGGTAGTCAGTTAATCTTAAACCTTTCAGACCCATGATTAATCTCATGGCTGACTATCCCCCACTTCCCTGCTAACCACTGGCTGCTTTCCCCTCACTTCCATCTATCCCATGTGCTGAAAGCGAAGAGAGACATATATTTTTAAACCATGTTTCATGGACTTAGGACATCTTAAGGCACCTTGCAGAAAGTGAATTACTTTTTAATACTTGTTCAATATATCATTTCAGCTGAATGACACTATGATCGTTTGCTATAAATTCTGTGTCTTATGATCCTGCTCCACAGCTACCTAATGAAGGAGCAGTGCTCCAAAAGCTTCCAAATAAACCTGTTGGACTATAACCTGATGTTGTGTGATTTTTAACTTTGTCCACCCCAGTCCAACACTGGCTCCTCCACATCATATTTTTGAACTGTCATGTATGTGATGTAGCAGCCAATTTGTACACACCAAAGTCCAACAAATAGCAACATGTTAATGACTAGATAACATGCTTTCAGCAATGTCAAAATGTATGGTACTGCAAAAGCACAGCCAGTCAGGCAGCATCCGAGGAGCAGGAGAGTCGAAGTTTCGAGTATAAACTCTTCATCAGGAATGATTTCCGCAATGCTACTTGTACAATAAAATATTTGTCAGCACCTAAGCAAAAGCAGGCAATCTAGCCCTTTAAGCCTGTTCCATTATTCAATACAGTCATGGATGATCTCAACTCCACTTTCCTGCCCACCCTCCTTCAGACCTATTCCTTTACTAATGAAAGATCTATCACCTCCTTAAATTCACTCAGTGCCTTGGTATCTATCATGTTCTGGGTTAGTAAATTCCACAGGTTCATGACCCTTGGAGAGCATTAAGTTCTCCTCGTCTGTGTTACAAATCTGCTACCACTTAATCTCAAACTATGACCATTCATTTTAAGTTGCTCAACCGGGGACACAAGGGGAAGTGAGCATCCAAGGAAGGGGAAAATCGACATTTCGGGCAAAAGCCCTCTGTCAAGTTTCCTGCTCCTCGGATGCTGCCTGACCTGCTGTGCTTTTCCAGCACCACTCTAATCTTGACTCTAATCTCCAGCATCTGCAGTACCCACTTTCGCCACACTAGGGGAAGTTCCTCTGCTATGCCTCAAAAGGCAACATGGGATCCACGAAAGAGTACAGACATTAGTCAAGTTGAAAAGCTGGTACCTGGGTTGGTGCAGCGCTGTTTCGGTACCTTACTGTCAACTACAATTCTGAACACTGACTTGGGAGTTGGAAACCATGACTTTTAGCTGTATATTGAGCCACTGCTGACACATGAATCCAGTCATAGCCCCCCCTAATACAGTGTGAGCTGAGATTAATGAACATTATCTGCTTTTGAAATCTGAGTGCTGTTCAGTGTTGATGGCAGTGGAAAAGATCTGTGTCAGTCTTGTATAGTCACAGACTCAAAAACAGCAATTGCTGGAAAAGCTCAGCAGGTCTGGCAGCATCAGTGGAGAGAAATCAGAGTTAACATTTCGGGTTGAATGACCCTTCTTCAGAACTGGAAATCACAGGTTCCTCCCTTTTAAGGGTGTAAAACAATTTTATTATGCAAATATAAATAATCTGAAATGATTCAGCTTTTGTTTGAGATTCCACTATGAGTCTAGAGATCTCCATGAAACCTTCTTTCTGCTGTTGACTGGAAAGTATGAGCAGATGACATCAATCTCACATTGCTGCTCACCATGCACCAAGGTGTGCCAGCTCACTGCACAATATGAGCTATTGCTCATGAGGGTACCTGCTGGCATTATCCTCTGAGAGTGAAGGGAGCGACACTGAATAAAGCCAAAACACTGCAGATACTGGAGATGATTGGATCCAAACATCAACTTCATTCCTCTCTCCACAAATGCTGCCAGACCTGCTGAATTTGTCTAGCACTTTCTGTTTATCTTTGGGAAACGAGGGACTGCTTGGTTCAGTGCGGTAAGGATAAAACCCTTCCTGGTCTGAAAAGAAGAGTTTTTTTTCCGTTTGTAGTCCATATTCTGATACTCTCTTGAGTGATGAAGGCTCTGCATTTCATATGTGATGAAGGTTAATACTATACTTGTATTACTTGAGAAATTGGGCTGTAACGTAGAGATACATGGGTTTTGATCTTTTTTGTTCTGGGAAGGCGATTTGTCTTTTTAAGCACAGAAACTCATTTACTTTTGAAATAATGGGTCATAGAGTCATTGAACTGTACACCACAGAAACAGACCCTTCAGTCCAACTCGTCCATATCTAAAGGTTATCCTAAATTAATCTCGTCTCATTGGGCCCACATCCCTCTAAACCCCTCCCATTCATTTACCCATCCAGATCCTTTTAAAAGTTGTAATTGTACCAGCCTCCACCACTTCCTCTGGCAGCTCATTCCATACACGCACCACCTTTTGCATGAAAAAGTTTGCCATAAAGTTTCTTTTATATCTTTCCCCTCTCACTTTAAACCAATGCCCTCTAGTTTTGGACTCCGCCACCCTGGGTAGAAGACCTTGTCTATTTACCCTATCCATGCCCCTCATGATTTTATAAACCTCTATCAGGTCACCTCTCAGCGTCCAACACTCCAGGGAATACAGCCCCAGCCTGTTCAGCTTCTCACTATAGCTCAAACCCGCCAACCCTGGCAAAATCCTTGTAAATCTTTTCTGAACCTTTTCAAGTTTCTGTGGGTCCAATCAGCATTTGCAAGGCATCATGCGACTTAAGTCAAATGATCGACAAGCAACGTGGTCAGGTAATTACTGATAATTGCTGTTTGCTAAATTGAAATGTTACAATCCAGAGAGATGGTGAGAGAGGTCAAAAGCAGGTTTGTTTTAGAAGAAATGAGAAAGTGAGGACTGGAGATGTTGGAGAGTCAGAGTCGAAAAATGTGGCACTGGCAAAGCACAGCAGGTCAGGCAGCAAGCATGGAGCAGGAGAGTCGATGTTTTGGGCATAATTCCCGATGGAGGAAACATTGATTCTCCTGCTCCTTGAATGCTGCCTGATCTGCTGTACTTTTCCAGTGCCACACTTATCGGTTCAGAAGAAAAGAGCCCATACCAGCAGATATGGTGTTTAGCAGTGTTGAAGTTGTTAAAGTAATTGAAAAAGTGCCTGAGGAGAGTCTGAGAGAATTACATCTGGTGAATACGCAGGCAGTCACTAAACGAAACACTTGTGACTCAGTTGAGTAAGAGATTGAGTGAAGATAGGAATAATACGTCATTAGGCTGAATAAAAGAAAATTGTGGGGAAAAGGGTCGAGTCTTTTTGCTGTTTCTAGGGAGATTTGTTTCAAAATGGTTTCATAGCTCTGCTTTTCAAAAAATTCTTCTTTGCAAAGAAATGTATGATTTTTTATTAAAAGTATATTTATATCTACTCAGGATTACGTTTAATAACTGACCAACATGGTAGAAAATCATAATCCATCAAGCCAGGTTATATTCTGGAATCTGATTTGCACAGTACTAACATCATCTGCAATCATAATGACAATTGGATTTATTAGTGACTATTTTGCCCTTTAGCTTTGGATTCACCACATAAGTAGGAAGATAGTCTTTGTCAAACTCCTTCATTATTCTAAAGACCTCCAACAGGTTACCCCTCAAGTACCTCTTTTCTAGAGAAATGAGGCATAGTCTGTCTAGCCTCTGCTATCTTCATTGCTCTCAGTTCTGTTAACAGCCAATCATGGCAAGCTGATAATCTCACTTGAAGGTTGTGCGATCGGCTATATGGACACTGATTATTTCAGACACCTTCCAACCATCCTCCCATATTTGACTCCATAAATTTGAATTTATCCAAAACTCTGCAGCCCATAGCATTAAGTCCTCATTCACCCAGCTCATCATATTTAGTGACCAGTATTAAATCTCTACATTGATAGATTAATCAGCACTTTGATTTTGAAATTCTCTGACTTTGTTTTTAAATCCCTCCACATCACATCCCTAACTGCCGGATCCTCCAGCCCTACAATCCTCAGAAATATCTGTGCTCCATCAATTCTGATTTATTGAGCTTGCTGAATTTGACCACAACCCTTGGCGCCAGTGCTATCAGACGACAAGTCCCTAAATTCCAGATATTCTCTCCCTAAATCTTTGGAGCTCTCATCACTTTTCAGCGCATTAAGCCACTTAAGACCTACCTATTTGATGAAACATTTGGTTATCTGTCTGAACACCTCCTTATTTGGCTCAGTGATATGTTTTGTTTCATAACACTCTGTGTAATGCCTTGGAATATTTCACTGTGTTCGAGATAGTGCCTGAATGCACAATGATTTTGATTGATAGCACCTTGTCTTGGATGGAGCCCACATTTCCACCTCCATTGAGAGACCGGTACAGGCGTTATTCCTTGCACTTGTGTTAAAGCATGAAATCCTCCTTCAAGGCACAAGCCCAGATCTGGATTGACAACACAGTTATACTTTCAGGTGTTTTTTTGTTTTACCATTCAACTTGATGTGGTACCAAAAACACCTCTCACTGTCAGCCACTGCCCTTTTATGAAACACTGCTGCTTGCTCCTTCAGTTTTAGTCAATGTCACGACCAATTCTGTCCATAACATTACTTATCCGATATCCTATTCTTAACTGGACTGGCATGTCACCTATGGATGGTGGACAATGATTCCAGAGTGGTCATTTAGCACGTCAATGACAGCTAACAGGGATACGTAATATTGACTTTTATGTAGAGGCCAAGGAAACAATTATCATCTCTCTCAAATCGATTTATTCCATGTGGTGGTCTGAATTTAGGTGGATCGGGGTCCATTGTGCGTCTAGTGCATCGAGGACCAGATTTCATGTCCAACCCAATCCATTGGGGAAGTCCAGAACTACGGGTCATGGTCTTAGGGTAAGGTGTAAGTCATTCAGGAAAGAGATGAAGAAGAATTTCTTCATTCTAAGATTTGCAAACCTGTGGAACTCTCTGCCGCAGAAAGTTGTTGGAGCCAGCTTATCAGATATATTCAAGAGGGAGCAGGATGAAACCCCTGTGGCTGAAGGAATCAAGGGGTTTGAAGAGAAAGTGGGAGTGGGAGACTGAGATTGCATGATCAGCCATGATTGTATTGAATGGTGGTCCAGGCTCGAAGGGCCGAATGGCCTACTCCTGCAGCTATTTTCAATGTTTCTATGTTGGAGTGAGGATCTAATTCTTTTGGGGTCTGGAATTGTCTGTCATTGGTGGGTTATGAATCGCGGAGATATTTTGACTCTTAGATGGACAGAGAAATGTGGTGAGTAAGAGATGAAAAAGCCAAACCCTTTTCTCCCTATCTGCCGTAAAGCCTGTGGGCATCTGAGAGTGATTTTTAAGTTCATTTTAACTCTTTTATATACAGTTTCAGCTCAATGAAAAGAGTAAAAGTCTGCTTCCCCTCCACACTTTATAACTTTTCAATAAACACTTCAACACATCATGTTCAATGGAGGATAATGACAGTTAGGCACACAGGAAGGTGTTAGAACGTAGGAACTGGAGAAGGCCATTGGACTGCACTGCCATTCAATATGGCTGTGACTGACCGTTGAATTCAGTGACCTTTTCCATACTATCCTCTTATCCCTTTACGTCAATAGTATTTGGAAATTTGTCAACCTTTATTTTAAGCATAATAACTGTGTTTCCACAGACCTCTCGGGTGAAACGTTCGAAAGGTTTATGACCCTCAGTTTCATAAAAAAAGTCTCATCTCAGTCATACATGTATTCCCCTTATTTTGTAATTTTGTCCCCTAATTTTCAGTCCCCAAGCAGGAGAAACATATTACTTATATCTAGCAGAACTGTCCCTTCAAGTGCTTTGTCAGTAAAATTAGTAGGGAACTAAACAACTAATTAGCCTGTTACTTATGGTGTTCTTATAAAGGACATTAAATTGAGAAATCTCACTGATATTCTTCGAACATACCTGAACAGGTAGTTGGGATTGACAGTGCGAAACATCCCTGAACACTATGGGCAACTTAGCACATCCAATCCAACTAACCTGCACATCTTTGGTTTAATCTGACAGTACAGCATGCTACTAGTATAAGTTGCCATCTGTCTCAACCTTTTTATACATGTGGATGCCTATCATGTGTAGATTGGTTTAGACACGGATTAAAATTTGTACTAATAGGGGTCTGCATGTGCCAAAAGTGGAAAAGTGTTTCCATTCTTCACCTCAGCTTGAGCACTCTTCTTTGCATTAAAATAACTAATTCTGCGGTGGCACCTGTACATTGATTCTTACTCTGAAAAGCTACTAATAAAGCCAGCTGCTTGTACTCTGCAGGCTCAGCCAGACCGGTAAAGTCTTGTTCATTATCCAAATTTGAGCTCTGCTACTGACTCTTAAGGGAGCTTAAAATGGGAGCAGGAGTATTGTGGAAGGTCAGTAATAATGAGACTCCAAACTAATAAAATTCAATTTGCTTGCCAAGGAATTTTGCATAAAACCATTGGGATGTCTTGGTGCCAATTCAAACACATTAACAACGAAAGTTGTGGTTAGAACTGATAGGCTTACGTGATCGCGTATCTGTGAGACTAATGTTAGGTTAGACGCCTTTAGTTTAGGCAACGTTCTGCTTTGCTCAGTGGTTGTAACCCCATCTTGTTTAGTGGAATAATTGAACCACACAGCTCAATGATTTAAAAGCAAAAAGTGGCAAGATTGGACTTCTGAACTGGAAGGAAATGATGATGCTCAAAGTGAAGGGATGGGCCAAATGGCCATCACTTCATCGTTCTCTAATGCAGCATTTGGCTTTTAAAATGCAGAAAGCGGTCATTCAGCCCATTATACAGGTGCTGGCTCTTTGAGAGAGTAATCATATCTACTCCCACAAGTCCACTTTTCAACCTGTAAAACTGCAATTTCCTCTTTTCTTCAGTACTTTTCAAACTCTCTTTGAAATTTCTTTGCAAAATCAGCTTCTGACAGCTGTTTGAAGAGTAGGGCAGCACGGTGGTTCAGTGGTTAGCACCGCTGCCTCACAGCGCCAGGATCCTGGGGTTCCATTCTACCCTCATTTGACAGAATGGATGAGTTGGACCAAAGGGTCTGTTTCCGTGCTGTACATCTCTATGACTGTGTGGAGTTTGACATCTCCCCATACCTGCATGCTTTCCTCCTACAGTCCAACGATGTGCAGGTTAGTTGGATTGGCTGTGCTAAATTGCCCATAGTGTTCAGAAATATGTAGTTTAGGTGGGTTAGCCATGGGAAATACAGGGTTGGAATAGGACCTGATGGGCTGAATGACTTGCTTCCACACAAAAGGGATTCTATGAGTGTTCAAAATGCTGACAACTTTCTGAGAACATGAAACAAAAGGTCAGTTAATGCTTCAGTTCGTCACCTTCACCAAAATTAGGGCCAAAAATTGTATGTGGAGTCTTCTCTTTAAGTGTGGCATGGTGGACTTTGGTAATTCTTGTTCACTTAGTTGTGAATATTCATCTTTTATTCCTGATTCTTGCTGTCTTTTCAACCTTTTAAGCTATCTTGTGCTTTGCCTTTGACTTCTTGTGCAATCATCCGATTCGGTTGATCATTGGTGACTATGTCTTCAGCTTCCATACTCCATGACAATTCCACCTCTTATGTTTTTGCCTCCCCACCTTTTCCCCTCCTTCATGACTAGATTTAAAACCCACCTCTCCTCCAGTCTTTGTTCACCCTCTTACCATATCTCTTCACTTGACTCGATGTTCATTCCTTTGTAAAATGACCTGGGATATTTTATCCCTTTTAAAGGCAATATCAAAATACTGGTTTTGAAAATGGATGTTAATTATTATTAACAAAAGTTCAATCAACAGGGAGGCTCAGCGTTTTATTCCTGACAAAGAGATTGAAACCGCCTCTCACAAAGTGGAAAGACTATGCATTTGGGTGGTGTTTTTGAATTTCCCAAAATGCTTTGCAGCCAATGAGCTACATTTGAAGTTATAATGGAGGAAAGAGAGCAGCAAATTTGTCCTCTGCAATGCCCAGAAGTGACAACATAATCAAGACTAGACAATGTCTTTAAATGATTTTGGTTGAGGGATTAATGTGGGCAAGAATACTTGGGATGCTTACTGAAGAGAGTACATTGTGAGTTCACAAACCCACTTGAGAGGGCAGATCGAATCTTTATTTATTGTCTTGGCCCACAGCACCCTGTAATGCTGGCTCTACCTAAACATTGATCCTGACAACACTTTCATTGTCTCTAAATTATTAGGCTTCTTGGTTGACATCCAGTAATTGATAAATGCAATTTTCATGTTCTTATGTATGAGGACTACCGTTATTGCTATCTGTGCCAAACGTTCTTCCCTAGATGTTGATTCCACCCCTCACTCTTAAAACTCTCCAAGGGCAAACCACAGCATTCCCAAGGTTAGGTTTCACATCTGATTTGAGGCTGAGCTTTTCACCATGTATCTGTGCTGTCAGTGAAATCACCTAATTCTACCTCCCATAACATTGACTTTACTGCATCTCCCTCAGCTCATCAGCCTTGAAAACTCTTATCTGTGCCTTTGTTAATTACAAACTTCACTAACACCATCCTGTCCCACTCCACCCATTCTAACCCCAGTAATCCTGAGGTCATCCAAAGCCTTGCTGCCCCTGTCATTGCACTAAGTTCTGTCCACCCATTCAGTCTCCAGACCCTCTCCTCCCCCCAAAACCCAACTAATTTCTTGATGTCCTAGTTTGGCTCCTGGTCAAGCAATGCCATGGGTTCTAAAAATTTGTGCACCTTGACATTCAAATCTCTCTCTATGCCTCATCCCTCCCTAACACCATAATCTCCTCTACTCCCACATGTTTGCAGGCTCTCACTGAAAGCCAAGCCAGATTTTGTTGAACCTGTCAGGACAATTTGCAAGAAATACCAGAGTGAAGGGAAAATAACATATGCAAAACAGTGCATATTGTATCTATGTGAGTTTTCTTTAACTTTAGTATTTCTTGAGCGCAATACAAGAATCTTCGACAAAATGTCTTGACACAGCAATGGTCAAGTTCTGTATTAACAAACTCCCAGATGTCTGGGCTCTTCTAAGTCAGGTCTCCTGATCAATCTCTTCATGAATTGTTCTAACATTAGTGGCCTTAGCTTCATCCGCATAGACTGTAAACTCTGCAATTGCATCCCTATAACTGTCCGTCCCTGTTCTTTTGTTACTTAGCAGGACTTATACACTTAATGGTAAGGTCCTAGAGAGTATTGCTGAACAAAGAGACTTGGAGTGCAGGTTCATAGCTCCTTGAAAGTGGAGTCGCAGGTAGATAGGATAGTGAAGAAGGCATTTGTATGTTTTCTTTTATTGGTCAGAGTATTGAGTGCAGGAGTTGGGAGGTCATGTTGCGGTTGTACAGGACATTGGTTAGGCCACTGTTGGAATATTGTATGCAATTCTGGTCTCATTCCTATTGGAAGGAGGTTGTGAAATATTAAAGGGTTCAGAAAAGATTTACAAGGATGTTGCCAGAGTTGGAGGATCTGAGCTATGGGGAGAGGCTGAACAGGCTGGGGCTGTTTTCCCTGGAGCGTTGGAGGGGTGACCTTATAGAGGTTTACAGAATTATGAGGGGCATGAATAAGATAAATAGACAAAGTCTTTTCCCTGGGGTTGGGGAGTTCAGAACTAGAGGGCATAGGTTTAGGGTGACAGGGGAAAGATATAAAAGGGACCTAAGGGGCAACTTTTTCACGCAGAGGGTGGTACGTGTATGGAATGAGCTGCCGGAGGATGTGGTGGAGGCTGGTACAATTGCAACATTTAAGAGACATTTGGTTGGGTATATGAATAGGAAGGATTTGGAGGGATATGGGCCGGGTGCTGGCAGGTGGGACTAGATTGGGTTGGGATATCTGGTTGGCATGGACAGGTTGGACTGAAGGGTCTGTTTCCATGCTGTACATCTCGATGACTCTATGATTCTATGTCCTTTAAAACTTTCCTTAAATCCAACCTTTTAGAGACTTGTTGGTGATCAGGCCTGACATTGCCTTCTGTGGCTCAGATGTAAACATTGCTTTAAAATGGTCATGTCAGCATGCTCAAGTTTTTGAGGTAGGATTTAAACCTAGGACTTGTGAACTCAAAAGCAAGATTAAGGCCTCTGAGTTATGTCTTGCAGCATATAAGTGAGTATGTTGTTCATACCTTCCTTGCCAGAGCATAGATATAAACCATAAGCCAGTTGGAGGCACTAGTTACACTCTGTTACCCATAGTGATAGATAAGACTTGTGTTAGAAGAATCTGGATTAGTGGTGCTGGAAGAGCACAGCAGTTCAGGCAGCATCCAAGTAGCTTCGAAATTGACGTTTCGGGCAAAAGCCCTTCATCAGGAATAAAGGCAGTGAGCCTGAAGCGTGGAGAGATAAACCAGAGGAGAGTGGGGGTGGGGAGAAAGTAGCATAGAGTACAATGGGTGAGTGGGGGAGGGGATGAAGGTGATAGGTCAAGGAGGAGAGGGTGGAGTGGATAAGTGGAAAAGAAGATAGGCAGGTAGGACAAGTCCGGACAAGTTATGGGGACAGTTACTGAGCTGGAAGTTTAGAACTAGGGTGAGGTGGGGGAAGGGGAAATGAGGAAACATTGTTTTTACCGAAATGAGGAAACTGTTGAAGTCCACATTGATGCCCTGGGGTTGAAGTGTTCCGAAGCGGAAGGTGAGGCGTTCTTCCTCCAGGCGTCTGGTGGTGAGGGAGCGGCGGTGAAGGAGGCCCAGGACCTCCATGTCCTCGGCAGAGTGGGAGGGGGAGTTGAAATGTTGGGCCGCGGGGCGGTGTGGTTGTGTTAGAAGAATACCTATTGGGTTTCAGCAACTGTCATTCCAAGTCCGCATTATTTCCTGATGCTCATGATGAAAGCTACCCCATGTACAGCAGAGGAGGAATTTGTAATTCATGCAGAGAGCTGTGGGACAACATTTTTGTATAAATCTAAGGCTGAGATGGACAGATCAATGGGAAAAGGGCAGGAAAATGTGAAATCTTAGATTGGTCATGATCCTTTTGAATGAGGGGTCAAATTGCCAATCCCTCTTTACTCTGGTCTTTAAAAAGTCCCTTCAATGATTTGAGCAGTCCATTTCTGCCTTGTTGCATTGTCTTTAATAAATTAACTGTGTAACTTGGTTCCTTGTGGCTTTGGCAGAGACTGATCCCTCCTCTTAGACGGAGTGCTCCTTGCATTGTGTTCACTGAGTTGGTCAATCTTTTTGCAATGCTCATGCTCATATCATAGAACAATTCTGGGCCTTGTATATGAACCCATAGGCCTTTCATTACATGCTAGATATTTACCTAATCATCCTGTTCAGAGCTGTTATTACACACCCCTGGTGTAAGTAGGACTTGAACCCAAGACACTACCACCATGCCACAGAGGCCACATTTCATTGCATGTGAATACATTCTGACCGGTTCCCTACACACACATCCCTTTGACTTTGAGATTCTTGTTTCGCAGAAGAGAGCAGAGTCCTTTTGGTTGTTTTGCAATGTAACCTCAAAGGGTCAAGTGCAGTCTAAAGTCACCAGCTCTGGGTCATTTAGACTCGGATCATTCCTGATCTGAATTAACATAATATCAGCCATGGTGGCTTCAGCCTGTGCATTTTGCAACCATCCTTAACATTTTGGATTTTGTCTGACTTAATTATGCCATCTTGTCGTTGAATCCAATTTGACCCCTTGTTTATTTATATCTCGGTATTAGGACCACGCTCTTCAAACTAATTTGTTCCTGGTAACTCTGTTTCCCAATACCAGTTAGAGACCTTTGCTGGAGGGCTGGCTTAAGTCTATTGAGTCCAGCTTTATGCAATGATTACTGGTTTAAAACAGATGCTGGGAACACAACGTTCCTTTTGTCTCACTTTATTGTAAGTACAGTTGAATGCAGGAAAAAAAAAGCACAACTAGCTTGCCAAGAAATTTTCTGCTTAGATCAGGATTATGTTGGGATCAGGAGTTTCATCAAGGCTTAGAAAGCATTGCTCTTTTCTTTGCCTTGTAGTCCATTCAGCCTGACTAAAGCTGAACATTAACAAACACTGAACATTTTGAGCAGAAAGCATACATTTCACACAAAAGTGTTTCATTTCCACGTTGTAATGCTGTCTCAGCAATGGTGGTGAGCAAATTGCTTATGTATCACATATCGAAGAAAAGGGATTTAGTATTTAAGTGCTGGAGAATTCTGTAAAGTGAGAGTGAATGGGAAGCAGCTTGGCCCATTGAAATTCTATATAATGGGAGGAAGTGGGAAATAGTTCAGTCAATTGGTATTCTATAGAATTCAAGTGAATGAAAAGTGGCTATGGCCATTATAAATATATGCAATGTGAGTCAATGAAGAAGGATTTAGTACTTTGGAATGATACACAGTGGAATCAGAAGGGAAAGGGTTTAATCTACACAATGGGAGGCAGTGAGAAAAGAGTCTGTTCATTTGTAATTATATATAATGTGATTGAAAGTGATGTTTGTGCTATGTTGGTGTTCTTTGATTATCTATATTGTAGTTGACTATAAACTGACTAGTGCATGGCTTCTTCAGCTTTAATTTATACTGGTTTGATTTATTCACTTATTTGGATTTGGGACTCCAAAATGATATCTCTTATTTATTCTAATGGGAAGACCTTGGCTTTAGCATTCTGGTGCAAATAAATGAATTGGCGAAAAGCCATTCTTTATTTTCTACCTCTTGTTGCTTGAAGTTGAGTGTAGAATAAAGGGCTTTGGAGGAAAATAAAACAGTAGAGTAAGATTAATTGGATAATTCTATCCATGAGCCATCACACCATGATGGGCCGAAAGGCAGGCTTTTGGGACTGTGTCTTTTTAAACTTCAATTGTGCATCATCATGGGTTTGCAATTGTTTTGGGTGGGCTTGCTCACTTGGCTGGGTGGTTGGTTTGCCTTGCAGAGTGACGCCAACAGCTTGGGTTCAATTGTTGTCCCATGTGAGGTTATGTGAAGGTCCCACTTTCTCAACCTCTCTCCTCGCCTGAGGCAAGGTGACCCTCAGCTTAAACCCACCACTGGTTGTCTTTCTTTGATAAGAGAGCAGCTTTCTGGGACTGTGGCAATTTTGCCTTCCTTTTATCTCACTCTGCCATTGGTTGCAAGTAATAATTCCCCGGAGAATGAGTAGGTACAAAGAAAACTTGAAGATATATTGATGTTGTTGTTGCAAATACCTTTTTTCTCTCATCTGTGTGCCCAAAGATGAGTTTTGATGTTCCTAGCATCGAGGTGGTCAGTTCAAAAAGTCCATGAGATATTGTGCTAATATGGTGAGACAAAGTAGAAGCAGTGTAGATTTCAAATGGTAAATTATTATTTGGGTTGATTTAACTGTTTTTGTGCTATAAATTCAATGTAATTTGTATCAAGACTTACTTTACAGTAAACTGTACCAAGGGATATCACAAAACAAAATTTGACAGAAAGCATGCATAGAGAAATTAAGGTGAGTACTTTGATCAAACAGGGAGATTTTAAGCAGTGATTTAATAAAAAGAACAGTTGAAAAGCAGAAAAACTTCGAGGATTTCAAAGCCTCACGATTACCTATGGTAGAGCGGCGAAAGATGGCAATACGTGGTCCAGATCTGAAGGAATGCTGTTATCTCAGAGGGTTATAGGTACTGAGGGAATGACAGAGATGGAAGGAGAGAGGCCATGGAAGGACTTGAAAAGTAGATGTTGGATGGGAGGAAGGGTGATAGTGAAAAAGAAAACCAAGAAAATAAATGAAGCCACAAGTGTGTTCAGATGACACAAATGGTTTGGTCTTAGAAGATGTGGAGGGAAAACAGAAATGTGATACAATCTGATGCAGGGAGGCTGTAAAACAATTGGCACGGGGAGCAAAAGCTGTCATACCATGGAGCTTGGAGTGCTATCCTAAGACTCAGGTACAGGACACATGGGACAGTGCAGAAGGAGTTTTATCATTTACCTATACCATACTGTTCCTTTTATGGGAATGCTTGGTGTTCACACTGTCGTGCATGAAGTAGATATTTTAACTTCGAACATTTTTTTAGTGAGTTTAGTCCCAGGATATCTATCGCATCTCAGTGGCATCACGATCCATTCCTCTATAAAGAGAGGTGACCTGTCATGGGGCAACAGAAAAAGAATGAGCTGGTGGCTGGAATGAGATAACAGAAACTATGTTGATACTTGAGTACAGTTCTGAGAAAGTTCGCCCTAGTTTCCTCGCCAATGCTTATCATTCTGACAGCATCACCACAAGATCATTGTGTTTGAGGACTATGTGCGAATGTGCAGAAGTAATTCATGGGTAGCAATGTGCTGAGAGATATCCTGTGGTCAAGAAAGGCACAACAACAATTAATCTCTTTATTTCACCTTAAGGTGGCACACATGTTATTGGATCTTAGTCTGCTTCTACGTGTATGTATCTGTGTGTTATCTTCTGTTTGGACTGTAATACACCAGTGAGATTGATTCCCAGTTTGTACTTTCACAGGTCTACATGCATGCCAGTCTGGAATAATTTGTTTAATACTATTTTTACCCCTCAGCCAAGCCTCGGAATTTCCATATATCAGTAACCTATTATCTTTACCTGCTGATGGACACTTATCATTTTGGCATTTGAGGGTCTCACTAACAATGAAGGTGTGATATATTTAACGCTGTGTTGTACGCCTAGAAAGTGCTGTGAATGAAGGAGTGAATGGAATGGTTTATCAGGGCAGTCAGCCAACTAGCTCCCAGATGTGCCAATGTCGAACTTGAGCCAAAAGATTCAAACAGATGAATGAGAGTGGGTACTGAGTGAGTCACTCTTTCTATTCTTTTGCTTTTGTGCCTTCTACAGAATCACCTTGTGACTTCCACCTCCAGTGCCCAACTTGCTTGAGCCTCCTCATTATCCCACCCCCTCCCCAACATTACAGCACCTCTGTAAGCTGTCCTCAAGAATATTCTGATCTGCAGTGAATTTAGCTTATTATTCTGAGGCTCTTTGACCATCTCAAAGATCAACTAATTGGTCTGTTGTGGACTCTCCAATTTAACAATCCCCAGGTTGATGTGAATCCAAAAGGGAATTCTGCCAATGGAAAACCAAGATATTCCCCAAATGCTAAAAAACAGCCAATTGTGTGGTCCTAAGCTAGGGAAGGAAAGAGTTGATGATACACTGGGCATCCATTAGGAAAGGTTACAGGGGGCTTCAGGACCATGTTCAAACAGCGATCACAGGCACAAGGCAGGATTTGGTAATCAGCATTACTGCAAATGTTAAGCACTTAGAGCAAACAAATGAGAATGTAAATGCATGCCAGTGGAGAAGATGCTGTGGATGCGCAAAGCATAGCCCG
The DNA here is from genome assembly GCF_047496795.1 of Chiloscyllium punctatum. Taxonomy (NCBI): domain Eukaryota; kingdom Metazoa; phylum Chordata; class Chondrichthyes; order Orectolobiformes; family Hemiscylliidae; genus Chiloscyllium; species Chiloscyllium punctatum. The sequence goes on along the minus strand of NC_092764.1, from coordinate 13,415,131 downwards.
TGTGCTCAGTGAATACATCCTGGAAACATTCACTGTAGAAGACTATAGCAACATGTCTTGTTTTTCAGAAAATAATCCCTAAGAATTAAAGGTGTCAATGTTAATAAGATGCAGGTTTTAGAAAGGCTTACAGAGCTCAAAACTAACAAATCCTGAGGGATGTATGGTATCTGTCCAATAGTTTTAAGAGAGACTAGGGTGAAACTAGTGCATCGCTGATAACTGCCTTTTGTCAGGAAATGTTGGAGAAATATTACAGGATTGGAAATCTGATAACATAGGGTTCGTATTCAAGAGAGAAGTCAAGTCAAAGATGAATAGTATTAGAAGCATTCATCAGTTCCTGGAGAATGTCTGAGGAATATGTAATAATTAGTAGTCAGTGTGGCCGAAGGAAAGGAAGATCCAATCTACTATGTCTCCCTAACCTGTTAACAGATGAGATCCAAACCAATAAGAGGCAATCAGGATTGCAGGATTGATTTGAACCACCACATATCTTTGACAAAAATCCTTTGGTAATGACCAGAGCTGGAATTAAAACCATTGATGATTTGAGAGGCAGTGAAGGATTTTAAAGTGAGGAAGAAAAAGTGGAAACTTGTCATGGGATTGGTACCAGAGTGGTGAGGGAGGGAGGGTCAATTTTCAGTGAAATACTCCAGGTTTCATTGTAGTAGAGGCATCCTTACTATTTAAAATATTTGCTAACTACTTAGAAATCTGTTGTAAGTTGACAAGGTTTGAAGATGATGCTGAGCTGAAAAGGAAAGGTGTAAATTTGGAAAAGATAAAGAAGCTTGGGACCCACAACAGAAACTTAGTAGAATCTGAATCTGGTAAATAAATGACAGATAAAATCTAATACTGTTACGTTTGAGGAACTCCATATTGATTGGAATAAAATTGTATATAGTGTGCTCAATGTTTATCACTAAGGCACACAGGAAACTGTCACATCTCAGTGGGGTATCGCTTAGGAAATCAAACCCTGGTGTCATCACAAAAATTAAAGATTTAATACATATGTAAAATTTCCCCAATTTACCTGCCTTTATGTCCAAGGTTTTTGTAATTCATACAAATAACTATTTATTACAAGGAAATAAGTCGTGGCTACTGAAAAACAATAATGAATCCTTGATGTATGACTCTACTCATTAAGATTAGATTAGATTAGATTAGATTCCCTACAGTGTGGAAACAGCCCCTTCGGCCCAACAAGTCCACACCGACCCTCCGAAGAGTAACTCACCCAGAACCATTTCCCTCTGACTAATGAACCTAACACTATGGCCAATTCACCTAACCTGCACATCTTTGGATGGTGGGAGGAAACCGGAGCACCCAGAGGAAATCCATGTAGACGCGGGGAGAATGTGCAAACTCCACACAGACAATCGCCCAAAGCTGGAATCAAACCAGGGACCCTGGTGCTGTGAGGCAGCAGTGCTAACCACTGAGCCACCGTTTATAAATTGTCCCTCAACGCAAACAGATGGATTCAGAGAGGAATATAAAATAACACGGACATTACCGATAGAGTGAAAAGGCAGTTCCTTTTGAACTCTTGCGTATCAAGCATCTATCTACCTTAAGAATGTTCAAGGATTTTGCTTGCACCATCCTTTCAAGGAGAGAGTTCCAAACACTCACCACCCTCTGAGAGAAAAGCATTTAGTCACATTTCCCTTTTAAATATGTGGCCTTTAATTTTTAGCTGTTAGATTCTCCCATAACATGAAACTTTCACTCCACATTGCCTTTGTCAAGACCCTTCAGGATTTTAGAGGTCTCAATCAAGTCCTCTTCTAACGTCCGGATAAACTTCTGTTCTGAACCCCAGCAGGTACAAGTCCACCCTGTTAAACATTGTCTCTGAAGGCAATCTACCCATTATAGGTATTAAGATAAAATGAGGACTGCAGATGCTAGAGATCAGAGTTGAAAAACGCTGGAAAAGCACAGCAAGTCAATCCTGATGAAGGGCTTATGCTCTAAATGTCGAATCTCCTGCTCCTGGATTGCTGCCTGACCTACTGTGCTTTTCCAGCGCCACACTCTTCAACACCATTCTAGGTATTGTTCTAGCAAACCCTCCATGAACTGCTCCCAACACATTTATATCCATCAATAAGGTACTCCTGATGGAGTTTCTATTGCCCTGTAGTGAAGCACAATACTTTAATACTTTTATATTGTATTGAATTCCCCTTGTGATAAATGATAAATGATTCTTTTCTGAATGACAAAATGTGCTCCTTTGCACAAAGATCCAGTAGGTGTGCCAGAGTGTTTATACCATAGTATTGTTCAAGAGCACATTTGATGATGTGCTTATTTTCATATGCTTATTCTGAGCGGATAGCCCATGGTGGGTAGAACAGTTTCCTTTCCTTGTACTTGTATGATTGCTTGGTAGGACAGAACATGAACATTGCTGAAAAGAGAGGAGAAGTCAAAGTTTAATTGCCTTGCAGTCATCAGGACTGCAAAGCAAGAAAACCAACCTCAGAAGGTGGTTGTGGCTTATAAAACAAGAAGACAGGGTGATAATTTGTTGGCAGGGAAATGTAGCAGGAATTGTTAGCTGTGATAATTAACTGATTAAATTTAAACCAGGCTAGTTAACTCTGATTTGTTGGAGCATTGCCTTGGGGTTGTATTGGAGTTCAGCTGCTACATCAGTATTTGCATAATTGAAACCTGTGATTAGTGTATATTTAATGGCCACATCGAGCTGCACAGATTCTAACCATTGCAATATTGATATTGGTGTTCTCATGTTCCGAAGTTTTCATTCTCTCTCCCTCAAGTCACAGTGAGCTTTAATGCAAGCCTGACATTAATTTACCTCATAAAATTTGATTTTTGTTTGGCACAATTATCCCCAGGCAAGATTCTTATTTTCGAGGTCTGATGCCGGACATTCACAGACACATTTTGTTTAATTAGATCAGAAAAGACTTTGTTTTAGCTTTTTGACCAGACATGCATTACAAAACATGTGGCCCGAAATAAAACTTTTTTTTTCTGGTTGCTGTTTTCGTTGGCCATCAATAAAAATGTTTGGAACTTGTGGTTGGCCACCCAAGATTTGGGCAAGATGTTAACTATTTGCTGTGGCAACACAACATGGCAAGTGTAATCCTGCACTCATTGCTTGCTAATTGAAGTTCTTCACCATGGCAACACACTTGAGAGGCATTGAAATGATATCGAGATAAATGATATTGCTTTACAGACCCAAATCTTCATTTTTAAAAATTTGTTTTTGGGATAAGGGCATCGCTGGCTTAGCCAATATTTATTGCCCATCTCTTAATGCCATAGAGAAGCAAGTAATGAGCTGTTGTCTTGAGCAGTAAAAAGTAAGGACTGCAGATGTTGGAAATCAGAGCTGAGAGTACGTTGCTGGAAAAGCACAGCAGGTCAGGCAGCATCTGAGGAGCAGGAGAGTCAATGTTTCGGGTGTAAGCCCTTCTTGATGAAGGGCTTATGACTGAAACATCGATTCTTCTGCTCCTTGGATGTGACCTGATCTGCTGTGCTTTTCCAGTGCCTAATTTTCCAACTGTTGCCTTGAGCAGTCTGAGTTTAAGGATACTCACAGTACACTAAGGGAGGGAGTTCCAAGATATTGACCCAGTGGCAGTGAAGCAATGGTAATATATTTCCAAATGAGGAAGGTGCACAGCTGAGAGTGAAACCTTTAGTTGGTGGTGCTGCCCTTTTCCTCTGAGATGGTAGAGCAACTTTGTTTACACACACAGTGGTTCATGTGTGGAATGAACTGCCAGAGAAAGTGTTGGATGCAGGTACAATTACAATGTTTAAAGGACATTTGAACAAGTCCATGAATAGAAAAGGTTTGGAGGGATATGGGCCAAACACAGGCAGCTGGGACCACTTTAGTTTGGGAACAATGTCAGGGTGGAGTGGTATGACTCACCGGTTTGTAATGTGCTGGGTATGATAGCACCGTGGGTTATTTGGTGGGGAGTGAAAATGAGATACTGCTGCATGCCCTGGTTATAAGGAAGGCTTCCCTGTTTGACACTCCAGTGCAGCATCTTCAAGAGTCAATAAAATTGAAGCATCCATAAAATTATATAGTACTCAAGGTGCAAAAGAAGTCCATTCAGCCCACTGTTTAGTGCTAGTGTCAGTACTTCATGCAAACCTTTTTCCACATGACTTTATCTTACCCTTCTACTTTAATCCTTGTGATGAACTGGTTTCCCCTTCAGTGTACCAATGCCATCTTGTGCCATATTGGTAGATGGTGGTGTTATAGGTTATGGTACTAAATGAGTAAACCTGTAGTCTAGCTTTATGGCGTTATGGGTTCAAAACAGCCAGTGGAATTAAAATACAAATAAATGAACCTCAAACTTAAATCTGTAAGTGTGAAGCTATTGTTAATTTTTATAACAATCCATCCAGTTTACTCATGCTCTTTAGGGAAAAAGATCTGTTGAAAGTATTTAGTTGATTGTAAAACACCTTGGACTAGCAATAAAGTGCTTTATAAATAGAAGACCTTTATTTTTCCCCACTCTTTTTAATCGTTCTGAAGGTCATGGATGTGGATACCAGCTGTGGCTTCAAGATTACCGCTCTCTATTCAAAGACTGTAGTTTGGGCTCCACTGCAGTGATGAAGCAGAAATCTCCAGACAGAACCGCCCATACATTACTGTTGGAGTGCCGAAAACAAAAAATGCTGGAAATCACAGCAGGTCAGGCAGGATCCATGGAGAGAGAGCAACCTAATGTCATGTCATGGTGACTCTTCATCAGAGCATTGCCAGGAGTCATCTAGACTCAAAACATTAGCTTCCTTTCTCTTCAGGGATCCTGCTTGAACTGCTGTGATCCCCAGCATTTGTTGTTTTCTGTAAACATTCCACACATTATTTTAAGAAACAGTATATTCCTCAGTATCCTGGTCAATATTTAACTCTCAATTGTATGGGAAAGCAGAGAGTTTGGTCATTATTTTGCTTTTTATGGGTTCTATTGTGTACAAGTTGACTGCTGTGTTCGCTACATTTGAACAATGACTACTACACTGCGAATGTACTTCACTGGCTATAAATCTCTTTGGAATCTGCTGAGCATCCTTTATAAGTTGGTCACCGACGAATCCATCAGGGCGGATGGTTTTGTGCTGAATTACCTCTGAGATAGGAGGCAAAACTTCAAATCCCACCTGCTCCAGAGATATAACATCCCTTGACAAGTTGATTAAAAATATCCAAAAAGGAAACAATACATCAATGAGAAAGGAAGGAGGACAAAGAAAATAAGCACTTGGAGCTTCTGAAATTTCCTGCCTCCTATTTATTGTAATATTTTCCTTTACCGAGAGGGCTGGGTCAAGGCCTACCTGCTGCATTTCTCTGAGCATGATGATTAGAAAATACTTAAACCCAGCAGGGCAGGGGAAGGGGTTGCAGTGGTATTGTTCCTACTTCTGAGCCAGGAAGCCTGGGTTCAATTCTCACTCATTCCAAGTGTAGTAGCTTCTCTGAACAGGTTGGTTCAAAAGTATCAAATTCCAATAACATTTTCAGAGGAAACCTAATTACCTGAAGAGTATTTGGCATATGGGACATGCTGACACAAGGAGTGGTTGAGATGAATCACAAAGATGCTTTCGTAGGGATGCTAAGTAAACACAAGGGGGAGAAAGGAAAAGGAGGACGTGCTGATTGGGTTGGACAATAAGGGAGAAAGTGAGGACTGCAGATGCTGGAGAGTCAGAGTTGAAAAGGGCAACAACTGGAAACACACAGCAAGTCAGGCAGCATCTGAGGAGTAGGACAATCAACATTTCGGGCATAAGCCTTTCATCGGGAATATGAAACCCTTCTCAGCCATTCATTCCTGATGAAAGGCTTATGCCAGAAACATCAACTCTCATGCTTTTCAGATGCTGCTGATCTGCTGTGCTTTTCCAGATTTTGACTTGGACAATAAGGCATTCAAAATTTGCATTGAACTTAAATGGAGGCCCAGGTAGGCTGTGTGAAATATAATCCTGGAGGTTTTTGAAGGTCGGGAGCTTGCTTGACAATAATTAGTTTGTAGTCTTCGCCGATGTCTTTATGAACATCTGACCAAATGATTCCTCCTCTGAATCACAGCTCAATCTATTTGTCTTTGTGAATGTGTCTTGGTGCAACAAGCCCTTTGTATTCCCTTGAAAGGGAAAATAAAAGGAGGTGAATTAATTGGACTTGCCCACATTACATCTGATTTGTCTATCAAAAACTGCACTGGATACAAGGGACCTTTGGCCTAAATGTTTGAACTGAAGAGCATGCACCCTGAAATGAACATTAATAGGAACCTAGAAAACATAAGAGTGTTACTGGAAGTTCTGCTTCCAGTAACGAACCATGGATAGTTAAGGTGCATTGTTGTTTAAAATGAAATCAAATTAATATGAAATCAAAGCTGAAAATGTGTTGCTGGAAAAGCGCAGCAGGTCAGGCAGCATCCAAGGAACAGGAAAATCGACGTTTCGGGCATCAGCCGCTGATGCCCGAAACGTCGATTCTCCTGCTACTTTGATGCTGCCTGACCTGCTGCGCTTTTCCAGCAACACATTTTCAGCTCTGATCTCCAGCATCTGCATTCCTCACTTTCTCCTCGAATATGAAATCAAAGACAGGAAGCCTCTCTGTGGATTTCTGGTGGGCATCTATGTTTGGCTCAGTACACACTGCTCATTTTGAGATGAGAACAAATTGATGGGCACGTGTGCTAAAAAAAGGATTATCTATATCATTTTGCTCTCTGTCACTGTCAGAGGAAAGTATATTTTGACAACCAGCCTGGTTATCGCTTTCCCGAACAATGTGCTTGTGATTTTGGAGCCAATCTGCTTGATGTTGGTGCAAAACTCAGACTGTCAGGCTAGTGTTTTTACATTGATCCGAGTCAAAGTCACTGCATCATGGAAGTGGACCATTCCACCCATCACATCCATGCTAGCTCCCATTGGAACAATCCAGCCAGCCCAGTGTGTTCACTCTATGCATAAAACAAAACACAGACCTGCAAATGCTGGAAATCTGAAACTGAAACAGAAATTGCCGCCAAAACTCAGCAGGCCTGGCAGTTTCTATGGAGAGAAAGCAGAGTTAACATTTCAAGTCCGGTGGCCAGTGTCTATCCATTTTGCCCTACAAGTGGATTTCAATTGAATGTCCAACTGGTTCCATTTTGAAATAACTGACCATCGCTGCTTCCACTGCTCTCATAAACAGAGAGTTTCCAGGCCATTCCTTCATACCATTCCTTCCCACATTTCCTTTATAACTCTTCACCAAAACTGTAAATCAATGAACTCCAACCTTGTACAATCAGCTAAAGGGAAAGAGAATTTTTCCTTTCCCCTTTCTAAATCTCTCTGAATCCTGTACCCTTAAAGTTTATTTTGCTTAAAAAGGAACCACCTCCTTCCTACCTTACCAATAAAATCTCCCATTCCGAGAGATGCTGTTAGGTCTGTCCATCATTTTAAGTCCATCCTGAGGGTGGTGACCAGAAATGGACACAATACTCTATTTGTGACCCAATAGATACATCATAAACTCTTTTCTTTTTGTCTTAATTTCTCCATTGCTCCTATTTCAGCTTCTGCTTTGGCTGTGTCATTATCACAGTCTAATATTGATATCCTGCCAATCTTGATAAGGATAGCATTGGCTGAACCAGGCGTGACTTGCTGAGATGTCAGTGCTGATAAAGAAACTATCTAAACTAAATGGAAATAATCTAAAGATGGGTCCTGATGATTTGAATTGAGGGGATTACAGCCAATACGTTTGGCAGCTTGTTCCACTGTGGGATTGTCCTTGGGAAGAAAGATTGTTGATATACTGTCTTTGGCAACAAGTAATCTTTGGAATTTGTGAGGATGGCTGTCTCATGTTTTGTCACTGCTGGAGTGCAGCGATGTTCCCACTAAGCTGTGGCGTAACCAGTGTCGACACACTGACTTCCAGATGCGGAAGTCACTCTCTCTTACAGAGCTTGGAGGTCTGTGTAATGGAAAAGGAAAATGGGGGAATATTGGAGGATACCAGGTATATGCTTCAGTTAATACTCTCCATAGGACATTCCATACTTTATAGAGCAATGTGGTTAACTCTTAGATACCCTCTGGGCAATTAGGGATGGACAATATATACTGGCCTAACCAGTGGTGCCCTCATCCTGTGAATGAACTTTTAAAAAGTCAGTCTATTTTTCTCCCTCCTTTGCTGCAGTGACTCCCATTCTAAATACTTGACCAATGATGTGACACTGGGATATTTTCCATGCTGTTTTTTGCAGTAACATCTTTGGATCTTTCTTATGTCACTTTTCATTTAAGGGATCCCACACACAGCTTCTGAATTCTAAGGCCCCTTGGGCTTTAACTACTCTTGTAATATGTCCTGCCACTTTCAGAGATCAATGCACATGAACTGCCACTTCCCTCTGTTCCTGTACTCTCCTTTGAACTGCACCATTTGATTTATATTGCCTCTCCCTTTTCCTTCTGCCAAAATGCATCATCTCACACTTTGCTGTATTAAATTCCATCTGTCACTTGTTAGTAATTGAATGGATCTCATCGACAGTGTTGGTTTTTCCTCCTTTGTGACTCTCGAGGTTTATGCAGTTTATTCTTGGTTACCGAGTGATCTCCAGTGGCAATGCTCACAGGAAACCCTGAACCTGAGACTTGTGTGCTGTGGGAATTGAACTTGGCTCCACATAAGGACCTTATTACCACCAGCAGGCTGACCTGAAAGCTCAAGGCTGGCCTGGAATTGGGCATACCTGTGCCCTGTTTTAGTAATCTAAGTGAGCTGCTGATATCTCCAAAGGTACCGAGCGCAGGTGGATAAATGAATATTGGGGCCCTTTGCATCACTGATGGTGCCTGGCTCTCAAGGGGCAGCGTGCATGACCATCAAAGATGTTTTCAGAGGGAGTAGCAATTGCGATTATGGAGGTGGATGACCACTCCTTATTTTGGTGACTCATCAATGTTTACCCCGTCACCCTGACTACCTGCCACTGCTTAAGAAAAATCTGTCCCATTGCTAAATCAGATCATTTGCTAAAAGCCTCAGCCCAAACCTTTTCACACTAATTGACTGTTGCCAAACTCCCTGACGGGCTTTCTATTGCCCACTCTATACAAACATGAATAATTTCTTCCCCTCTGCTAAGTCTCTTCAATAATCATAAGGCCAATGTGTGTGTATGTATATATAAAATCATCTTTTTTTAAATGGCCTTAAGGCATTTACTAACCAGTGAATTAACTTATGGCTTCCTTGTATTGTTACCAATTCATGTTTATGAAATCAGGCCATGTTTTCCCTCCTTTCCTGAGGTCCACTCATCTCCTGAGAGGTACTATTTGATGTTGGTGAAGTTGTTTATTTAGAGCTTTACCTCAGTACTACTTACTATACAAATATACCCTTCTAATGACATAGACCTTTACTACTTAAAATCTCTACAGTGTGGAAGCAGGCCATTCTGTCCATCAAGTCTGCACTGACCACCCAAAGAGCATTCCACCCAGGCCCACATCCCTTCCATATCTCGATAACCACACAACCCCATATTTCCCATGGCCAATCCACCTAACCTGAATATCTTTGGACTATGGGAGGAAAGCAGACCACTCAGAGGAAACCCGCACAGACACAGAAGAACGTACAAACTCCACACTGATAGTCGCCCGAGGCTGGAATCGAACTCACATCCCTGATGCTGTCAGGCAGCAGTACTAACCATTGAGCCACCATGCCCCTTAAAGTAAAGCATTCAATAAATGAAGATATTTTAATTTCTGTCGCAAATACTGTCGAAGTACAGTCCGTAAGGTCTCACATCCACGCCAATAATCTTTCCTCTGATGGGTGTGTACACCTTTTCTTTCAAAATGGCTGTTCTGGTGTTCCCTTCTCATCTTCTCCTCTATCTGCTGCTGACTGATTGTCACAGGCTATTCTATTAAGCTACTCCACTCGAAGCTGTCCATTTGATTAGCACTCACCTTCACCACTGACACACAATGTGTACAGTCTGCACAATGCTCTGTAGTAACTCACTGAGATTTCTTTCCAAACCTGTGACCTCGAAGGACAGGAGCAGTTGATAATTGGGAACATCACCACCTGCAAGTTTCCGTCAAAACTACTCACTATCCTGACTCGGAAATGTGTTGTCTTTTCTATCAATGTGGTTGGGCCAAAATCCTGGAACTTCCTCCTTACCAGTGTTGTGGATGTCCTCACAGCCAGGACTGTAGAGTTCCATATTGCAACTCTCTACTGTTGATCACTACTGAGCGCCAGCTGGAAATGGATTTAGTGCCGGTTTTGCCATCAGGACTCGCATCCCATAGATATATTGCGTGAAGAGAAATTCAAATGATTGGCTTAATCGAAAAAAGATTTATGGAAGAATTTACATGTGAACAAGTCAGCTGGGATACTTAGAGTGTTTTAGAGTAAATTTGCCTCCAATTAACGTTAATAGAAATTTCATGTTGGAAGTGTTTCATCCCAGGGATTGCCTGCTTATATATTGTTCCATTTTTAATTAGAAAGACAGAAAACCAATAGTTTATCATGTAAACAACCGTTATAATTTGAAAATACTAACAATTTTCTTTTCGTAATCATTCACTGTCTTTAATCATCCTTCTTTAGCTTCTGAGTCGTTCGATGATGACTGCCAATTGATTTTCTACCTTGCCTCCTCCTGTGGTGTTTCTGGGAAGTTATAAGATATAAAATTATGATCAATTTGGAAAAAAAGTAAATTGGTCAAGTGACCTTGAAGTATACTAGAAACATAGAACCCCATCATATTGATCAGAGGGTTAGACAGGGTGGACAGGGAGAGCCTTTTTCCAAGCATGGGGAAGGCAAACACGAGGGGACACAGCTTTAAAGTAAGGGGAGATAGGTATCAGACAGATGTCAGAGGTAGTTTCTTTACTCAGAGAGTAGTAAGGATATGGAATGCATTGCCTGCAATGATAGTAGATTCGCCAAGTTTAAATTCATTTAAGTCTTTATTGGACAGGCATATGGATGTAAATGGAATAGTTTGGATGGATGGGCTTCAGATTAGTAAGACAGGGCGGCGCAACATTGAGGGCTGAAGGGCCTGTAATGCGCTGTAATGTTCTATGACTATAGAACAATACAGAACAGGAATGGGCCTTTGGCCTTCCAAGCCTGTGCTGACACATTTTGTCCTTCCATACTAAAACTGTAGTCAAGTACAGGATCTACATCCCTTCCCATTCATGTATTCGTCCAGGTGCTTCTTGGAGGCTGCTATTGTGTCTGCTTCCTTCCAGGCACGATCAACCCTTTGTGTGAAAACTTGCCTTGCACATCTCTTTTAAGCATCCCCTCTCCCACACCTTGAATCCGTCTCTCCCAGTAATTGACCCCTCCATCTTGGGAAAACGCCTCATACTTTCCACTCTATCGGTGCCATTCACAATCTTAAAAACTTCTGTAAGATCGCCCTTTAATCTCCTGCGTTTCAGTAAAACAAACCTTTCTTCATAGCCAAAACTCCCCCATACCAGGCAACATCCTAGTAAACATTTATCCACATCTTTCTGGGAGTGTGGTGACTGGGATTGTACACCATTTAGCTGGCAGCATCTGTGGAGAGTTAGAGTTAACATTTTGAGTCTGGAGTGACTCCTTTTCAGGTTCTGAAGTAGGGTCACTTGCCCTAAAACCTTGACTCTGCTTTCCCTCGATGTTTCCAGACTTGTAGGTATAGAGTAGATTACAGAGGAACCTCTGTATGAGATGGGTGGACACTATTTCGTTCGGATAATTGATTATTCAGATAATTGATTTCCTCTGGGGCTCGGAGTTTTCTGTGAAGTCTGCTCCCCAGTCAGGAGACTAGGCAAAAGCACACTGCGTGCGAGATCCCGCCCACCCTCAACCCATCCGCTCCCAACCCGCCCCCGCCCCACCCCCAACCCCATCTAACACTGCCCCCCGCACCCACCCCCAACAACGTCCACCCCTATCCTGCCCACTCGCCAGCCCCTGACCCTACTCCCCCAACCCTGCACCCCCAAGCTTGCACCCTCCACCTCGTGCCCCTATCCGCCACCACTCACCATCCAAACCCAGTCCACGTCCCCGCTCCCGTTCCACCTCTCCCCCCCACTCCATGGGCCAGCCAGAGTGGACACCAACAGTAAGACTGCTGCTGCCTTTGTGGGATAAGGCTCCAAATAGCACACACACGCACACACACAACGTTTGACAGGTTCCACCTCTGCTCAGTACAGGACAATGTTGGAGAGATTATCTGGCGAAGGGTGGGTTTAGGGTACACACCTGTGTAGGACTCCAGGGAAAGTGTTGGGTGGGGGGGAGCAGAGAGAGGGCGGGAGGTCAGTCATTTAGAGATAGTGCCTGGACTGTCCAAGACTGTCCTCGTCAGTATTTCAGTGAGCCAAAGTCTTTTTTTTATCATTGTATCTGTAAACAAAAGACACGATCGGGGTTGAATCAGCTCCTTGACGTATTATTTCTATTGGGACTTTGAGAGCCCCTTCGGATAATCCGATATTCAGATAATTAATATTTGGATAATTGAGGTTCCTCTGTAGTTGGTGCAGACTAATGGACTGTACTGCATAATTCAATGACATTATTACCATGCCACCATTTTGCCCAAAATATTAATACTCACCCCTCAACATGCTTGAGACTTAAAATCATCACATGACAGTCTTTTGTGTGTTGTAACACATGGGGGGAAGGAAAAACCCAAAAAATCCCATTTGTCTTCCAGTCAGGTTTAATACGGAGCCAAGAAAATGAATACCTTATAACTCCATTACCTCATCACCTGGCACTAAGACACAACTACACCTCATCTGCTGGTAATCGCCCTCATGCACTCTTCAAGCGATCGGTGGAGCACAGAATGCAACAGCGGCCAGTGAGTAGTGGACATCATCACCAGCACCATCTCCACTCTTATCATCCCCAACTGCAAAAGCATCAGCAGCACAAGAGAGATCAGAAGCAACACTACTGTGGGCGACGAAAGAAATGTATGTAAGGAACTTTCATTTTGCACTTATTACCTTCATTGTGTCAGCGAAAATAGAGCTGTTTAAATCTAACTCTGTGTAGACACCAAGGTCAGCACTGTTCTCATACAAACATGTCTCTTGTGCATGAAGTAGCCCCGAGCTGCAAACCTTAGACATATTTTCTTCATCCTTCAGCTCAAAACATTTTCATCCTGCCGTTCATTGGGAAGTGTGGGCTGTAATGGCAAGGGGTCATATTTGCAGCCTTTGGTAAAAGCTGGGACAAACTCCTGAGATGTCTCCTCCATTGCTGCATGTTATTGACAGATGTTAACACTACAATGCTTGTTCAACCAGCTATTGTTTTGATGGAAAACTCTGAGTGTTTACTTGGCAATCCATCTTCATGATAAAATAAATCTGGAATGAATTGATTGGACTCATTTTCAATGTTGGTACCAGGACAGTGCTGACTGATTGATTATTACTCAGTTACTGGTGCAGATTTGTAAAAGAGTTTCTGTCAAAGAAATTTTCTTTCTTTCCGAATCTAACTTTACAGCACAAGTTGATCACTCTGATTGTGCTGGAACTCGGAAAGAGCTTTTGAATTAGTTTTATTGTCACATGTACTCTCATGAGTGCAATGAAAAGTTTACAGGTTAACACCTCAGGCGCCACGTTAAGTACAAAGATACCCAAGTACAGATTCTTGAGTACAAATTTTGAGGGAAAAAAATAAAGAAATAAAAAGTCCAGCATTACAGATCTTCAAAAATACAAAATCATAGCAATAAATTAGAGCAATAACGAAATGAAAAGTTCAACCATCATTCCCTTTACAGTAACATAATAAAGAAAAATAACGAAAAGGAGCTAACCATCTCATTCCATTTTAGTTGCCCTTTCATGCCCTATGCCAGTTTGAAAACATTTGTTTTTCACAAATACTTACCTACCCCTCCTTTTTGAAAAATATTTACAGACTCTGCTGTCCTGCTGTTTCTGGTGGGACACTGCATTGTCCAACGTTCCTTGTCCTAAGCCTGAAGGCTCAAAATAGGTGCCTCAGCTTTAAAAATGGCATGCCCATTCTCTTTGGCCAGATGGGATTTGTCATGGTACAAAACCATTCCATATGTGAGCACATGTCAGGTCGGGGACACAGTGCGTGGGATCATACCAACGATATTTCAGAGTCCTTTGGCTAGAGAGAGAAAACCATCTGTTAACTTCAGCTGTGATGATTGCAAGTGCCTGTGGTAACCATCAAAGAAAATGCTTCACTTTTAAGGGTATTGAGTTAGTGGTGGGGGAGGGGAACTGCCTGTATTTTTGGCATTGCCTTGCTTCTTGCTTGCTGTTTATATTAGGCTTGTAGAACCTTCCTTGCTTGGATAACCAGTGCTTTATCTATTCAATCCCACGTCCCATTGCCCCAGATAATTTTGTGAGGATTTGACAGATCATATCTTGGTTGTCTTTTGCAGGTTGCAGGTTTTTGAAGGGTTAGTGGAGGGTGAGGGAAAGGGTGAGTGGAGGTGGAATGGTGGGGAGGGGATATGGAATTGAGTACGAAACTGGTGTATGATATTCCTAAGTACTTGAAACACACTGTTCATCTTCTGGTAAATTTGTTCCTTGACCTCCTCTTGTTACTCCAGTAGCCTGATATTCTCTTCAATTGCCAAGAAATTTATTCCCTTAAATATTCCCTCACACTTGTTTTTTTTCCCGAGGCCTTTATTGAAGCTAATAGAGTCAACTCAGGGGAACATTTCACTCAGCGAGATGTACTTAGCACTGTTCAAATATCAGAGGTGCTGAGTGCAGTCAGCAAATAACATAATTTCATCATCTTTTCATAAAAAAAATCTCTGGTTTCTTCCCTACTCTGCTGTGCATTTGACTCTTGAAGAAGGAAGATCTTTTTGATGACGGTAAATCTCTTCGACTTCATCCAAGTTGTTTTTCACATCAGATTGGCAGCTGACTTTTGTCTCCCAGTTTTTAAGCACCCCTCTCCACCCCTCACCTCCTTTTCTCTTGTTATGGCATTGCATGCCTTTCCCTTAACCCTCCATCGCTCTTCACATTCTGCCCCCACCCTTTCAAAGTTCTACCCCCTTGACCCTCTGACCTCCCTCTGTTTTCCTCATGATTCCAGGAAATATGCCTCTCTGATCTCCTTTCCCAAAAGGGGGCAACACAATGGTTAGCACTGCTGCCTCACAGCACCAAGGATCCAGGTTCAATTCCAGCCGAGGGTGATTGTCTGTGTGGAGTTTGCATGTTCTCCCCATTTCTGCGTGGGTTCCCTGCATGTGCTCTGGTTTCCTCCCACAGTCCAAAGATGTGCACGTTAAGTGGATTGGCCAAGCTAAATTGTCGATTGTGTCCAGGGATGTCAGGGTACCCACAGCTTCCAACCTCATTGTCTGGGAGCCCCGCACAACCCGGTTCTACCTCCTTCCCAAGATCCACAAGCCTGACCACCCTGGCCGACCCATTGTCTCAGCATGCTCCTGCCCCACTGAACTCGTCTCTACCTACCTCGACACTGTCCTATCCCCCCTAGTCCAGGAACTCCCCACATACGTTCAAGACACCACCCACGCCCTCCACCTCCTCTAAGACTTCCGTTTCCCCTGCCCCCAATGCCTCATCTTCACCATGAATATCCAATCCCTCTACACCTCCATCCGCCATGACCAGGGCCTCCAAGCCCTCCGTATTTTCCTCTCCAGACGTCCCCAGCAGTACCCTTCCACCGACACTCTCATTCATTTGGCCGAACTGGTCCTCACCCGTAACAATTTCTCCTTTGAATCCTCCCACTTCCTCCAGACCAAAGGTGTAGCCATGGGCACACGTATGGGCCCCAGCTATGCCTGTCTCTTTGTTGGCTACGTAGAACAGTTGATCTTCCGTAATTACACCGGCACCACTCCCCACCTCTTCCTCCGCTACATTGATGACTGCATTGGCGCCACCTCGTGCTCCCGTGAGGAGGTTGAGCAATTCATCAACTTTACCAACATGTTCCACCCTGACCTTAAATTTACCTGGACTATCTCTGACATCTCCCTCCCCTTCCTGGACCTCTCCATCTCCATTAATGACGACCGACTTGACACTGACATTTTTTACAAACCCACCGACTTCCACAGCTACCTGGATTACACCTCTTCCCACCCTACCTCTTGCAAAAATGCCATCCTGTATTCCCAATTCCTCCGTATCTGCTGTATCTGCTCCCAGGAGGACCAGTTCCACCAAGAACACACCAGATGGCCTCCTTCTTTAGAGACCACAATTTCCCTTCCCACGTGGTTAAAGATGCCCTCCAACGCATCTCGTCCACATCCCGCACCTCCGCCCTCAGACCCCACCCCTCCAACCGTAACAAGGACAGAACGCCCCTGGTGCTCACCTTCCACCCTACCAAACTTCGCATAAACCAAATCATCCACCGACATTTCTGCCATCTCCAAAAAGACCCCACCACCAGGGATATATTTCCCTCCCCACCCCTTTCCGCCTTCCGCAAAGACCGTTCCCTCCGTGACTACCTGGTCAGGTCCACGCCCCCCCTACTACCCACCCTCCCATCCTGGCACCTTCCCCTGCCACCACAGGAACTGTAAAACCTGCGCCCACACCTCCTCCCTCACCTCTATCCAAGGCCTAAAGGAGCCTTCCACATCCATCAAAGTTTTACTTGCACATCCACTAATATCATTTATTGTATCCGTTGCTCCTGATGCGGTGTCCTCTACATTGGGGAGACTGGGCGCCTCCTAGCAGAGCGCTTTAGGGAACATCTCCGGGACACCCACACCAATCAACTGCACCGCCCCGTGGCCCTACATTTCAACTCCCCCTCCCACTCTGCCGAGGACATGGAGGTCCTGGGCCTCCTTCACCACTGTTCCCTCACCACCAGATGCCTGGAGGAAGAACGCCTCATCTTCCGCCTTGGAACACTTCAACCCCAGGGCATCAATGTAGACTTCAACAGTTTCCTCATTTCCCCTTCCCCCACCTCACCCTAGTTCCAAACTTCCAGCTCAGCACTGTCCCCATGACTTGTCCGGACTTGTCCTACCTGCCTATCTTCTTTTCCACCTATCCACTCCACCCTCTCCTCCCTGACCTATCACCTTCATCCCCTCCCCCACTCACCCATTGTACTCTATGCTACTTTCTCCCCTCCCCGACCCTTCTCTAACTTATCTCTCCACGCTTCAGGCTGTTTGCCTTTATTCCTGATGAAGGGCTTTTGCCCAAAACATCGATTTCAAAGCTACTTGGATGCTGCCTGAACTACTGTGCTCTTCCAGCACCACTAATCCAGAATCCAGGATAGGTGGATTAGCCATGGGAAAATGTTGGGTTACAGATGGGTGGCTGGATCTGGGTAGGATGCTCTTCAGAGAGCCAGTACAAGACTCAATGGACCAAATGGCATCTTTTCAGACCGAAGGGATTCCATGGTTATAAAACCCTCAGCACTTTTGGTTACAACTGTGGCAAACACTTTGGGGTGTTTTTCTACACCATTGATATTCAGTAAACATGAGTTTTGCTTGCAACTTTACTGTCTCACTATCTCCACCATGCAACTTTATCTGTGTCCTGTAAAACCCACACAACCTGTGCTGGGGTTGGGCTCTGGTTCAGGGTAATAAGCAGGCGGTAACGTATCTAGGTCTGAGCCTAGATTAATCTGCCTATTTCTTTTCCTTGTTCACTGTGACACTGGGTTCAGTTGTACGTTCTATCACTGCCTAAGGTGCAATTGTCTAACTCAAGGGAGACCAGGTACAAGGTACTTGGAGTTAGCATTCATCAGCATGATTCTGAACCTCACTTGGTTGGGTTGAACAGTTCTGCAAAAGAGCCATGAGTGACATGGTGGCTCAGTGGTTAGCACTGCTGCCTTACAGCACCAGGGACCCGGGTTCAATGTTAGCCTGTGGTCACTGTGTGGAGTGCGCCTACTCTTCCAGTGTCCATGTGGGTTTCCTCTGGGTGCTCCTGTTTCCTCTTACAGTCCAAAGATGTGCAGGTTAGATGAATTGGCCGTGCTAATTTGTCTATAGTATCCAGGAATGTGCAGGGCAGGTGGATTAGCCATAGGAAATGCAGGGTCCCAGGAATGGGGTAGAGGGGCGAGACACTCTTCAGAGAGAGAGACAGTGTGGACTCGTTGGGCCAAATGGCTTGCTTCCTCACTATAAGAATTCTAAGTTAAATTGGACTTGAAAGATTAAAATGGAAGGATATTGGCCGAGTAGTGGCAGGTGGGAGTAGATTGGGTCGGGATATCTGGTCAGCATGGACAAGTTGGACCGAAGGGTTTGTTTCTGTGCTGTACATCTCTATGACTCTTTGATTTACTCTTTCTCTCTCCACAGATGCTGCCAGACCTGCTGAGTTTCTCCAGCATTCTCTGTTTTTGTTTCAGATTTCCAGAACCGGCAATATTCAGCCTTTATTTATCAGATTGAGCCACTCCCTTCTGCAGTTGGCTCCTTGGTAGGTGTGAGGACTGGAAATGAGGAGGGTCTGAGCAAGTTGAAGGAGGCAGTTAAATTTCCGCAGCCAATATTTTCATCTGCAGCTCCAGGGCAATTCAGGATGAACAATAAATTCTGGCCTCACCTTGTAGTGACATCCACATCTTTTGAACTGACAAAACTTCATCCATGTCCCTGAGCTTGTGAGACTGGTTTCACTTCCGGAGAATGCCGCAATTTTAAAATCCTCCACCGTTCTTTCAAATTTCTCAATGATTTCTTCCCTCTGGCTATTTTTCAAGTATCTTCCAGTTCTCTTAATTTCTTCAAATTTGGCTGGTTCAATGTTCTCAATTTTAAGAGCTACAAGAGCAGATCAGAGACTAGGTGAGTAACCTACCTCCTGATCCCCCAAAGCCTGTCCATCATCTACAAGGCACAAGTCAGAAGTGTGATGGAATACTCCCCACTTGCCTGGATGGGTGCAGCCCCAACAACCCTCAGGAAGCTTGACACCATCCAGGACAAAGCAGCCTGCTTCATTGTCATCATACCCACAAGCATCCACTCTCTCCACCACTGGCACTCAGTAACAGCAGTGTGGACTATCTACAAGACGTATTGCAGACATTCACCAAAGATCCTTAAACAACATCTTCCAAACTCATGGCCACTTTCATTGAAAAGGACAAGGACAAGCACAGCAGATACACGGGAACACTACAACCTTCAAGTTCCCCTCCAAGCTGCACACCACCCTGACTTGGACAATTCCTTCACTGTCTCTGGGTCAAAGTCCTGAAATTCCATCCCAAATGAGATTGCGGGTCTACCTGTTGCACGTAGACGGCAGTGTTTCTCGAGAAGGCAGCTCACTATCATCTTCCCAAGGGCTTTGAGGGATGGGAAATAAATGCTGGCCCACCCAGTGACACCCGTGTCCCATGAGAGAATGAACATAGTTGTCCACCATTGACAGCCTGATGTTTAACTGACTTCAGCCTTAATTCTAAAAAGACCTTAAACCTGTCTTCACATCCTGACCCCTCTTTCCCCTCCTTTAATGCAGTCTCTAGCAGTAACCTGATTGACAAAGCTTTTGGTTATTGTTCCTCCTTCTCTGTTCTGTGCCTCATCAAAGATATTTTCCGTGATAATCTTGTTGAGTGCTTTGACCCACTTTGCAGCATTAAAGGTGCCTTATGACTTCAAATTGTTGCAGTTGACAAGTTGGTTTTCAAATTCAGGTTGGAAATTTAAAAAAAAATATTGTATTCTCCTAATCTCAGTTGATCAATGGAAGATTGAAAACTGCCTCAAAGTTTTGTTTCGCTCTATTGTTTTTAATGTAAGAACTTCCTGCTTTTTCACAAATGCATGGGGCGGGGGAGAAGCTGTAAAATTTACTTTCAGCTCCTCTTCAGAACTGCATGTTTTCTCTGCTTCCTTCTCTCCCTACATCCCCATCTCAGACATGCCTCAACCTCCGGTCGAAGATATCCACCGCTTGTCCGATGAATACAGTTCCAGGAGCAGACTGAAACGCACAGCCTTCGATTCCCGGAAATCCGGGGGGCTTACTGTTGAAACGTTGGTGGTGGCAGACAAGAAGATGCTTGAGAGGCATGGCAGAGAGAATATCACGACTTATATCCTCACCGTTATGAATATGGTAAGCCAGTGAGAGGGTGCAATTGCCACTGGGATGGGGATAAACATTTTGTTTGTGCCTTCTACCTTTCAGCATCAGGATTGAATCATCTACAAGGCTTTGGCCCATTGAGTCCACACTGACACTCTGTAAAGTATTCCATGCAGACCCCAGCTCCATCTCTGCAATTCCCATGGCTAATCCACTAACCTGCCCATCCCTGATCACTATAGGCAATTTAGCATGGTGAATCCCACTAACCTGCACATCTTTGGACTGTGGGAGGAAAGCAGAGAAAACCCACCGAGACATGAAGGGAATGTATAAATTCCACACGGACAGTCACCAGAGGCAGGAATCAAACCTGGGTCCATGAAACTGTGAGGCAGCAGTGCCAACTGCTGAGCCACTCTGCCACCCTGAGCAGATTTAGCCAAGATAGTAGTATATTTAAGTACTCACTTGCCTGGATGGGTGCAGCTCCATTAACACTCAAGAAAATTGACACCCTTCAGGACAAAGCAGCCTGCTTAATCTGGCCCTATATCCACAACCTCTGTCCCTCCATTAACCATGCTCAAAGATGCACTGCAGAACTTCACCAAGGCTCATTAATTATCACCTTCCAAGCCAATGACCCAAGAAGGGCAAGGGCAGCAGATACAGGGGTACACCACCAGTAGGCAAGTTCTCCCAGCCAACACCATCCTGACTCAGAAATATATCACTGTTCTGTCACTGTCACTGGGTCAAAATCTTGGAAACCCCTCCCTATTGGCACCGTAAGTCAACCGACAGAAGATGGACCACAGTGGTTCAAGAAGGCAGTTCTCACCATTACCTTCTCAAGGGCAATTAGGGACGGGCAATAAATGTTGGCCAGCTAATGATGTCTTCCTTCATAAGTGAATTTAAACAAAAAGGCTACGGATGTTTAATTGTTAGATCTGGAAACCTGTATTGTTCCAGATTACACAAACATTGAAGACAGGACACTATCATGGGTCCGTGCAAAGACTTCAGTTCAGCGAGCCTGTGTCAAGGAGATCATTGATCTTAGTCCTGACCACTATACAATGAAGCATTCCAGGAAAGCACAGAGACTACTCAAGACCATGTTTGCCTTCTCTGGTTTATCTCCGTGTTGTGGTGAAGTTATAACTTCAGTTGAATTGAATGGAGCTTCTCTGATAGGGGGCAGCAACGAGCTCTCGATGCTCGAGTGGAAAGGGATATGTCTCCCCTTGTGTCGAGGTGATGGGCTGTTCCTTTGGCAGAGCTTCGAAGGTGATGGGAAAGTGGCCATGAGCAATAACCTCTGGGAAATCATTTTGTTTCCTCTTCTGGGGAAGACTGGAACTGTGGAGACAATCTAAGGATAAGCACTCTCACTTTTAATCCTGTATTGAGGAGAGTTTTTGTGTTCTAACTGTCATGAGTATCTAGAATTCTTTTTGCCTGGAAAACATTGGTGGCTGGATCATTAAATTTATTCAAGGTTGAGTTGAATAGATTACTGATTGATAAGTGAGTCAAGGCTCATGGGGCAGTAGGACAGGAAGGTAGAGCTGAGACTGTAACCAGATTCACCATTGTCTTATCATGTGGTGGAACAGGTTTGGAAGGCTGAATGGCCCACTTCCTGCTTTAAGTCCTATGGTTCCAATGCATCCACAACCTCTCTCCAATTGTGACTACTTTGAAGGTAGGGACAATGAACAGAGCCATTCAAGGACTCTATGATAAAGAATGCCTTCATGCACAAAGGCTGGTGGAAATCTGGAAGACTGTCCCTTTAAAAGCCGTTTTAAGGTTAGCTGTCAGTTGAAGATCAAAATGGAAGGTTTTTGTTTAGTTAAAAGGAACCAATGTAGTGAGATGGACTTGAGGTTTTGTGGGTTTAATGATCCAGTTGAGGGGTGGAACAGATTTAGGAGGCTGAATGGCTTCCCCTATTCTGGATTGAGGCCTTGATGCAAGACAGGATCTTCATTCCTTGAAGAAAGATGGTGCTAAATAGGGAGAGGTTGGGCAAGCTGGTACTTTCTCCTTCAGAGCATTGGAAACTGAGGGGGCATCTTACTGAGGTGTATAACATCATGAGAGGCATGGATAGGGTGAATGCACTCCATCTTTTTACCAGGGTTGGGGAATCAAGAACTAGAGGGCATCAGTTTAAGGTTAGAGGGGAAAGGATAAAAGGGAACCTGAGGGCAACTTATTTACACAGCGGGTGGTACGCTTTTGGAATGAGCCGCCAGCGGAAGTGGTTGAGGCAGGTACATCAACAACACTTAAAAGGCATTTGGACAAATATATGGAAGAATATGGGCCAATTGCAGGGAAATGGGATTAATGTGGATGGATATTTTGGTCTGTATAGACCAGTTTGGGCCAGAGGGCCTGTCTCCATGCTGTAGGGCTCTATGGAATATTATGAATTATTATATGTTCTTTATTGGAGGTGTGGTATAGGGAATTTACTTCCACAAATATTCCTCTCCTTGAAACTATAAATTTTCGATGTATCAATGTATTTTTCTCTCTGAGGCCTGTAGAATCACATAGCATGAATACAGGCCTTTCGGCCCAACTTGTCCATGTTATCCATAATCTCTGAATATCTTAACTTTCAGCTCCTTAAAATGTTCTTAAACTCTGAGGGACAGGGCACCATTGCTTCATCAGATCTACTGAAAACTTGAAGCTGGTATCTTTTCTTTTTCCTGCTTCTGTGCTTTAGCAAGGCTTTGAAATTATTAGTGCAGCTGATCAGTAATGGTGGAATAGCCGAGACTGGATTCTGTAGCAAAGGGAAGCCTGAACAAGACCTTTAAAATCATAAAAGGGTTTGATAGGGTAAACTCAAAGGCACGGGAGGACACTAATATGTCCAATATTGAATTTAGGGAGCACTGATTTACACTGCGTTCTGAGGATGGTCACTTGACCTGAAACATTAACTCTGATTGCTGTCCAGAGATACTGCCAGACCTGCTGAGCTTTTCCAGCAATGTCAGTTATTGTTACTGATTTACATGCCTCGTGTTTGGAATGTGAAATTCACTGCTCCATGAGTGGGTGAAAGTGATTAGTGAAGGTACGTTTAGTGAAAGCAAGATAAGTGAGTGAAGGAGAAAGTGATAGACAGATAATCTGTTAGGATTAAAGTTAAAGGTCTGGGAGGATAATGATGCGGAGTAAGAACATGAGGATGGCCTATATTTTTCAATCATTCATGGGATACAGCTGTTGCCAGCAATTATTGCCCATCCCTCATTATCCTGGAGAAGGTGCTGTTGAGTTGCCTTCTTGAAGTTCAGAAGTATATTGGTTAGAAAAGAAGTTCCAGAAGTTTCTGCCAATGATCAAGGAGGACCATTAATAGATGTCATTGTACAATGGTGTGTGACTTGGTGGGAATGCCCCCATGTGCTCATCCTCTTAGGCATTAGAGCCTGAGGAATTGGAATGTGCGACTGAAGAAGCCATGGTGAGTGGTTGCATTGCCCCCTGGAGCCACCGTGGCTGTGGTGCAGCAGGTGAGGATTGAAGATGATGCATGTGTGCCAATCACGTGGGGCTGCTTTGTACCTTGTACATGGTAGACAGGCTTTGGGGAATTACAAGATGAGTTACTCACTATAGAATGCTAACCTCTGACCTGCTGTCGCAGCTGAAACATTTATGCAGCTTGTTTGTTTAAGCTTCTGGTCTGGGTGGAAGTGGAAATAATTGGCACTTGAGTGACAAACTAATATTTATAGCACATGAGATCCCAAGCCTTGCTGCGTGCTGATGAGAGTCGGACCTTGACACTGTAGTGAAGAGTTCCTGGGATACAGTCCTACCTCTGAGATAATTGGTCTCTCGCAAACATAGCCATGTTCCTCTGTGTTAAATATGTTGGAAAGTTCTCCCTCTATTCCCAGGTTGATTGTAAGTTGACTATTACCATATAATAAATTTGTTTCTTGACAGTAATGCACTGACCTGTTCTTCCCAACAGGTATCCAGTCTTTTCAAAGATGGCACCATCGGAAATGACATAAAGATTGTGGTTGTGAGCCTGTTACTTCTGGAGCAGGATCCAGTAGGTTGTTTTCATGCTCCTACTTTGTCATCAAAATGTCAAAGGAATGCAGCCAAACCAAACCCTAACTGTATATCTGAGATGATCACCTACCCCATAGATAGAGAAAGTGTAGAAGTTCAACCACTAATTCTTTAAACCAAATACGGCAAACCGACGACAAAGAAAGAACTGTCCCTCGCAACAATCCTTTGATGATCCTCTGATTTCCTGAAGTGCTTAACCAAAGTTCAGTTCCGTTTCGTTAACGATTCCTATTGGATTCACCATGACCAACAGGAAAACGTGCATGCTCTTGATTTTCAAATAGTCTCGGGGATCTTTCACATCTACCCAAGGATGCAGACAGAGCCTCAGTTTCCTATACTGTCCAACAGACAGCACCCCTTGCCCATACAGGTTACCTGCTCCCGTCTGAGGCTTGACCGCAAGATCTTCTAAATTGGATTCAAGAGCTCTAACCTCTGAGCTACTCCTGGCACTGGATCAGAATGTACCTGGTGGTAGTTAGTTTCACAGAACTCAGGAGGGGAAGTGTGTGGGTATTTAATAGAGAATGAGGAACATTAGACATAAAGATGTGGAGTATTGGGTGAGTGTAATGGACGCCATTAAAGCCTTGGTCGTCTTCCATATCCTTGAGTTCATGATTTGCACGCCTGGAGCTATTTTCCCTGGAGCATCAGAGGCTGAGGGGTGACCTTACAGAGGTTTATAAAATCATTAGGGGCATGGAGGGGGTAAATAAACAAGGTCTTTTCTCTATGGTGGGGCAGTCCAAAACTAGAGGGCAAACATTTAAAATGAGAGGAGAAAGATTTTAAAGGGACCTAAGAGGCAACTTTTTCATGCAGGGGATGGTGCATGTATGGAATGAGCTGTCAGAGGAAGTGGTGGAGGCTGGTACAATTACAACATTTAAAAAGAATCTGGATGGGTATATGAATAGGAAGGGTTTAGAGGGATATGGACCAGGTGTGGGCACATGGGACGAGAATAATTTAGGATATCTGGTTAGCATGGACAAGTTGGACCGAAGGGTCTGTTTCCCTGCTGTACAACTCATTGACTCTGTCTATGACCTGTCATAGTCGTAGAACTAACCATGAAACAAAAAATTGGGTTGTGTTGGTTTCCTCTTCCAGCCTGGGTTAGTGATCAACCATCACGCAGACCAATCGTTGAATAGCTTCTGCCAGTGGCAGTCTGGCCTGATGGAAAAGAACGGAAAGCGGCATGATCATGCGGTGTTACTGACTGGACTGGACATCTGCTCTTGGAAGAATGAACCTTGTGATACATTGGGTAAGCAGAAGTCCCCACATATGACATCCTCACTGTTTGCGGAGGTAACTGTCCAGAGAGAGCTGCCAAAACTCCCTGAAGGTTCATTTATTATTCCATGAGATATGGATATCACTTGCAAGGCCATATTTATTGTGCATTCCTAATGACTCCTGGAAAGATCTCGGTGAGCTATGTTCTTGAATAAAATTGAATGGCTTGCTAGGCCATTTCAGAGGGCACTCAAGAGTCAATTATGTTGCTGTGCAACTGGAGTCATACTCTAGAGAAAGTGAGGACTGTAGATGCTGGAGATCAGAGTCAAGAGTGTGGTGCTGGAAAAGCACAGCAGGTCAGGCAGCATCCGAGGAGCAGGAGAATCAATGTTTCAGCCATAAACTCTTTATCAGGAATGAGACTTGTGAGCCAAGGGGATAGAGAGATAAACGGGAGGGGGTGAGGCTGGGGGGAAGGTTGCTGAGAGGGCGATAGGTAGATAAAGGTGGGGGTGAAGGTGATAGGTCGGAGAGGAGGGTGGAGTGGATAGGTGGAAGGAAGATGGACCATTAGGGCAGGTCATGAGGGCGGTATCGAGTTAGAAGGTTGGATCTGGTTTAAGGTCGGGGGAGGGGAAATTAGGAAACTGGTGAAATCCACATTAATCCTGTGTGGTTAGAGGGTCCCAAGAAGATAAGACCTTGGAAGATAAGGTGTTCTTTCTCCAGGCGCCAGATGTTTAGGGTTTGGCGATAGAAGAGACCCAGTATCTGCATGTCCTTGGCAGAGTGAGAGGGGGAGTTAAAATGTTTGGCCATTGGGCAGTGGGGTTGCTTCATGCGGGTGTCCCGGAGATGTTCTCTGAAGCGCTCTGCAAGTAGGCGGACGTGTCTCCCCAATGTAGAGGAGACCGCATCGGGAGCAACAGATATAATAAATGACATTGGTGGAAGTGCAGGTGAAACTTTGATGGATGTAGAAGGCTACTTTGGGGCCTTGGATGGAGGTGAGGGGGGAGGTGTGGGCGCAGGTTTTGCAATTTGTGCGGTGGCAAGGGAAGGTGCCTTATGTCCATCCAAGGCCCCAGGGAAGCCTTCCACATCCATCAAAGATTTACCTGTGCTTCCACACATGTCATTTACTGTGTCCGTTGCTCCTGAAGCAGTCTCCTCTACATTGGGGAGACAGGATGCCTACTTGCAGAACACTTCACAAAGGGACACACAAACACACACACACACACAAAGCAATTCCACCGCCCTGTGGCTGAACACTTTAACACCCCCTCCCACTCTGCCAAGGACATGCAGGTGTTGGGCCTCCTCCATTGCCAACCCTAACCACATGATGCCTGGAGGAAGAACACCTCACCTTCCCCCTTGGGACCATCCAACCACACAATATCAATGTGGATTCCACCAGTTCCCCACCTTATCCCAGATCCAACCTTCTAACTCAGCACCACCCTCATGGTCTATCCGACATGTCTATCTTCCTTTCCACCTATCTGCTCCACCCTCCTCTCCAACCTATCACCTTTACCTCCACCTTCATCTCCCTTTCACACTCTCAGCTACCTTCCCCCCTGCCTCACCATCCTCCCATTTATCTCTCCACCCTCTTGACTCACTAAACCCATTCCTGATGAAGGGTTTATGCCTGAAACATCGATTCTCCTGCTTTTCGGTTGTTGCCTGACTGGCTGTGCTTTTCCAGCACGACACTCTCGAATCTGGAGTCATACATTGGCCATGCCATGTAAGGACAGCAAATGCACCTGCACATTAGTGAACCAGATGGGTTTTTGCAACTGTCTAGCAGTTCCCTAGTGGTCAATAACTGAAACTAACTTTTTATGTCAGATTTATTTAGCTCATTGAATTTTGGTTCCACTCCTGTCATGGGGAGATTTGATGAGACAATCTAGATTCGTTGACCTCTACAAGACTGATGGTATGCAGTCTTGCAGTTGTCTTCATCGCTCCGAAACTACTTAAGGTTGCACTGGAGCGGTCAACGATATAGCAGTTAAATTAATGACAACTAATTGAGGAAACCTGAGTTCAGTTGGGAATTTGAGTGTACTTTGAAAAAAGACCATTGATAAAGAAAGCTGGTTTTGAAACTATTGATTTTTGTGAAAATTATTCATGGAATATGGATGTCATTGGCTAGGCCCATCCTGATTTGGATCAGAGGTTACTTATTGACCAATTAAGGAATTCAGATTTTCTTCCCTAAAGGATATTAGTGGACTTGGTAGTTTTTAAATAATATTTGAGACATGATTGTGATCAAATGAGCTTTTAATTTCAGATTTTTACTGAATTTAAATTTCAATATTTGCTGTGGTAGTACTTGAACCCGCATTCCCAGAACATTAACATAGTTTATGGCTTACTCATACATATCACTGTGCTGCCACCTCCCCACATTAACAACTATCCTCCATGGAATAGAAGCTGCTCCCTTGCCCACCTTGGCTAACATACACCTTCAGTCCCACACTGAACATCATCAACTCTGAACCATCTACCGATATGGCACTTTTACCAATTTTCTGTGTATACTACAGCAGCACCCAAATGAGAAACAAAAACAGAAATTACAGGAAAAGCTCAACAGGTCTGGCAGCATCTGTGGAGAGAAATCAGATTTTGGGTTGAGTGATTCTTCCCATTCTGAGAAAGGGTCACTTGACTGAAACTTTAACTCTGACTTCTCTCCACGGATGCTGCTAGACCTGCTGAGCTTTTCCAGCAATTACTGGTTTGTTTCTGATTTACAGCATCTGCAGTTCTTTCGGTTTTTGTCCAGAATCCAAATGAGGTTGCTTGCCGGCTCAATCCCACGGCAACCAGGAATGGACAGTAGATGCTAGTTTTGCTGGGTTTTCGTAATATATAGAAAAAAAAATGCATTGTAGCTCAGATCTCTAAGACTGGAATTTGCCTTATTACTGTACATTTGGTAATATCGCTGACATTTCAGTGACCAGCAGGCATGTTTAGCTATGCTGTCTCTCACATGAGATACTAAACCTTTTGACAGGTTGCAAAGGCAGAGTCTTAAGAAGAATAATGAGATCTCCTGGTATCTTGGCTTACATTTCTCCCAACTAATGTCACCAAATAATGAGAGATTCCTTCAACACATAATCCTGTTTGCAGTTACTGATAATTAACAATGACAGCATTCCAAAAGCAACTCGTCATGCATCTGGGCCTTCAGGTCATTCAACTGCAACTTTCTTTCATTCTCAGTTTATGTTACTCATTAAAGTAAAGTTGCCATAGTACCACCCACTTGTTCGAAAGAGACAGCTGATGGTGAGTTTAACCTGAGAATCACCACACCTTGGGCAAAGTTGAGAAAGGCAGCAACTTGAGCCAGCTTTGGAATTGAGGCCATGCTGTTGGCATGGCTGTGTATTGCAAACTAGCCATCTAGCCAATGAGACTTATTATCCCTCAATAAAATGACTTGTAAAATAAAGACAGATTGAAGGTTCCACAGACTAATTATCACTGTGTTAGAAACAGAGTGACATCTTACTCTGTGCACAATATGTTTAGCTTAGAATAAATCCTCATCTTTTTACTGTTTCACAGGGCCGATTGAGTCCATGTCAGCTCTCAGTAGAACATTCCACTCCATCCCATTATCTCTGCTGTATTCTCATTGTGCTTGCAAGTGTATTTCCCCAAAAAATCACCCATCCATCTGGAATCAAACTCGCACCTTCTTTATGAGAAAACACTCACAAATCTCATGTGCTGGAGAACAGTCAAAGTTTATGTTTATAAACCAATTTTCATGTCCTTAGCAACAAAAGCAGAAATTACCGGAAAAACTCAGCAGGTCTGGCAAGATCTGTGGAGAGAAAACAAAGCAACGTTTGAACGAGGGGCTCTGGACTCAAAATATTAATTCTGCTTTTTCTCCACAGATGCTGAGTTTTTTTCCAGCAATTTCTGATTTTGTTTCTGATTTCCAGCATCGTGAACTTGGGGCCAACTTCCATGCCATAGTGACAGCTCAGTCGAGACTTGGTGGAGCTCTTGCTTGGTTGTCAGCGCTTGATGTTGTGCCTGTGCCTGTTCTTTTCTGGGGATTTGTTGAAACTTTGGATTTGTTTTGTAGGTTTTGCTCCGATTAGTGGAATGTGCAGCAAGTACCGAAGCTGCACCATCAATGAAGACACGGGCCTGGGCCTAGCTTTCACCATTGCTCATGAATCTGGACATAAGTAAGTAATTTGCAATCTCAGTTTGATCCACTTGTCAAGCCTCCCATTTCGATTTGCTTCTGCTACAGCTGTCCCAGTTATTTAGGTCCCACTGCTGTTCTTCATTGGCAAGACCAATAGACATCAGCAGCCTATTCAACTATATAGAACATAGAACATAAAACATTACAGCACAGTACAGACCCTTTGGCCCTCGATGTTGTGCCGCCCTGTCATACTAATCTGAAGCCCATCCCACCTACACTTTTCCATGTACGCCCATGTGCCTGTCCAATGACGACTTAAATGCACTTAAACTTGGCGAATCTACTACTGTTGCAGGCAAAGCATTCCATACCCTTACTAGTGTCTGATGGCCTCACATGATCTGCTCACGTTTCTGAAGTGGGACATGGTGACACAGCAGCAGTGCCACTGGTTAGCCATCCAGAGCCCTAGTTCTTAGTTCAAATCCCATCACGGTAGGAAGTGGAATTTAATTAATTGTATCTAAAATTGAAAGCTTTCTTCAGAATAACATCGACCATCGATTGTTATCAAAATCCATCTGGTTCCTCAGAAGGAAATCTGTTATCCTTATCTGGCTTGACCCACATGTGACTCCAGACCTAAACTGCCCCCCCAAAACGGCCCAGCAAGTCACTCAGTTCAACTGCAGATGGTATTCTCAGAGCTGTGTTAAGTTGGCTGTGGTTTCAGTACAAGGACAATTAGGACAATGAACGTTGATCAACAATATTCACGTTGCATCAAGTAATAAATAAAAAATTAACCTCCTGATTTTGACAAGCAAGAATGCTATTCATGAAGTCACAGCTGAGGTGAAGAATTGAGGGAGAGAATTGTGAGGTGAGGGAAGAGACTAAAAGCTGATTAACCAGTGATAGAACAAAGAGAGTTTAAAAGGAAAGTAAGAAGTATCACACAAAACAGACTAGGTGGCTGTTAGCAGGAAGAAAATGCTTTTTGAAAACTCTGTCCTGAACTATAAACCTCTTGAAGTAGCATTTATTTCGCAATCATGTATAAAATACATCCAAGGGTGACCAATGCTGACCCGAGAATGAGAAAGAGAGCTGTCTTTTGCTTATTCATTGATGGGATGTGGACATCACTGGCAAGGCCAGCATTTATTGACCAGAGAACAATTAAGACTCAACCACATTATAATCTGTGAGTCATATGTAGGCCAGACCAGATAAGGATGTGTGATTCCTTTCCCCAAAAGACTTTAAACGGCATGGGTTTTTACATTAGGTTCACTTTTTATTCCAGATTTCATTAATTTCAAATGCTTTAGTGGAATTTGAACCCAGATCCCCCACAGCATTATGGATTATATACAGCGATGTTACTACAATGTCACCATTTTGTACCAATATAGTTGAGGGTATAAGTCAGTTACTATTTATGATGAGTTGCTTGAAAGTAAGTTGGGAAGCTAATAGAGTGGTTTGAATTGTTGAAGATAAAATAATGGATGCATTGTAGGTCCTTTGAAGAACTAAGGGGGCCCAGATAGTTTGATAAGATTGAGGAATTGATAACTATGCAATCAAAGCTAACACCAGCCCTGAGTTCACTCTGGAGAA
This sequence comes from Chiloscyllium punctatum, assembly GCF_047496795.1. Classification (NCBI taxonomy): domain Eukaryota; kingdom Metazoa; phylum Chordata; class Chondrichthyes; order Orectolobiformes; family Hemiscylliidae; genus Chiloscyllium; species Chiloscyllium punctatum. The sequence goes on along the minus strand of NC_092764.1, from coordinate 13,383,627 downwards.
TGTGCCCAGATGTCTTTTTATTTGTTTTATCTTGTTGGGGTTATATTTATTTGAAACTGAAACTATCGGGCTTCTATTGACATCCTTGTTTCTTGACCCCAGTGAGGGCAGAGGTCAATGATGTCTCCTCCCGATCACTGTTGAGTGAAATATCTGGCTGTGTGCGGGTCCACTCATCATGAGACTGGATTGGCGCAGATACCACTAATCTGCCAGTATCTGCCATTTTGGGTGTGGCTCTGGAAGGTTGTTGGACTCCATGAGATTAGAACAATCCTCACACCTTCTCTACCCACCGCTACTGTCAGTCCAGCCTCATCACCTAAGGTTGGAATTAATAGAACACATGGTGGGAGCTGGAATAAAAGATTATGCCAAACTCTGTAACCAGGCAACATTGTTCATGGGTCAGGGTGGGAGGAGGAGAAACAAGAGGGAGTAGTACTGGAACAGAAATTTATGCTGCTTGCTTTAGAAACCAATTTTCTGAGGGGAAAAGGGTTTGCAGATTGCCAAACGATGATCCGGTCCTGGAAGTAATTCAAGGAAGCTGCTGTTTCCTCTTTTCCGGTCATTAGCATTTAGCCAACATGGAGAAAATATTGCGGCTTTTTTTTTGGAGTTTGCGGTCACTACTCATCCACCGTCTCAGGCTAAGTGCCTCAGTGACATGCTGTTGGCCTTGGTAGGCAGAGTCTCTTCCTGTACATTGGCGTGCACGTCCGTTCAGCGAATACTGACCTTTTATTGGGCTTGTTTCCAAAAAAATACTACAAAGCCCTTGGAAGAGGAAGAAAGGAACCTGATGCATTTAGTGCCTGACATTGCCATCTCCACCCCTCCATAGCTCAGCAGGTTTAATTGCATCAGCAAACTGGGGAGTCGCTGCGCCATGCTGTCAACTGATTGTATCTGAGAGCCTTCCATTACTCGCCCCCGGAGAGAAATAAAGATTTCTGGATTCTCAAACAGCTTCACATGATAGTCAGCTTATACGCCATAAGATCTCTCCAACTGCAATATAGCAATGAGCAGGTCAGCTATTTTGTTAATTTTCTCTTGAAGGACCATTACTGGCCAAGCAGTGGTGAGACCGTTGCTCTTTCCACTATAATCCCACCAGATGTTTTACATCCACCTGAAAGCCGAGGTGAGGCTTCAGTTTAGCATCTCATTTGAAAAGCAACACCTGTGATTCTTCAGCATGCTCTCAGTACTTCTTAAAATGTTGCTCATGGGATTTAAGTGTCACTGGCTGGACCAGCATTTATTGACCATTCCTAATTGCTTTTGAGAGGGTCAATTCTCATACCAGCTGCAGAAATTAGGCATGGTGACGCTCAGGTTAAACTCACCATCATTTGTTTCTCTCTAATGAGAGGATGATGGATGATTTATTACTCATCCCTAACTGCCCAAAGTCAACCACATCATTGCAGGTCTGGAGTCACCAACCCAAATTCCTTCCCTAAAGAGCATTAGTGAGCCAGATAATCAACATTGGATCATGTTTCCAGATTAATTCTGGATATTTATTGAATTCAAATTCCACCACATTTAGTTATAGTGGTGTAGACATGATGTGCTCAAGGGTCATTTTTGTGCTGTATGAACCTGCCCTGATGGGATTCGAACCCAAGCCCCCAGATCATTACCTGGGTCTCTGGGATTAACACTCTAGCAATAATACCAATCAGCCATGTCTCTTCCTATAAGGTTTATGTGACTCTATTTACTTTCAAAACAACCAAATATAAAGGGAATTTATATTTGCCAGGAATTGGTGTTGGAGAGACTGTTAGGTCTGAAGGTTGATAAATCCCAAAGGCCTGATGGTCTACATCCCAGGGTACTGAAGGAGGTGGTTCAAGAAATGGTGGATGCGTTGGCAATTATTTTCCAGAGTTTGATAGATTCAGGATCAGTTCCTGCGGATTGGAGGGTGACTAATGTTGTACCAATTTTTAAGAAAGGTGGGAGAGAGAAAGCAGGAAATTATAGACCAGTTAGTCTGACCTCAGTGGTGGGAAAGATGCTGGAGTCTATTATAAAGGATGAAATTACAACACATCTGGATAGTAGTAACAGGATAGATCAGAGTCAGCATGGATTTATGAAGGGGAAATCATGCTTGACTAATCTTCTGGAATTTTTTGAGGATGTAACTCTGAAGATGGAGGAGGGAGATCCGGTAGATGTAGTGTACCTGGACTTTCAGAAAGCTTTTGATAAAGTCCCACATAGGAGGTTAGTGAGCAAAATTAGGGCGCATGGTATTGGGGGCAAAGTACTAACTTGGATTGAAAGTTGGTTGGCTGTCAGGAAACAAAGAGTAGTGATAAACAGCTCCATTTTGGAATGGCAGGCAGTGACCAGTAGGGTACCGCAGGGATCCGTGCTGGGACCGCAGCTTTTTACGATATATGTTAATGATATAGAAGATGGTATTAGTAATAACATTAGCAAATTTGCTGATGATACAAAGCTGGGTGGCAGGGTGAAATGTGAGGAGGATGTTAGGAGATTACAGAGTGACCTGGACAGGTTAGGTGAGTGGTCAGATGTATGGCAGATGCAGTTTAATGTGAATAAATCTATGGTTATCCACTTTGGTGGCAAGAACAGGAAGGCAGATTACTACCTCAATGGAATCAATTTAGGTAAAGGGGCCGTACAAAGAGATCTGGGTGTTCGTGTACACCAGGCAATGAAGGTAAGCATGAGGTACAGCAGGTAGTGAAGAAGGCTAATAGCATGCTGGCCTTCATAACAAGAGGGATTGAGTATAGAAGCAAAGAGGTTCTTCTGCAGCTGTACAGGCCCTGGTGAGTCCACACCTGGAGTTTTGTGTGCAGTTCTGGTCTCCAAATTTGAGGAAAGACATTCTGGCTATTGAGGGAGTGCAGCGTAGGTTCACGAGGTCAATTCCTGGAATTGCGGGATTACCTTACACTGAAAGACTGGAGCGACTGGGCTTGTATACCCTTGCGTTTAGAAGACTGAGAGGGGATCTGATTGAGACATATAAGATTATTAAAGGATTGGACTCTCTGGAGGCAGGAAACATGTTTCCGCTGATGGGTGAGTGCCGAACCAGAGGACACAGCTTAAAAATACGGGGTAGACCATTTAGGACAGAGATGAGGAGAAACTTCTTCACCCAGAGAGTGGTGGCTGTGTGGAATGCTCTGCCCCAGAAGGCAGTGAAGGCTCAGTCTTCGGATTCATTGAAGAAAGAGTTGGATTGAGCTCTCAAGGATAGTGGAATCAAGGGTTACGGATATAAGGCAGGAAGAGGATACTGATTAAGGATGATCAGCTATAATCATCTTGAATGGTGGTGCAGGCTCGAAGGGCAGAATGGCCTACTCCTGCACCTATTGTCTATTGTCTATTGTCTAACCAGCATGTGGTTAAGAGGGCTGAATGGCCTCTTCCTTTCCCATATGTTTGTGTGATTGTTCTGGCAGTCAGCTGATAACTCTTAAGGGGTCACCAGCTCTCTCTTTGAGTGCAGCTTTGAATGTCACAGTGCAGTTAATTACTGTCAGTTGTGTTCCACTTTGGTCTAACGCTGGAGAGGCTCTGCATTAGGAGTCACTACGCTGTCAGCACATCTCATTCATGAAGCAGCGACATTTGCTTCAATCTTCCAGTCCTACTACTACCACCACCATCCTCCAATCACATGGAAACTGTTAACTTCTTTGAAATTTAAAAAAAGAACCCGTAACTTTCCTCCAGTGGAAATATTTTTTGTGAAGTTATTTAGTAACAGTCGGGGGCCCTAATTCTGATTGACGTCTATGGTTTGCTTTGATGATCCATCTTGTGAAAAGGTCGTGGTCTTTATGAGCTGTTGGCAAGATGGTGTTTGTAGATGCTTTACACAGCACAGTGTTGGATGTCGCAGGGTGTGGCTTCTGCATCAGTCCGGAATTAATTTACTGCGGGAGTGTTAGGGGAACGCCAACTGAGATATCTGCATTGAATTAAAGTGAAATACAGTGTCCCAGGCTGTGAACCTCAGCTGTGTGAGCTTTTTTTTCTCTCTTTTCGGGATGTTCTCATATTTGACCATTTTGAAACAATGCCAGAGAACTCCCTGAACAAGCAATTTACTGAAATGAAATGCCACCTCGAGGAGAGGTTCCTGATTGAAACATGTCTGTCTTTTAAAACCAATCTTTCTGATGCTGTAGGGAAGCATGTCACCACCTTGCAAGCCCTGAGTGCATAATGACATTTCCCAATGTTAATGTGAAGCTGAACAATAACTGTGTACGTTTATACCGCACCTTTAATGTGATGCAGTTGGTTCTGATATAACTCGATAATTCTGTTCTCGTGCGATCTCGCGTTATAAAATAAATTGCGCAGTAGCTGCATCATTTAAATTAATGAGGCAGGAATTGTGTTATAGCCAATACAGGTAAGGAAAGTTTGCATTCTACAAATAACGGTCTAAATTGCTCAATTGCATTAAAGCCAATTCACGGTGAAGACAACATGTTAGAGCAGAACCGACTGTATTAGGAGCCAGAGTGCTTTAGATGACCAACAAATAAACTGACATGCAGTCAGTGAACATGGAATGTATTGAACATTAACTCTTGAAAGTTTGGACACTGAAATAGGTTTATGGAGCTTCTTAGTGGAAGAGCCAGGTCCAAGATTCTTCGTAACTCGACCTGGATTTAACTTGGGCAGTTCATCAACTTTCCCTGTCAAACTTGAAGCTCATGTCGTTGACCGTGCCTTTAATGTCCAGTCTTTCTCTACCAGAAATTTCTATTCCCTTGAGCGTATCTGTATGCTGTCACAATAACTTTTGATGTGGTAGTTTGTGGGTGGCACGGCGGCACGGTGGCACAGTGGTTAGCACTGCTGCCTCACAGCGCCAGAGACCCGGGTTCAATTCCCGCCTCAGGCGACTGACTGTGTGGAGTTTGCATGTTCTCCCCGTGTCTGCGTGGGTTTCCTCTGGGTGCTCCGGTTTCCTCCCACAGCCAGGTGAATTGGCCATGCTAAACTGCCCGTAGTGTTAGGTAAGGGGTAAATGTAGGGGTATGGGTGGGTTGTGCTTCGGCGGGTCGGTGTGGACTTGTTGGGCCGAAGTGCCTGTTTCCACATTGTAAGTAATCTAATCGAATAGAATCCCTACAGTGTGGGAGCAGGCCATTCAGCCCATTGAGTCCATGCAGACCCTTCGAAGAGCATCCACCCAATCCAACTCCCCACCCTATCCCTGTATTTCCCAAGGCTAATCCAGGTACCTACGTATCCCTGGACACCATGTGAAATTTAGCATGGCCAATGCACCTTACCTGCATATCTTTGGACTGTGAGAGGAAACCTGAGTACCCGCTGGAAACCCACGCTGATACAGGGTGAATATGTAAACTCCACACAGACAATTGCCTGAGGCTGGAATCGAACCCGGGTCCGTTACATGATGAGTAATTGATGCTAACCACTGAGCCACCATGTCTTGGGGTGTTGTCTGTATAGAAAGATACTACATTGCAGCTTATCAGTGAATTCAGTTCATTGATTAATAGGGATAACTGCAATTATGCATTATGAATTACTTTGATTGCTAGTATAAATTAATTAGCATAATAGTTTAGGGAAGGTGGTGACATAGTGATAATATCATTGGATTAGTCATTGCAGAATCAATCTCAAGGACATATCCTTGTCTTTTTCCGGTATTGCTGCACACCAGTACTATCCAACTATTCATCCAATGTCCTCTTGAATGCCTCATTTGAACCCATCTCCACCAGGTGGGGGAGTCCAAAACTAGAGCGCATAGATTTAAGGGGAGAGGGGAAAGATATAAAAAGGACCTAAGGGACAACATTTTTTGCACAGAGGGTGATGCGTGTATGGAATGAGCTGCTTGAGGAAGTGGTTCAGGCTGGTACAATTACAACATTTAAAAGGCATCTGGATGGGTATATGAATAGGAAGGGACTAAAGGGAAATGGGCTAAATGCTGGCAAATGGGACTAGATTAATTTAGGATATCTGTTAAGTGTGGATGGGTTGGATTTGCAGGGTCTGTTTCCGTGCTGTATATCTCTATGATTCTATGACTCTATATTTCCAGGCAGTGCATTGCATACCCTAACCACTTGCTGTGTGAAAATGTTACTTCTTCCGTGACCCTCGCTTCATTTGCACTCACTTTAAATGACTAATTCAGAGACTTAGGCTAAAACCTCCTATCCCATCATGGCAGCTGATGGAATTGTGAGTCTGATCAATCTGAAATGTGAAACTGGTCCCACTAATGATGACCATAAAACTACCACCAGGAACCATAAAAACCCATCTGGTTCATTAATATTCTTTAAAGTGAACATGGTGCCATTGCTACCCAAAATGGCAGTTTAAGGATATTTGGCGACAGGCACTACATACTGGCCTTGCCATCAATACCAATATCCGATGAAAGAATCTGGGGCAAGGTGAGTAGAAATTGCTTAAGCACAGCTAGAATTTTCTAGCATTTAGAATGCTTCTGAGAGACTGGTGGAAGTTAATTCAATCTAACTCAAAGGGTCAGCACTTGAATGATCGACTGAATGGTCTCTTTCTGTTCAGTGATCTCAACGCAAGACCTGGCCTTTGGTGTTTTTTAAAATTGATTTTGGGAGATGTGAGTGTTGCTGGCATTTATTGCCCACCCCGAGTTGCCCTTGAGAAGTGGTGGTGAACTGCTTCCTTGAACTGTAACAGTCCACCTGCTGTCGGTTGACCCACAATGGGGAGGGAATTCTAGAATTTTGACCCAGTGACAGTAAAGAAGTGACAATATTTTTCCCAGTCAGAATGTTACTGGCTCGGGGGGGAATCTTGCAGGTGATGCTGCCCTTATCCTTCTGGATGGAATTGGTCATGGGTCTGGAAAGTGCTGTTTAAGGATCCTTGGTGAATTTCTGTAATGCATCTTGTAGATGGTGCACACTGCTACTGCTGAGTATCGGTGGTGGAAGGAGTGGATTATTGTGGAAGTGGAGCCAATCAAATGGCTGCTTTGTCTTAAGTGGTGTCAAGCTTCTTGAGTGTTGTTGGAGCTGCACTTATCCAGGCACGTGGGGAGTATTCCATCATACTCCTGACTTGTGATTGTAGATGGTGCTCAGGCTTTGGGTGAGTCAGGAGGTGAGTTACTTACGACAGCAATGCTAGCCTCTGACCTACTCTTGTAGTCACTGTGCTCATGTGATGAGTCCAGTTGAATTTCTGGTCAATGGTAACCCCCAGGATAGTGGGACATTCAGTGATGGTAACACCATTGAATATCAAGGGGTGGTGGTTAGATTGTCTCTTATTATTGATAGTGATTGCTGGCCATGGGTTTGTTGATATTCCATTGGTGCCCCATTTGAAACTACCATCTGATGAGAGCAAAATTGCCTCAAGTTTCTTTTTAATATAACCTCTTATCATGCATGTACCTACAGTCTGTCTACAGTAATACCAGTGTTGCCTCTCATTCCACTCATGCCCTGACCTCCATTTGCACACACTACCCACCCCGGTCACTGAATCCTGGAGTGACCTTCCTCTCAGCTCAGCATGCTACACTCATTTGACTCTAACTCAGTTTTCACTTTGCTTTGCCATGAGGCGTCACACATTGCCTTTGTTACTGGCCCTTGAACCATGTGAAAATAATTGGATGGAAAAAGACTATCTGGCCCATGAAGCTACAGTATGCCACAGTCTTGTGGTTACATACTGTCCTGAGACAGACAGGAGCAATATGGGAAGAAGAGTACTTTGACAAATTCCAACTTGCACTGTAACTGTAGAGAAATTGGGTTAGCATGGATGGACATTTTGGTCAGCATAGACCAGTTTGGGCCAAAGGGCCTGTCTCTGTGCTGTAAGATTCTATGACTCTATTACACTCGAAGCCTTCTCTGTCAATTGAAGCCATCCAGGAGATTAAGTGGAGGTTGGACTAGAAAGGGTCTTCTTTCTTTCTTTTGTGCTTTGTGGATGACTACAGCAGTAGCCAGGGCCTCTTCCACTGGATTACAGCATCTAAAACTGCGGAGTGACCATATCTTCAGCCAGAGCTGCCTTCACCAAGATCTTCAGCAGTGAATAAATGGGAATTGATGGGAGCAGTCACATCAAACAAATATGGAAAAGAAATATTGATTTGAGTTTCCTTCAGCTGCCAGGCAGCTTGCACTTTTTCAAAGCAGTTCTTCTTGTTTTTAAAATGTATACAATAACAAAGATTTAAAACAATCCTGTCCAGCCAAGAAGATGTCAATGCATCAAGTCAACATTGCCTCTGAAGTGTGCACTGGTTTAAGTCTGTCGGCTGCCAAGAAAGGGAAGCTTGCTGTGAGGAATACAATGGTGGGGGGAGAAAAGTGCCATGTCATGTATTTGTTGTAGTCTGCAAGTTAGACAAAAGGACACCCATGTCACTCAATCTACAACTGGTTTCGTGCATACAATGATGATTTAATTATGGTGTTTTACTGTTGAATGTAACCTCTGCTGCAGAGCCAGAGCTGAGCAATTCACTGGAGATCAGAACACCTTTTTTTTCCTCTTAGACAATAGACAGTAGACAATAGGTGCAGGAGTAGACCATTCTGCCCTTCGAGCCTGCACTGCCATTCAATATGATCTTGGCTGATCATTCCTAATCAGTATCCTCTTCCTGCCTTATCTCCATAACCCTTGATTCCACTATCTTTGAGAGCTCTATCCAACTCTTTCTTAAATGAATCCAGAGACTGGGCCTCCACTGCCCTCTGGGGCAGAGCATTCCACACAGCCACCACTCTCTGGGTGAAGACGTTTCTCCTCATCTCTGTCCTAAATGGTCTACCCCATATTTTTAAGCTGTGTCCTCTGGTTTGGCACTCACCCATCAGCGGAAACATGTTTCCCGTCTCCAGTGTCCAATCCTTTAATAATCTTATATGTCTCAATCATATCCCCTCTCAGTCTTCTAAACTCAAGGGTATACGAGCCCAGTTGCTTCAGTCTTTCAGTGTAAGGTAATCCCGCCATTCCAGAAATTGACCTCGTGAACCTACGCTGCACTCCCTCAATAGCCAGAATGCCTTTCCTCAAATTTGGAGACCAGAACTGCACACAGTACTCCAGGTGTGGTCTCACCAGGGCCTGTACAGCTGCAGAAGAACCTCTTTGCTTCTATACTCAATTCCTCTTGTTATGAAGGCCAGCATGCTATTAGCCTTCTTCACTACCTGCTGTACCTGCATGATTACCTTCATTGACTGGTGTACAAGAACACCCAGATCTCTCTGTACTGCCCCTTTACCTAAATTGATTCCATTGAGGTAGTAATCTGCCTTCCTGTTCTTGCCACCAAAGTGGATAACCATACATTTATTCACATTAAACTGCATCTGCCATACATCTGCCCACTCACCTAACTTGTCCAGGTCACCTGTAATCTCCTAACATCCTCATCACATTTCACCCTGCCACCCAGCTTTGTATCATCAGCAAATTTGCTAATGTTATTACTAATACCATCTTCTATATCATTAACATATATCGTAAAAAGCTGCGGTCCAGCACGGATCCCTGCGGTACCCCACTGGTCACTGCCTGCCATTCTGAAATGGAGCCGTTTATCACTACCCTTTGTTTCCTATCAGCCAACCAATTTTCAATCCAATCTAGTACTTTGCCCCCAATACCATGCGCCCTAATTTTGCTCACTAACCTCCTATGTGGGACTTTATCAAAAGCTTTCTGAAAGTCCAGGTATACTACATCTACTGGATCTCCACGTCCATCTTCAGAGTTACATCCTCAAAAAATTCCAGAAGATTAGTCAAGCATGATTTCCCCTTCATAAATCCATGCTCTGTCCTATCCTGTTACTACTATCCAGATGTGCTGTAATTTCATCCTTTATAATAGACTCCAGCATCTTTCCCACCACTGAGGTCAGACTAACTGGTCTATAATTTCCTGCTTTCTCTCTCCCACCCTTCTTAAAAAGTGGTATAACATTAGCTACCCTCCAATCCTCAGGAACCGACCCCGAATCTATCGAACTCTGATAGATTTGGGAACTCTGCGTTGTTCCCAAACGCAGTCAACATTGTTGTTTACCTCCTTGAGAGGCTTGTCTTTTCTTTTCATAATAAATAAAATTATTATTGTTGCTACTGTTTCATGCTGCAGCAACAGAAGTTGATAACCGTAGGGTGTATCCTGACTGCCACTGAAGCGTGAAGCAGGGATTGACTGCATGGACTTAAAGTTATATGTCGGGGCCAGATGTGTAGTATCCACATCTGCACAGCTACAATCAACATTTCAAACGGCTGTGGTGCCCCTGTAGTAGAACTCTCTGGTCAGTGCTGGAGTGCCCCAACTGTCCCCTCAGGTCAACGAGGCCATTTTCAAGGAGGTTAGGGGTGCTTAATTGTCCATCACAAAAACAATTATCACATTAGTGTTTGAGGAAGCTTCCTGCTCATAAACGGGCGGCTGTATTTCCTGTGTAACAGCAGAGGCTACATTTCAGAAGAATTGATTTGGCTGGGATGCATTATGGTCGGGAATAGCGCTGCGGAAATGTGAGTTCTTTACCAGTGCCAGTCAAATCAACTCCGTCACTTCAAGAATACACCAACTTTCAGATCCTGGATCAAAATCATAAATCTACATACCTATGCTATGAATTAGCATATTTCTGATGCCTGTACTGTACTCACTACGTATCTATTAAACTTAAATGATAAATTAAGAAAGATTGAAGAAACTGCCAAGCTTCTTTTTTGACCTAAATATCGACTGCAATTAATAAAGCCTGCTTCTTTTTATTTCTTTTATTTTTGGATTGTGGACTAAAGAAAAGGTACTACTTTAAACCAAGGACGCTCTGCAAAGAGGTGACTGTAGTTTTGTACATATGGTTTACTGGAGTTGTACGCAATGTTGCCATTCTTTGGAACAATGGGAGCAAAGACTGGCACCATGGAGTTGATGAGTTCTGAATCAAAGGGGACAGAAGCATCTTGGTTGGCTCCTGACCAAGTTTTCAGTACTTTTGTATGGCTCATGTGGTGGAGGAACCTCTAGCCTGCAAAGTGAATGCATCAAAAAAATCTCTGTGTCATCTCTTGTCACACCTCACTGTAGTAGCATGCTGGAAAACAAGCCTTGGTGGACAAAAAAAACAGGATGGAAGAACACAGCAAGCCAGGCACTATCAGGAGATGGAGAAGTCAGCGTTTAGGGTGTAACCTTTCAGGCCTTACAAGCCCAAGAATTGACACAAATGTTAAAGATTTTATCAAAGTTCACAGAGATCCCTAATTTCCCTGACTTTCAGACCCAAGTTGACAGAAACCATGGGTAGGTTTTTGTACATGACACAAATTACTATTCTCTATAAGTAAGTAGACTTTAGATTCAAGTAAGTAATTCTGAGCTGTTATCTACTAATTAGAAGTCTAACTCCTTTCTAAACTTCCTCTCTCTCTACACACACACACACGCAAAGACAGGAAAATAAATGGTTGTGATGGGCAGTGGGAAAGAATAGGAAGGCAGTTCCGTGGTCCCTGAATGGTGAGATGGTCCTTGTGCTGATCAGATCAATCTTCCTTCTCCAGATGTTTTCACTTGTGTACAGAAGACAATGGTTTGTACTTTTATAAAGGCCTTTGAGTTACTGATTAAAGGTCACAGCTTATAGCAACTGCTGAAAGAAAAATAAACTAATTTTCTTCAGGCTCAGTGTATTAATTTTACTACAGAGGACAAAGACAACTCCTAAGCTTATAGGGATGGCTTCTCATTATCTTGTTCATAACCTCATCCTGTTGAGCGACCTGGAAGCCAATCACACATTACTAACAGGCAAAAGGCCACAGACCAGAAAGCCACTTGTTGCTGGTTGAATCTCCATTTGTATACACCTCAAGGCTCCAGCTCAATTTTTGAATCCTTTCTCATTGTGTCCTGAACCAGCAGCTGTGTAAACCGTACTTACAATGAGTGTCAAGTTACTTGCTTTTAAAGACTGCAGTGATCCTTCAACAGTCATTGGTTTAAAACCATTCCTCCCCCATTTCAGTCCACAACCAAAAGTGCAAATAAAACCCACTGTATTTATATTCTCCCAGAAGTACCAGCAAGTGTCCAGTAACAGCAAGCTATCATCTGCTCCCCTTTCTCTGCAAAATCACTTATTGATTGTGGTCTAACAACAGACAACAAAAGAGCAAATGCTCAGCCAGCAAATGATTGACAGCATCAATGCATGAACAATCAGTAAAGAACCAAAAAGGAATGGAAAGGAGGGGAAAGAAAATAACTGATTGAATCTTGTGGTCCAAACTGGTGCTATCAAACTGTTACTCACATTTCTTTTTCCTTTTCCAGCCTTAATATTCATGTCTGTTTTTGAGTGTCTGTCTGTATGTCATGAGGAGAATTTAAAAGGGGTAAATTTATAGTGAGTTATAAGTTCGCAATTCATGTATCTTAATGGCCACTGACAGGCAATTTGTTTGTAATATGCAGTTACTTTCTTGTGAAGTGCAGAAATCTGATGAGTGCTTTCTTTTAACCTGAATTCATCAGTCAGGTTAACTGGGAACTGTGGATTGTTTGACGAAATCTTTTCACATTTGTGACAGTCCCATCAATAGTGATGCTTAATTTCATGTCCCCCAGCGAGTCGTGACAAATTTCACTGGTAAATAAATTATTATGATCTTAATTTCTGTGAATTTAGGGCAACATGTCCAGTTTTTTTTAAAACCCATGTTTAAAAACATATTAATATTTACAACTTTTGTTTCAAATCAAAGCTTTGGCATGATTCATGATGGGGAAGGAAACCCATGTCGGAAGACGGAGGGTAATATCATGTCACCAACCCTGGCTGGGAACAACGGCGTTTTCTCATGGTCTGCATGCAGTAGACGGTATCTCAGCAGGTTCCTCAGGTAGGTTGACAATTTACTATTTACCAACTATTTATTTTCAATGGCTTTCCAATTTGTTCAGTGTTAATCATGCCAAGCTCTTCCAGTACAGTTGCAACTCTGGCATCTACCTGATAATGTGAAAAATTGCCTAAGTATTTCCTGTAGGACAAATCCAACCCGGCCAATTACCGTCCCCATCAGTCTGCTCTTGATCATCAGAAAGCTGATAGAAAATGTCATCAATAGTGCTACCAAGCACCTCCTACACAGCAATAACCTGCTGAGGTTGGGTTCTGCCAGGGCCACTCAGCTCTAGACCTTATAACAGCTTTGGTTCAAACATGGACAAAACAGTTGAATTCTGGAGGTGACAGGAACATCCCTTGACACTAAGGCTGCATTCGACCAAGTGCGGCATCAAGTAGCCCTAACGAAACTGGAAGCAATGGTATCAGGGGGCAAACTCTCCACTAGCTAGAATCATACCTGGCACATAGTTGCCATTGTTGGATGTCAATCATCTCAGCTCCTGGACTTCTCTGTAGGACTTTCTCAGAATAGTGTCCCAGGCCCAAACACTTCAGCTGCTTCATCGATAACCTTCCCTCCAAGATGAGGTCAGAAGTGGGGATGTTTGCTGATGATTGCGCAGTGTTCAGTTCCATTCATGACTCCGAAGACACTGAAGCAGTCCATGTGCAATTGCAATAAGATCTGGACAATATCCATGCTTTGGTTAGCAATTGGCAAGTAATGTTCATGCCACACAGATGCGAGGCTATGACCATTATACAATCTAACCACCACCCCTTAACATTGAATTGTATTAACGTCACAGAGTCCCCCCGTTATCAGCATCATTGTTATCATTGACTAGAAACTCAGCTGGACTTGCCACATGAACACAGTGGCTCCAAGAACAGTTCAGAGATGAGGAATACTATGATTAGTAATTCACCTCCTGACTCCCTAAAGCCTGTCCACCATCTACAAGGCACAAGTTGGAAGTATGAGAGAATACTCCCCACTTGCTTGGACGGGTGCAGCCCCAACAACACTCAAAAAGTTTGACACCATCCAGGACAAAGTAGCCCACTTGATTGGCACCACCTTCACAAGCATCCTCTCCCTTCACCACCAATGCTCAGTAGCAGCCATGTATACTATCTACAAGATGCACTACAGAAGTTCACCAAAGATCCTCAGACTGCGCCTTCTTAACCCACAATCAATTCCATCAGAAAGGACAAGGGCAGCAGATATATTGAAATACCACCACCTTCGAGTTCTCCTCTAAGCCACTCACCATCCTGACTTGAAAATATATTGCTGTTCCTTCAGTGTTGCTGGGTCAAAATCCTAGGATTCCCTCCGTAGTGGCATTGTGGGTGAACCCACAGCTGGTGGACTGCAGCAGCTCACCACCACCTTCTCAAGAGCAAGTAGGGAATAAATGCTGGCCCAGCCAAGAACACCCACATCCCATGAATGAATTTTAAAAAAACTATTGATCTTGTAGTCAGCAAGGTAGCCAAGTGTACACTGAGAAATGACAAATGTGAGAAAGTTGTGGTGGTGAAAGGTTTTGACCTGAAACATTGACTCCCCTGCTCCTTTGATACTGCTTGACCCGCTGTGCTTTATCCAGTACCACACTTTATCAGATAAAAGTGTTCAAAGTCGTAACTGAGAAGGTGACTGATTTGGAGCTGACCTTATCACAACTTACGGCCTGGAACTCTCTCAGAAGCCGGGAAGTCAGTTCGCGGCATGAGGCCAACACACTGGCGTACCAACTGGTGCACCTATCTAGAGATCCTTAGATAAGCTTTGAACTGAACCTCAACTCAAAATGAACTTCGGTTGAACACATTTTGTACGGGGCAAAACTGAGGACTGCAGATTCTGGAGATTAGATTTGAGAGTGTGATGCTGGAAAAGCCCTGCTTCTCGACATTTTGGGCAAAAGCCCTCCAGATGAAGGGCTTTTGCCTGAAACGTCGACACTCCTGCTTCTCCTGGCAGCATTTTCACAAGGTCTGCATGCCGTGGATAGTATCTCAGAAGGTTCCTCAGGTAGGTTGATAATTTACTATTTACCAAATATTTATGCTGTACTTTTCCAGCGCCACACTTTCAATACATTTTGTACGTACAGTGCAATAAATCTATGTTAGCAGTTGGTGTTATTCAGCATTCAAATAGTTTCTCCCTAAATGCATCTCCTTCCTTTGCTCGAGAAGCTGCTTTTGTTTTTGCTTATCCCTAAACACCCTTGAGAACAGTTAAGAGTCGATCACATTCCTGGGAGGTCTGGAGTCACACATTTCAGATGAGCCAAGAACAACAGTCTCCCTTCTCCAAGGAGCATTTGTGAATCAGATGGGCTTTTATAACATTTGGTGAGAGTCATCATACTGAGACTGGCATTCAAGCCTGGAATTGTACTTTCAAATTTAATACAGTTCAAATTCTACAGTTGCTGTTGTGGAAGTTGAAGCTATGTCTTTCGAGAATTAGCCTGGTTTTCTGAATAGAATGGAATGGACTAGCCTTTATTGTCATGTGCACTCGAATGAGTGCAATGAAATATCGCCTCTCAGCACCATCTTAGGTACAGGGCACCAAGGTACAGATATTTTATGTGATGACACAGAATTGAAATAGTAAAAAAAAATCTAGCATGGGAATACAGAGTTTAAATGTCTAGAATGAGATTAAAAAGTGTCTTTAAAATACTCAGGTGATAGTCATTTTCCAGCATGAATATGTGCCCGACTGGCTTCAGAACACAAGGTCCTGCTGCCTCCACACACTAGCCTCTGACCAGGAGTTGCTCTGCTCCTTGCTCCAGGATTCAGTCACTTCCCCACTCCAGGACTCGTCCTGCTCCCCGCTCCGGGACTCGGCTCGCTCTCGCTCTGCTCCCCGCTCTGGGACTTGGCCTACACTCGCTCTGCTCCTCACTTCGGGACTCGGCCCGCACTCGCTTTGCTTCCCACTCCGGAACTCAGCTTGCCCTCGCTCTGCTCCTTGCTCCGGGACTCGGCTCACACTTGCTCTGCTCCCCGCCCCGGGACTTGGTCTCCACTCGCTCTGCTCCCCTCTCTGGGACTTGGCCCTCACTTGATCTGGGACTCGGCCCACACTCACTCTGCTCCTTGCTCCGGGACTCAGCTCCCTCTCGCTCTGCTCCCTGCTCTGGGACTCGACTCCCTCTCGCTCTGCTCCCTGCTCCGGGACTCGGCCCACACTCGCTCTGCTCCCCGCTCCGGGACTCGGCTCCCTCTCGCTCTGCTCCTCGCTCCGGGACTCGGCTCCCTCTCGCTCTGCTCCTTACTCCGTGACTCGGCCCATACTCGCTCTGCTCCTTGCTCCGTGACTCGGCCCACACTCGCTCTGCTCCTCGCTCCATGACTCGGCCCACACTCGCTCTGCTCCCCGCTCCGGGACTCGGCCTGAACTCGCTCTGCTCCCCACTGCGGGACTCAGACCCCACTCGCTCTGCTCCCCGCTCCGGGACTCGGCCCACACTCGCTCTGCTCCCCGCTGCAGGACTCAGACCCCACTCGCTCTGCTCCCCGCTCCGGGACTCGGCCTGAACTCGCTCTGCTCCCCACTGCGGGACTCAGACCCCACTCGCTCAGCTCCACTCTCCAGGACTCAGCCTGAACTCGCTCTACTCCCCGCTCCGGGACTCGGCCTGAACTCGCTCTACTCCTCGCTCTGGGACTCGGCCTGAACTCGCTCTGCTCCCCACTGCGGGACTCAGACCCCACTCGCTCAGCTCCCCGCTCTGTGACTCGTCTCACACTCGCTCTACTCCCCGCTCCAGGTCTCGGCCTGCACTCACTCTGCTCCCCGCTCCGGGCCTCGGCCTGAACACGCTCTGCTCCCCGCTCTGGCCCTCGGCCTGAACACGCTCTGCTCCCTGCTCTGGGTCTCGGCCCACGCTCGCTCTGGTCCCCGCTCCGGGACTCGGCCCTCGCTCGCTCTGCTCATCGCTCCGGGACTCGGCCTACACTCGCTCTGCTCCCCACTCCAGGACTTGGCTCGCACTTGCTCTGCTCCTTTCTCCGGGCTCGGCTCGTACTCGCTCTGCTCCTCACTCCGGGACTCGACCCGCACTCACTCTGCTCCCTGCTCTGGGACTCGGCCTGAATTCGCTCTGCTCCTCGCTCCGGGACTCGGCCCACACATGCTCTGCTCCCCGCTCTGGGTCTCAGCCTGCACTCGTTCTACTCCCCCCTCCGGGAATTGGCTCGCACTCGCTCTGCTCCCCGCTCCGAGATTCGGCTCGCACTCGCTCTGCTCCTCGCACCGTGACTCGGCCCACACTCGCTCTGCACCTTGCTCCGTGACTCGGCCCACAATCGCTCTGCTCCCCGCTCCGGGACTCGGCCCACACTCGCTTTCTTCCCGCTCCGGGGCTCAGCTCACACTCGCTCTGCTCCACGCTCCGGGATTCGGCCCACACTCGCTTTCTTCCCGCTCCGGGACTCAGCTCACACTCGCTCTGCTTCCTGCTCCGGGACTAGGCATAAACTCGCTCTGCTTCCCGCTCCAGGCCTCGGCCTGAACACGCTCTGCTCCCTGCTCCGGGACTCGGCTCCCTCTCGCTCTGTCCCTTGCTCCGGGACTGTCCGCACTCGCTCTGCTACCCGCTCCGGGACTCGGCTCCCTCTCACTCTGCCCCTCGCTCCGGGACTCGGTTCCCTCTCATTCTCCTCCTCGCTCTGGGACATGGCCCGCACTTGCTCTGCTCCCCACTCCGGGACTCGGCCCTCACTCGCTCTGGGAATTGGCCCACACTCGCTCTGCTCCCCGCTCTGGGACTTGGTCTCCACTCGCTCTGCTCCCCGCTCCATCACTCGGTCCCCAATCGCTCTGCTCCTCGGACCGGGACTCGGCTCCCTCTCACTCTGCTCCTCGCTCCGGGACTCGGCCTGCACTCGCTCTGCTCCACTCTCCGGGACTCGGCTCGCACTTGCTCTGCTCCCCGATCCAGGATTTGGCCCGCACTCGTTCTGCTCCCCGCTCCGGGACTCGGCCTGAACTCGCTCTGCTCCCCGCTCCGGGACTCGGCCCACACTCGCTCTGCTCCTCGCTTTGGGACTCGGCCTGAACTCGCTCTGCTCCCCGCTGCGGGTCTCACACCCCACTCACTCTGCTCCTCGCTCCAGCACTCGGCCCACACTCGCTCTGCTCCTTGCTCCAGGACTCGGTCCCCACTCGCTCTGCTCCTCGCTTCGGGACTCGGTCCCCACTAGCTTTGCTCCTCGCTCCGGGACTCGGCCCACACTCGCTCTGCTCCCCACTCCGGGACTCGGCCCACACTCGCTCTGCTCCTCTCTCCGGGACTTGGCTCCCTCTCACTCTGCTCCCTGCTCCGGGACTCGGCCTGCACTCGCTGTGCTCCTTGTTCTGGGACTCAGCCCGCACTTGCTCTGATCCACCCTCCGGGTATCAGCTCGCACTCACTCTGCTCCTCACTCCGTACACGGCTCACACTCGCTCTGCTCCTCGCTCCGGGATTTGGCTCACACTCGCTCTGCTCCTCGCTCCGGGATTTGGCTCACACTCGCTCTGCTACCTGCTCCGGGACTCAGCTCACACACGCTCTGCTACCTGCTCCGGGACTAGGCATGAACTCGCTCTGCTCCCCGTTCCGGGACTTGGCTCGCCCTCGCTCTGCTTCCCGCTCCAGGCCTCGGCCTGAACACACTCTGCTCCCTGCTCTGGGTCTCGGCCTACACTCGTTCTGCTCCCCGCTCCGGGACTCGGCTCACGCTCGCTCTGCTCCCCACTCCGGGACTCGGCCCTCACTCGCTCTGGGACTCGGCCCTCACTCGCTCTGCTCCTCGCTCCAGGACTAGGCCCACACTCGCTCTGCTCCCCGCTCCGGGACTCGGTCCCCACTCACTCTGCTCCTCGATACGGGACTCAGCTTGCACTTGCTCTGCTCCACTCTCTGGGACTCGGCTCACACTTGCTCTGCTCCTCGCTCCGGGACTCGGCCTGAACTCGCTCTGCTCCCCGCTCTGCAACTCGGCCCACACACGCTCTGCCCCCCGCTCCGGGACTCGGTCCCTACTCGCTCTGCTCCCCACTCCAGGACTCGGCTCACACTCGCTCTACTCCTCGCTCCAGGACTTGATCCGCACTCACTCTGCTCCCCGCAGTGGGTCTCGGCCTGAACTCGCTCTGCACCTTGCTCCGTGACTTGGCCCACACTCGCTCTGCTCCTCGTTCTGGGACTCGGCTTACACTCGCTCTGCTCCTTGCTCCGTGACTCGGCCCACACTTGCTCTGCTCCTCGTTCCGGGACTCGGCTTACACTCGCTCTGCTCTTTGCTCCGAGACTCGGCCCACACTCGCTCTGCTCCTCGTTCAGGGACTCGGCTTACACTCGCTCTGCTCCTTGCTCCGTGACTCGGCCCACACTCGCTCTGCTCCCCACTCTGGGACTCTGCTCCTTCTCGCTCTGCTCCTTGCTCTGGGACTCAGCCTACGCTCGCTCTGCTCCCCGCTCCGGGACTAGGCATGAACTCGCTCCGCTCCCCGCTCCAGAACTCAGACCGCACTTGCTCTGCTCCTTGTCCGGTACTCAGCCCCCACTCGCTCTGCTCCCTGCTCCGGGGCTCGGCCTGAACTCACTCTGCGCCCCGCTCCGGGACTAGGCCCACACTCGCTCTGCTCCCTGCTCCGGGACTCGGCTCACACTCGCTCTGCTCCCCGCTCCGGGTCTTGGCCCACAATCGCCCTGCTCCCCTCTCTGGGACTCGGCCCTCACTTCCTCTGGGACTCGGCCCACACTCGCTCTGCTCCTCGCTCCGGGACTCGGTCCCCACTCGCTATGCTCCTCGCTCCGGGACTCGGCTCACACTCGCTCTGCTCCTCACTCCGGGACTCGGCTTACACTCGCTCTGCTCCCTGCACCGGGACTTGGCCCACACTCGCCCTGCTCCTCGCTCTGGGACTTGGCCTGAATTCGCTCTGCTCCCCGCTCTGGGAATCGGCCCACGGTTGCTCTGCTCCCCACTCCAGGACTCGGTTCCCTCTTACTCTGCTCTCCACTCCGGGACTTGGCCCACACTCGCTCTGATCCTCGCTCCGGGACTTGGCCCACACTCGCTCTGCTCCCCGCTCCGGCACTCGGCCCACACTCGCTATCCTCCTCGCTACGGGACTCAGTCCCCACTCGCTCCCGAACTTGGCCCACAATCGCTCTGCTCCTTGCTCTGGGGCTCGGTCCCTACTCGCTCTGCTCCCCACTCCAGGACTCGGCTCACACTCGCTCTGCTCCTCGCTCCGGGTCTCGGCCCTCACTTGCTGTGCTTCCCACTCCGGGAGTTGAACCACACTCTATCTGCGCCTCGCTCCATGACTAGGCCCACACTCGGTCTGCTCCCCGTTCCGGGACTCGGCTCACCCTCGGTCTGCTCCCCACTCCGGGACTTGGCCTGAACTTGCTCTGCTCCTCGCTCCAGGATTCGGCCTGAACTCACTGAGCTCCCCGCTCCGGGACTAGGCCTGCACTCGCTCTGCTCCTCGCTTTGTGACTTGGCCCACTCGCTCTGTTCCTCACTCCGGGACTAGGCCCATTTGCTCTGTTCTCCACTCCGGTACTCTGCCCGCACTCGCTCTGCTCCCTGCTCAGGGACTCGGCCTGAACTTGCTCTGTTCCCCACTCCGGGACTAGGCCCAGTTGCTCTCTTCCCCGCTCTGGGACTAGGCTAGCATGCTCTGCTCTCACCATGGCCAAGGCCACAACTTGTCTCCCTTCGGTTTACATCCATTCTCCAGTTAGGGTCAGGTTTAAGAAGTGAAAGATTGGGGGGATGCAAAACTGCTACATGGTGGCAAAAAAGAAAGAGAAATGGAAAAGGCGCTCCAATTGGAATGTCTTACTCAGTTGCTGATACAAGGGAGCAGTGATGTTCTCTCAGCATCACCATCTCTTGGCCTCTTATCCAGGATTCATGATCCAGGTGTTGGTTAGACTGTTCTGAGGAAGGGTCACCCAACCTGTGACATTAACTCTGATTTTCCTCCAGACCTGCTGAGCTTTTCTAGCGATTTCTGTTCCTGTTGGCTGGTCTAGAAATTAGAATAGGCATTTCAACCTTTCAACTAGGCGAAAGTGAGGACTGCAGATGCTGGAGGTTAGAGTCAGAGTGTAGTGCTGGAAAAGCACAGCGGGTCAGGCAGCATACGAGGAGCAGAAGAGTTGTGTTTCAGGCAAAAGCCCTTCATCCCTTTCAAGCCTGTTCCCTCTTTATGTTAAAGCAAGGCTGCAATGCGCCTTGACTCTTTCATCCCATATCTAACACCAAAACCGATCCAAATCATCTTTTGAAATTTGTAATTGATCTGCAGTCTCAACAATTTGTTTTTGGAAGAAAGGAATTCCAAATTTCAACCATTGTTTGTGGGAAGCGGTCCTTCTTTCTGCTGTATTATGTTTTGAGTTGTGTAGGTCCAAATTCCCCGAACCTGAGTAGACGAATGAAAAGTGATCAAATTGAAATGTCTTCACTGTCTTGACCGTACATGTGTGGAGAAATTATTTCCCCTGTTGTGGAGAGTCTAGACATAGGCTCACATTCTCAGGAACAGGGCTTGGTCATTTCTTAATACAGTTCTGCCCTTCTCTGTGAAGGATATTATTAGATTGGAGAAGGTTCAGAAAATATTTACCAGGATGTTACTGGGACTGGACGGCTTCAATTGTAAAGATAGGCTGGGATTTTTTTCACTGGAGCATAGGAGGTTGAAGGGTGACCTCAAAAAGCTTTATAAAATCACGAGGGGCATAGATAAGGAGAATAGTAAGCATCTTTTCCCTAGGTTGGGGGAGTTCAGAACTAAGGGCATATTTTTCAGGTGAGAAGAGAAAGTTTTCAAAAGGACATGAGAGACAAATATTTTACCCAGAGAGTGGTTTGCATGTGAAATAAGCAGCCAGAGGAAATGGTGGATGCAGATACAGTCATAACATTTAAAAGAAATTTGGATAAGTACATGAATACTGCTGAAATTGTGTTGCTGGTAAAGTGCAGCAGGTCAGGCAGCATCCAAGGAGCAGGAGAATCGACGTTTCGGGCATGAGCCCTTCTTCAGGAATGAGGAAAGTGTGTCCAACAGGTTAAGATAAAAGGTAGGGAGGAGGGACTTGTTGGAGGGTTCCTAGGCGGAAGATGAGGCCTAGGAACCCTCCAACCACAAGGGATGAACTCAGATTTCTCCAGTTTCCTCATTTCCCCTCCCCCCACCTTGTCTCAGTCAAATCCCTCGAACTCAGCACCGCCTTCTTGACCTGCAATCTTCTTCTGACCTCTCCGCCCCACCCCCACTCTGGCCTATCACCCGCGCCTTGACCTCGTTCCACCTATCGCATTTCCAACGCCCCTCCCCCAAGTCCCTCCTCCCTACCTTTTATCTTAGCCTGCTGGACACACTTTCCTCATTCCTGAAGAAGGGCTTATGCCCGAAACGTCGATTCTCCTGTTCCTTGGATGCTGCCTGACCTGCTGCGCTTTTCCAGCAACACATTTTCAGCTCTGATATCCAGCATCTGCATTCCTCACTTTCTCCTCTAAGTACATGAATAGGAAAGGTTTGGAGGGTTATGGGCCAAACACAGGTGAGTGGGAGGAGTTTGGTTTGGGATTTCGGTCGATGTGGGCTAGTTGAACCAAAGAATCTGTTTCCATACTCTATGACTCAATCTAAGAAGAGGCGAATTTTCTTCACTCAAAAGGCACATGTAATATTGGAATTAGTAGCTCAAAGAGAGCTGTGGATGGTCAGTTGTGGAGTCTACACAATGCTAAAGCTGATACTAAGGGAACTTAGCGACATTGGGATAGCGCAGGAAGGAGTTGAGGCAGGAAACCATAATGATCTTTTTGAATAGTGGAGCTGGATTGAAGGGTCACTTAGCCTGCTCCAGCTCCTATTTCTTGTTTTTCTTGAATTATTAATGGCCCGTTTCTAATTTTAAAGTTATGTCCCCTTATTCCGAACTCTCCCAACACAGGAAATAGTTTTTCTTTTATCAATCTGATCAATTCCTTTAATCATCCTAAACACCTCAATTAGATGCTAAATATTGTCAGTAAAACATTTTAAAAAAGAGAGCAGTTGATTCTGTACAGTCATAGTGAACAGGCAAATGTTCCTAATATCATGAGAGTCTCAGTGGAACCCAAACAATCGCACACAGTCAACTGTAAACATCAGGAATGAAGTGAGGTGTTCCCTCAATTTACAAGTTGTTGAAGCAATGTTTTACTTAAAAAAAGGTATATTTTCAGCTGTTCACAACTCCCACGTCCCCACCACACACACACACATGCGCGCACACGCACATGCACACACACACACGCGTGCACGCACACACACATATGCGTGCGCAAACACACACATACGCGCGCGTGCACACATGCACAACATGCACGCACACACATGCGTGCACGCACACACACACACACACACGCGTGCGCACACATACATATGCGTGCGCAAACACACATACGCGCGCGTGCACACATGCACAACATGCACGCACACACATGCGCACACACACATGCGCGCACACACGTACATGCACACACATGCACAAACACACATGCATACACACGCACACATGTGCGCACATGCACACATATGCACGTGCACACGCACACACACCCGCGCACACACACACACCCGCGCACACACACACACGCACACTCATCCACACGCATGCACACGCACACATACGCACGCATACACACGCACACACGCGCGCACACACACATGTACCCTGCTGGATTTATTTCTTCATCTTAGAGTTTGAAGTGTCCATTCTGGAATGATGTAGGTTGATTGAGTCATTTGTGTTTGTGTGGACGTTATAGATGAGATACCTTTGGACTGCCTGAGCTACAGGGTTAGTCATGGCTCTCCCAGAATAGCATGAGGCCAAGAGCACACTAAACGGTGGCAGATGGAGTGTTATTTGGATAAATGTGAGGTATTGCATTTTGGTAAAACAAACAGGGGCAGGACTTATACAATTAATGGTAGGGCCTGGTTACTGTTGTAGAACAGATGGACTTATGGGTTCAGGTACAGGGCATAATTCTTTGAAATTTGTGTCACATTTGGAAAGGGTGGTTAAGAAGGCTATTAGCATGCTTTCCTTCATTGCTCAGACCTTTGAGTATAGGAGCTGGGACATCACGGTGAGATTGTACAAGACAATGGGTGAGGCTTCTTCTGGAGTACTGTGTGCAGTTCTGGTCGCCCTGTTAGAGGAAGGATTAGATTCCTCACAGTATGGAAACAGGCCCTTTGGCCAATCAAGTCCACGCTGACCCTCCAAAGAGTATCCCACCCAGGCCCATTTCCTACCCTATATTTGCCCCTGACTAATGCACCTAACATTATGGGCAATTTAGCATGGCCAATTCACCTGACCTGCACATCTTTGGATTGTGGGAGGAAACCCACGCAGACACAGGGAGAATATGCAAACTCCACACAGTTACCCGAGGCAGAAATCAAACTCGGGTCTCTGGCGCTGTGAGGCAGCAGTGCTAACCATTGAGCCACCATGCCGATATAAATAAACAGGAGATGGTTCAGCAAAGATTTACCAGGATGGAGGGTTTGAATGATAAAAATAGGCTGAATAAGCTGGGACTTTTTTTTCACTGAAGAGCAGGAGCGTGAAAGCTTTTAGAGAGATTTACAAAATCATAAGGAGGATGAGTAAGGTGCATAGCAAAGTCTTTTCCACCAGATGGGAGAGTTCAAAACTAAGGGGTGTATTTTTAATGTGAAAAGATCAAGATTTAAAAATGACATAAAAAGCAACTTTTTTTTTACAGAGAGTGGTTTCTGTGTGGATGTGGTGGATGCAGGCACAGTTACAACATTTAAAAGGCATTTTGAATAAGTACATGAATAGGAAAGGTTTGGAGCAATATGGGCCAATTGTAGACAAGTAGGACTAGTTTAGTTTGGGCATCTGGTCGGCTTGGACTGGTTGGACTGAAGGGTCTGTTTCCATGCTGTTTGACTTCATGAAAACACCTTGGTTGAAGAATCTAGAACCAGGGACCATTATCTCAGATTAGAGTGTCCTCATTTGGAAATGACTGAAGAGAAACTGTTATGAATTTTTTGGAGTTCTCCTCCGGATCATTGTGGATGCTGAGTCCAGGGTATCTGGGCATGCAGACATTTGGTGAAAGAATGGAACGTGGTAGATTTCCCTGGACCCTAATTAATGGCAGATCAGGCTTGAAGGGCCAGTCGAACTTACTCTTCCCCAGGTTCTTATGGTCCAGGGAGATAGTGAGGACTGCCAATGCTGGAGAAGTCTGAGTCAGTAAAGTGTGGCACTGGAAAAAGCACAGCAGGTCAGGCACCTTTATGGTCCTGGGACAATCTCATACTTTTAAAGAGTCAGACAGGAAATGTTGCACATCGAACTCAATTTTAAACAAATAATTTTTGCCCTCTTCTATTTCTGTACCATTGTTCTAATTCCTAACTCCATATCCCATCCACCCCAAGTTGCCACCACAGAAGGACAAAAGCTGTGAAACTAGTCAATGATACACACTGAGTCGAGAGTGTGCTGAAAAAGCACAGTACTCAGGCAGCAGCTGAGGAGCAGGAGAATCAATGTTTTGGGCATAAGCCCTTCATCAGGAATGAGGCTTATGAGCCAGGGGCTCTGAGAGAATGATACACCCTGATCCAACGTGTCCTATATGCTTCAAACTGGAGGTCCAATGTGACCTCTCTGTTCATCTCCAAGTGCTACAGTTTTGTTTTGGCTGGTTCCGTTTTCTTGTTGGGACCCCAGTCTCTGTTGCTGGCCCTGGATCCAGCCGGCCATTCTTCAGGGATGGCTACACTTCCTTGTGTAAACCTTGAGAGGCTTTTCTGCCATTTCAGGCAAAGCATTGAAGTTTGCTGTGCCATACAATTCACTGAGTCGCAGGGAAGCAGCAAGACCAGCAAATGGCCAGTCCTTAGGACAGCTATCGGGGGGACAGTATCTTGCACTTGAATTTCTCCTCTCTCTTTCCCCCTTCCCCCCCACCCAACATTCCATCTTTACGTCTAACCCTGTGACCAGTTGGAGATCACCGTGCACTCTCCAGCAGATATCAACTAATTCAGCACAGACTCGAGATCAAACATGGAATATCCTGTATATCAATTTGGAAAATCATTGAAAGAAAAAAGAAATAAATCGACTCTCACCCAATTCCCCATAAACTCCACGTGCAAGGCCAGATTTGATAGAGAGCCAAGGCACTGATTTTGGGGAGGGCAGTGGAGGGGCGGAGGGGCCTGGGTTGGGGGAGTGGCTGTAGAGAGGGATTGATGGCAGTTGGGGCAAGGAACACAAAACCCACCACCTTCACCCCAGGTTTTCAGCATCTGCAGTTATTGTTTTTACCTCGTTGATTTTAACCCTACTGCGAATCCTCTTACAAGGATGCCTGCCTTGAAGAAGTTTTCCTCCTCTCTCTACAAGAATCTCAGGGAGTCCCTCTCCCACTGCAACTCCCAGGTCATTTCCTCTGCTCTGAAGCTCTTACCCGCTCCTCCTTGACCTATCACCTTCATCTCCTCCCCCACTCCCTCCCCCTACCGAGGCTCGTCACCTTCCCCCAACCAGAGATGACTAGTTGGCTTTTAGTCACCATGACTTCCATATGGTGACCGGTTCTCTGGAAGCTGTGTCAGTAATTAGCCACTGAGTGGCTTCATGAATTCCAATGATGGAATGGAAATATTGAGGGCAGCACAGTGGCTCGATCGTTAGTACTGCTGCTTCACAATGTCAGGGACCTGGATTCAATTCCAGCCTTGGGCGACTGTCTTTGTGGAGTTTGTGCATTCTCCCTGGAGATTCCTCTGGGTGCTCCAGTTTCCTCCCACAGTCCAAAGATGTGCATGTTAGGTGCTACATTGTCCATAGTGTTCAGGGATGTGTTAGGTTAGGGGCATTAGTCAAGGGAAATGTAAAGTGTTAGGGTAGGGATTAGGTCTGGAAAAGTTACTCTTCAGAGGGTCGGAGTGGACTTGTTGGATCAAGTGGCCTGTTTCCACACTATGGGGATTCTACGATTCTATGAAATATCATCTGTCGCTCTTCCTGACCAAAACTTCATTCTGCAGAACTGAGAAGATGGAAAGATTTGGCACACCCCATTCTGCGTAATGATCTGCTGTTCAACCCTCCACACATCTGCCCCACACCCTATCCCATGACCTCTGACCTCACCACCAGAAAGAGAGCGAGCAGAAGAATCCCCAGTCTGGGCACAGCCTTTCCACATGAGCATCTAATGCAGGGATAAGGATAAATCTGGATGTCTGACGTTGTTCCATCTTCTCTGTCTTTAAGTGAAAAATAAAGTTATCCATACATACTTTCCTGAAGAAAGCTTCCTTATACTTCATTATTTTAACCAGACAAATCAAAGGATGCAAGTTATAACAAGAACGAGGAATTGTTTAATTGTAGATTAAGGGATGAAATATTGTTCTGAGTAGTGTGATGTTAGTAAATAGCTTGCCAACAAAATATCATCACTCACCCTGCAAGCTCCAGTGCAATATTTATCTAGTAACAGAAAATCAGTTACAGCATCCTTTTGGGGTCATTTTGTCCTTTTGGCTTTCTCTTCTCTCTAAGTCATGCTCGGCCAGTCCAGAATTGTTTATTCCTCCATCTTATTCATCCTTTACATGTCTGCATTGCGTTTGTGTTCACAGTACGGCTCAGGCCTCCTGTCTGATTGACGAACCTAATCAGCTGCGTGAGTACCAGTATCCCACAGGGCTGCCGGGGGAACTATATGATGCCGACACCCAGTGCAAGTGGCAGTTTGGAGCAAAAGCCAAGCTGTGCTCCCTCGACTTTGTGAAGGTATGTTCCTGAGCACTGTACCCCTTTTCAATCGTGTTCTTGTTTTAACAGTATCATGAGGGTGGTCTCATGGGAGGCCTGAAGAGTGTCACTAAGCACTTTAAAATGTTGCATGTTTTCATTCAGAATAATAGCAGGAGGAGGGGGAGTCCTGTGAATCTGTTCAGCCAGCCAGCTAGATAATAGACAATGGGCAAGTCAAGTCTGTATACACCAGTTCTGAAGAAGAGTTATAGGTTTGGAGAGTCGTAGAGACATACAGCACGGAATAGACCCTTCGGTCCAATTTATCGATGCTGACCAGGTACCCGAAATTAATCTACTCCCATTTGCCAGCCCTCTCAACCCTTCCTCTTCATATACCCATCCAGATGCCTTTTAAATGTTGTAATTATAACAGCCTCCACCTCTTCTGGAGCTTGTTTCATACAAGCATGACAATCTACGTGAAAACATTGATCCCTTTAAATTTTTTCCCCTCTCACCCTAAACCTATGCCCCGTGAGTTGTGGACTCCCCCACTCCAGGGAAAAGATCTTGCTAATTTACCCTATCCATGCCCCTCATGATCTTATAAATCTCAATAAGATCACCCCTCAGCCCCCAACACTCCAGGAAAACAGCCCCAGACTATTCTGCCCCTTTCTATAGCTCAAACCCTCCAACCCTGGCAACATCTTTGTAAATCAAAATGTTAACTCTAATTCTCTACCAACAGGTGTTGCCAGGTCTGTTTCTCCACCACTTTTTGTTTTGACTCTATTTACACCTGGCTTGGTCCCATGACCTTTAATATCTTTATGTAACAGAAATCTGTCTTGAAATGTTATGTGGATCCCACAGCCTGAGCATCTCTATGAAAGCAAGAGATCCACGTTTCTGCTACTCTTCATGTGAGGTATGCTTCCTAATATCCCCCCTTTGTAACCTAGTAGTAATTTTCATCTCCTGCTCCCTTGTTCTGGAAGTTTTCCACAAGTGGAAATAGTTTGTAGGAATGGGAGTAGACCTGTTCTGCTGCTCAGCGAGATCATGGCTAATCGCTGGCCTAACTGTCTCCAGCCCATATCCCTTAACAAGCAATTATCTATCTCAGATTTAAAACTAATAACTGAGTCTGACATCAACTGCTATTTATGGAAGAAAGTTTCAAAACTTGACCATCCTTTTGTGTGTTTTCATTTCAACCAGTCTATCCAATACCTTAGTTATCTTGTGTACCTCAATTAGATCACTCCACAACTTTTTATATTCGAGGGAGTAAAAGGTGGTAGTGGGGCTAAGAATTACTCCTCCACTTGGACATCCAATCAGGATTTTATTTTTCTATTTAAAAATTGCATTAATTGAAACATCCTTGCACTACTAGCAAATTTGAGGTGATGAACTTAGCTTTAGATAGAAGGTCCCATGGCAGTGTCACTGCCTCAGAGCCAGAGGTTCCAGGTCTGCTTTCCACTCCAGGATTCAGTGGCTGTATCAGGTGCATTCATAACATGACTGAAGGTGTTGATTTGTAATCTTTCAATTCTTCCAGTGAACTTTCACCTTCCACAATAACCTTCGATCTGGTACTTTATCAAATGCCTTCTGGAAATTGAAAAAGCTCCTTCATGGGTCTCCCTTTATTCACAGCACATGTTAATTCCTCAATAAACTCCAATGGATTGATTTGTCATGATTTCTGTTTCATAAAACAATGTTCACATTGCCTGATTATTCTCAATGCTCTGCTGTAGCATCCTTAATAATAGGATCCATCAAACATTTCATCAATGACATGTTAAACTAACTGGCCTGTACTTTCTGGCTTTCTATCTCCCTGTTTTCATTCTTGATGTCCCATTCATTATCATTGTCGACAAGTGTGGTGCTGGAAAAGTACAGCCGGTCAGACAGCACCCAAGGAGGAGGACAGTCGACGTTTCGAGCATAAGCTCTTCATCAAGAAGAGCTCAACATCTGCAGTCCTCACCTTTCCCTGACATTCACTCTCTCCAAGATGGGACCTTCTCCAAGTTGAGGGAGTTTTGGACGATTAGCAATGTCATGAGCTACTTCTTTTCAGTTCTTCATATGAAGTCCATCTGGAGGCAAGTACTCGTCAGCCTTCAGATCCAATTCTCTGCCGTTTGTGAGTTTCCTGGAATTCCTCTCTCCATTCCATTTCATGATTTATCACCATTTCTGGGATGTTACTTGTATTCTCAACAGTGAATAATCATGCAAAATACGTGTTGAGTTCATCTGCCATCTCCTTAATTTCCATGATGAATTCTGCAGACTCACTTTCTGCAGGATCAGTAGTCTCTTTTTTAACTCCATTGTTGAAAATATTTATGAAGGAGTCTTCAATTTGTCTTTGTTTCCTCTCATACTCCAATCTCACACCACTTCTGAATTAGAATTAGATTCCCTACTGTGTGGAAATGCACCGTTTGGCCCAACAAGTCCACACTGACCCTCCGAAGAGTATCTCACCCAGACCCATTCTGCTATATTTACCCCTGACTCATGCACCTAGCCTACACATCCCTGAACACTATGGACAGTTTAACATGGCCAATTCACCTAACCTGCGCATCTTTAGCTTGTGGGAGGAAACCGGAAAACCCGGAGGAAACCCATGCAGGCACGGGAAGAATGCGCAAACTCCACACAGACAGTTGCCTTTGGCTGGAATTGAACCCAGGTCCCCGGTGCTGAGAGGCAGCAGTGCTAACCACTGATACATCGTGCCGCTCCACTTATTAGTTCTTTAGCCATAGAGTCATAGAATCACAGAGCTTTACAGTATGGAAACAGACCCTGCAGTCCAACTCGTCCATGCCGACCAGATATCCTAACTTAGTCTACTCCCATTTCCCAGCATTTGCCCCATATTGCTCTAAACCCTTCCCATTCATATACCCATTCAGATGCTTTATAAGTGTTGTAATTGTACCAGTCTCCATTACTTCCTCTGGCAGCTCGTTAATTTCACAGTTTAGTAATTTTTCGTGGACAAGCTCCAATGCCCAAAGCTACTTGAAACCGTGAAGCAGAGGCAGGGAGCTGTGAAGGTTAGGCTGGGTTGGACAGCTGTGCAGGTGTATCGCTCCATTTGATTCACTTCTCAAGTGGTCACTACCTTTGTTTCTCTTCCTCCTTTTTAAAGTGCCTTTGTTTTGATCTCTTGTTTTCTCGAAGTTCCAAAACAATGCAACAGCTTATAAAATAGTAATGAATACTCCTAGAATTTGAGGAAATCAGCTCCAACACACTGAAAATGCTGGAGGAAAGGAGCAGCTCTTACAGCCACAACTTTTTCCAGTCCTCCATCTTGGGTTACCCTGGCGTTGTTATATTCTGTCTGATCTTCTGTTGTGTCATCTACTTTGCATGATCATGTGCTTTTTCTTTAAGTCTGATAATATCTTTTACATTTAGCAATGCTCCATCTTTTGATGTTTTTCTTATCAGTTGGAATGTGTCAGTTCTGTACATTCTGAAATATTCCCTTCAGTCTCTGCAACTCTTTCTCTATGAGCTTTCCCTTTAACAGAATTTGGCAATTTACTTGAGCTATATTGCTTTCATGCTCTTGCAATTGCTTTTATTTCAGTGTTTGGAAATTGGGCCCCCCTTCTGTACTTCAAATAGAATTAGAATTCAGTCATTATATGGTCACTGCTAGCTAGATGCACCTTCACTCTGTGATCATCAACTAACCCTATCTCATTGCACAGAATCAAGTCCAATATATCTTACTCTCTGCTCAGCTTTAAAACATAGTGTTCTCAGAAGCAATCGTGAAACTATGCTTTAATGAAGCAAAGAACTGTGGATGCTGAAGATCTGAAACAAAACCAGAAATTACTGGGGAAATGGAGCAGGTTTTCAGCATCCGTGCAGATAAAGCAGAGTTAAGGTTTTGAGTCCAGTAATCCTTCTTCAGATGCTACCTGACCTGCTGGGTTGCACCAGCTACTTCTGTTTTTTGTTTAAGGACTCTTCCCCTTGGTTACCTTTGCCTCATATATGCAACAATCTGCCAAAAGAAGTGGTGGAGGTGGTACAATTACAATTTAAAAGGCATCTGGATGGGTAAATACATAGGAAGGGTTTAAAGGAACATGGGCCAAGTGCTGGCAAATTGGACTGGATCGGTTTAGGATATCTAGTCAACATGGACAAGTTGGACAGAAGGGTCTGTTTCTGTGCTGTATAACTCTGTGATTCTATTATCTACATATATTCTGTGTATATGTGTAGATTAAAATCATGATGATTGCTGTGCCTTTCTGACATGCTCCTATTATTTCTTCATTCGTGTTCTAAGTGCCCCAGCCCCATTCGGTTATTGTTTGGCAGTTTGTACACCTCCAACTGAAATCTTGCCTTTATCATTTCCCATCACTGTTCAAACTGTTTCCACATCTCGGATTTCTGAAGTTAGGCCATCCCTCTTTATAACTGTTCTCTGCCAAGAAATCAGTGTCTTGCAGGGACCAGGTGATTGAGGTGGATTAAGAAAGGTACTGAGCAGTAGAGTGATGATGTTATTGCCAGGAATGGAGAATGAGCTACTATCTTTGGGGGTGATGTTGAGTTAACGGACAGCATTCTCTGAATGAATCCAAACTCTTGACTGCTCAGTCATTGTTTTCCTAGTAGCCAGCCTGTAATGATTAATTACTCCAGTAACTATATTTGACTTAATGAGGACAAAACAAGAATGTAATGAGGCAAGCGTTGAGAGAACTATCAGTCACCCATCCTATTGAGCTCACTGTCCCCATGGATGACATACACCCAGTGACGAGCTTTCTTCCTCCTCCTGTCCTGGGTGTAGCTGATCATTTGGACACTGCAAAATAGAGGGAGTTTAAAAAAATGCATTTTCTCAGTGCTCTTGCAACATTGTAGTTGAGAGGAAGGATGCGTGAAACGAGAAAAAGTTTGGAAAAGATTTACAAGGATTTGCCAGGGTTGGAGGGTGTGGGCTATAGGGAGGGGCTGAATACGCTGGAGGTGTTTTCCCATAGGCTGAGGGGAGACCTTATAGAGGTTTATAAAATCATGAGGGGCATGGATAGGGTAAATAGGCAATTTCTTTTGGATTGAGGGAATCCTAAACTAGAGGACATAGGTTTAGGGTGAGGGGGATAGATTTAAAAGGGATCTAAAGGTCAACGTTTTCATGTATGTTGCGTGTATGGAATGAGCTGCAAGAGGAAGCAGTGGAGGCTGGTATAATTATAACTTTTAAACGGCATCTGGACGAGTATATGAATAGGAAGGGTTAGAGGGATATGGGCAAATGGGACGCGATTAAATTAGGATTTCTGGTTGGCATAGACAAAAAGGAACTGAAAGGTCTGTTTCCATATTGTACACCTCTATGACTCAAGTGTTGTGCAGCGAATGAAGAACTTTTGAAGTACAGTTACTCCTGTAAGGAAGCCAAGCTTTTTGGAAGTATTACTTGAGCAGCGAGAATTTGACAATCTTTTACAGTGCAGTTTGGGTTTAAGGTAGACTGATTGAGGATAAGTTACACTCATTAGACTTGGACTTTAACTTAACATTAATAATAATATATTAATGCTGAATGTGGCAATGATAGATGAACAGGTTAACATTAAGTTGCATTAAGCAGTTGTATCATCATAGGGTTTCTCCAGGGCCTTGAGGTTCTTCCAAAGCCAGTGAATTTTCTGCAAAGTTCCTTTCTATTAATCGGTGTGGAAGGTGATTGAGTATCAGGCTGAAGTCTTACTCAAAAGTTAGCACCTCTTGCAAAGTCCAACTCCCTTAGACCTGCACTGTAATGTTAGCCAAGGCACTGGAGAGGGTTCCAAGCTCGTGATCTACTTGATTAGCAGCAGGGGCCGCACCTTGAACCAATGTTTGAATATGCGTTAGCTCCAGTAAATATCGTCAAGGTGTTTGAGATGTCTCTCCGGAACCCTTTGTGTTTCCAGTCAAGGTACAAAGGAACCTTGTATTATTGTGTGGCCAACTGAAATGCCGAGTCAGCCTTTTTTTTCTGCTTTAACAGGGCTTCAAGCAGCTTACAGATGATTAGGTTCCAGTAATGTCATATGACTACACTGAGTTTAATGAGCAGTGCAAGCATACGGGTTTCACGCCGTGAATTGAATGGATTTTTCTTTTAGCACTGATTGCTCATTGAGATAGACTTTGAAAGAATGATTTTTCAAACCGTGCCATTGTTGCCAGCTTTAATGAGGAACACTGCCAGACCTGGCCTACTGCCAGCTTTGGTTTGGATCCAACTTTGGAACT
The DNA here is from genome assembly GCF_047496795.1 of Chiloscyllium punctatum. NCBI lineage: Eukaryota > Metazoa > Chordata > Chondrichthyes > Orectolobiformes > Hemiscylliidae > Chiloscyllium > Chiloscyllium punctatum. The sequence goes on along the minus strand of NC_092764.1, from coordinate 13,349,421 downwards.
TTTCAAAAGCCTCGCTTTATCCAAAGGTTGTGAACAGATTGATTTTTTTTTTCTTTAATAAGAGGGTTAGGTTTGTAAATACAAAAGCAAGACATTGCCAGACCCTTTCTCTGACCAAAAGGAAGAAAATAAAGGATTTGCTTGTACTTATTATATGACTTTAGTGACCTTAGACAATTCCAAAGTACTTCAGCACCAATTAAGTGCTTGTTCGACAGCAGTCATTGTTGTGAAGCAAGTGGATATGGCAATCTGTTTGGACAGGAAGATCCCACATTAATGTTGGTTGCATCGCTACTATCCAGATGAGGGAGAAGCTTCCTTGTTCATTTTCAAAACCCTGCCATGTCAACTTTTATATCTACTTGAGAAGGCAGGCAGGGCACTGTGTAAGTGTTATTTTGTTATTAGTTCGTGGGTTATGAGAGCCGTTGGTTAGGCCTGCATTTATTGCCCATCCCTCAGCCAACAGTCAGAACTCAACCACATTGGCTGTGGGTCTGGAATCACGCATAGGGCAGACCAGGTAAAAATGACAGATTGCCTTCTCTAAAGGACATGAGGGATCCAGTTAGATTTTTACAACAAATGACCGTGGATTACGTGGTCACCACAGACTACGCTAGAAAAGTGGAGATAAAGCAGAGTTAAGACTCTTCTTCAGAACTTGAGCTCTAAACACCACTGGACTCGAAGTGTTAACTCTGCTTTCTCTCCACAGGTGCTGCCAGACTTGCTGAGATTTCCCAATAACTTTTATTTTTGTTTCTGAATTCAAGCATCTGCAGTTCTTTGTTATTTTTACACTAGAAGTGCTGTACAAATAAGTCATCTTTGCTCAGACAAGTAATCTCACTGATATTGAGATTAGCTTGACTTGATATAGAGTATTGAGTGCAGTTGAGAATGATTTTGATAAGGGAGAGTATTTTTACTGTACTTGTCCCAGTCACTGACTCTCATAATGTGAGTTAACACACCACATTGTTGTTGTTTGTACATAGCTATTATACTCCAAAAGTATACGTGAAAAGATTCAGGGCATGATTTTCAGAATTTAATCTGAAAAGGATTATTAAGAGATATCATGTCATAATTCGTTGACCTTTAACCATCTGGGAGATGTGGGAGATTTAATTTTCCCTGCAACACACACCAATATTACTAATAGGGTTCATACTGCCGCAAGTGAATTTGTTCCTGAAATATTAAACTGCTATTTTAGCTAAGTACTTGAAATTAAAGAAAGAAGTTAATTCCTGTTTAACCTGCTTTTTCTCCTTTCCTATTTGCTGTTTTATTTTTAAGTGCATCACACCGACTTTATTTCTGTCTAACATACTTTATTAATTTAAAAAAAAACATTATTAGCCTGAACTTGAGTAAACAGGGTATGATTTCCAAACTTAAAGACTTTATTTATTTTATCATTGGCATTGTTATCTAGGCCTTTATTTATTCCCAACCCCTAATTGCCCAGAGAGCAGTTAAGGGTCAGCCATATTGCTGTGAGTCAGGGAGTTACATGGGCCAGTCTATGTGAGGACCTCTTGAGTGAACTGGGTGGACTTTTACGACAATTGATAGTGGTCACATGACTGTCGCTGTGTCAGCTTCTCATTCTGAGTTTTATATGAAGACCACTCAAAATTCAAAATGTATTAAACAGTGATGAAGTAGTGACAGGCATTGGCAAGACATAAACGATCTGGTGAAGTCAGCAGAAATGGCAAATGAAATTCAATGCAGGTAACATAGGAATGTAGCAAATCAGAGCAGGAATACGACATTCAACTGGAAAACGAAGACTTGGGACACTGCGAGTAAACTTAGAAATGACTGTTGGGCAAGGGGAACATGTCAACGTTATATAGGTATGTGAGGAATAAAAGGATGACTAGGATAGGAATAGGGCCAGTCAAAGTCAGAAGTGGGAAGATGTATGTAGACCCTGTGGAGAGGTGCTAAATGAATATTTCTCATTGGTTTTCACTCCAGAAAAGAAGAATATTGTAGAGGAGAAGAATGAGATACGAGATATTAAACTAGAAAGGATCAAGGTTAGTAAGGAAGAGGCATTGTCTATTCTAGGTGGAGTGAAAGTGGACAAGTCCCCTGGGATTTATCCGAGGATTCTCTGGGAAGCTAGGGAGGAGATGCTGGAGCCTTTGGCTTTGATCTTTGAGCTATCATTGTTTACAGGTTAGTACCAGAGGACTGGAGGATTGCAAATGCTGTGCCCTTGTTCAAGAAGTTAAAAATCACACAACATCAGGTTATAGTCCAACAGGTTTAATTGGAAACACACTAGCTTTCCGAGTGTCACTCCTTCATCAGGTGATAGTGGAGCAACGCTCCGAAAGCTAGTGTGCTTCCAATTAAACCTGTTGGACTATAACCTGGTGTTGTGTGATTTTTAACTTTGTACACCCCAGTCCAACACCGGAATCTCCAAATCATGACTGTTCAAGAAGGGCAGTAGAGATGACCCAGGTAATTATACACCAGTGAGCCTTACGTCTGTTGCAGGAAAATATTTGGAAAGGACTATGAGAGATAGGATTTATAATCATCTAGCAAACAACAATTTGATTGCAGATAGTCAACATGGTTTCATCAAGGGCAAGTCATGTCTAACAAACCTCACTGAATTCTTTGAGAAGGTGACCAAGCATGTGGATGAGGGTAGGACAGTTGACATGGTATACTTGGAGAAAGTGAGGACTGCAGATGCTGGAGTACCAGAGTTGAAAAATGTGATGCTGGAAAAACACAGCAGGCCAGGCAGCATCCGAGGAGCAGGAGAATCGACGTTTCGGTGGTATACTTGGACTTCAGTAAAGCCTTTGATAAGGTTCCACATGGTAGGCTGTTGGAGAAAATGCAGAGGCATGGAATTGAGGGTGATTTAGCAGTTTGGATTAGGAACTGGCAGCGAGTGATGGTTGATGGAAAATATTTAGCCGAGAGTCTGGTTACTAGTGGTGTGCCACAAGGATCTGTTTTGGGACCACTGCTGTTTGTTATTTTTAAAAATTACTTGGATGCAGGCAGAGGTGGATGGGTTAGTAAGTTTGCAGACAACACTAAAATCGGTGGAATAGTGAACAGTGTGGAAGAATGTTACAAGTTGCGGGGGACTTGGATAAACTGCAGAATTGGGCTGAGAAGTGGCAAATGGAGTTCAATGCAGCTAAATGTGAGGTGATACACTTTGGGAAGAGTAACAGGAAGGCAGAATACTGGGTCAATGAAAAGATTCTTGGTAGTGTCAATGTGCAGAGGGATCTTGGAATCCGTGTACATAGATCCCTGAAAGTTGCCACCCAGGTTGATAGTGCTGTTAAGAAGGCATACGGTGTGTCAGGTTTTATTGGTAGAGGGATTGAGTTCCAGAACCATACTGTCATGCTGCAACTATACAAAATGCTAGTGTGGCTGCACTTGGAATGTTGTGTACAGTTCTGGTTGCTCCATTACAGGAAGGATGTGGAAGCATTGGAAAAGGTTCAGAGGAGATTTACCAGAATTTTGCCTGGTCTAGAGGAAAGTCTTATGAGGAAAGACTGGGTCTTATGAGACTTGGGTCTGTTCTTGTTGGAAAGAAGAAGTCTAAGAGGGGATTTGATGGAGACATACAAGATGATCAGAGGATTATATAGGGTAGACAGTGAAAGTCTTTTTCCTAGGATGATGATGTCAGCGTGTACGAGGGAACATAACTACAAATTGAGGGGTGATAGATTGAAGACAGATGTCAGAGGCAGGTTCTTTATTCAGAGAGCAGTAAGGATGTGGAATGGGTAAGAACAATGACTGCAGATGCTGGAAACCAGATTCTAGATTAGTGGTGCCGGAAGAGCACAGCAGTTCAGGCAGCAGAAATGTTCTGCTTGCCAATGTAGTCAACTCAGCCACATTAGGGAGATTTAAACAATCCTTGGATAAGCACATGGATAATGTTGAGATAGTGTAGGAGGATGAGCTTAAATTATTTCACAGGTTTGCGCAACATCGAGGGCTGCAAGGCCTGTCCTGCGTTATATTGTTCTATGTTCTATGTTAAAATAGTGCAAAATGGGCTGAGAAAGTTAGAATTGAAAAAAGGACTACACACAGAATAAGCATTCAAGCCAGAGCGAGCAGACACCATGAGCTGCAGTGAGAGTAGAGTTATAGAGTCCTACAGCACAGCGACAGATCCTTTGGCCCAAACTGGTCCATACCAACCAAAATGTCTGTCCATGCCAACCCCATTTCCCTGCACTTGGCCCATATCCTTCTAATCCTTTCCTATCCATGTATTTGTCCAAATGCCTTTTAAATGTTGTTAATGTACCCACCTCAACTATTTCTGCTGGCAGCTCATTCCACATGTGTTCCACCCTTTGTGTAAAAAAATTGCCCCTCAGGTTCCCTATTATTCTTTCCCATCTCACCTTAAACTGATGCCCTCTAGTGTGTGATTCCTCAACCCTGGGAAAAAGACTGAGTGCATTCACCCTATCCATGCTTCTCGTGATCTTATATACTTCTATAAGATCTCTCCTCAGTCTTCAACACTCTAAAGAAAAAAGTTGTACCTTGTCCAAACTCTCTCTGTAACTCAGATCCTTGAGTCCTGGCAACAGCCTTGTAACCCAGAATAGTAGCAGTTACTAAGTGGAAGTCACAGCACCCATAATACCAAGAAACCAGAATTAGGGCAATAAAAGGGCCATTTAAAAGCCTAAACAGACACAGTCTAACTGAAGGTGTTGGTAAGGGGATTAGTGAGGCTGTGATCAGAGCAGGTGCTCCATAATATAAAGAAAATAGTCCGGGCTTTACTTGGGAAAGTATGTCAAGAGAAGAGTGTTGTTTAGCAGGCCATGAAAGCCAGGAAGTCCTTCATTTTGTCCGTGACAAATCATAAACTTACCTTTGCATTAAGCAAGTGGCAGTCTAGAATAACTGTGGGAACTTTGAAGATGGCATGTTATGTTGGTTAAGTCTATAAAAGTTAGGCTTGTATGATCCTTGTTTTTATTTTAAACTAATAGAAATTTCTGGAGAAACCCATTCCTTCAGATAGCATAGTTGTAGCGAGAAACAGAATTAGTGAGTTTTGAGAAGATTTGTAGCTCAGGTTGGGGTTCTGGATGTAGGCTTGCTCACTGAGCTGGAAGGTTCATTTTCAGACGTTTCATCACCATACTATATAACATCTTCAGTGAGCCTCCGAATAAGCACAGATGGTGTCGCCTGCTTTCTATTTATATATTTGAGTTTCCTTGGGTTGGTGATGTAATTTCCTGTGGTGACATCATTTCCTATGTTGATGTCGTTTCCTGTTCTTTTTCTCAGTGGAGGTAAATGGGATACAAGTCAATTTATTTGTTGATAGAGTTCTGGTTTGAATGCCATGCTTCTAGGAATTGTCAGAAAGCATGGCATTCCAACCGGAACTCTATCAGCAAACACATTGACTTGGATCCCATTTACCACCCCCTAAGAAAAAGAACAGGACATGACATCACCACAGGAAATTATACCACCAACCCAAGGAAACTCAAACATATAAATGGAAAGCGGGCTACACCACCACTGCTTCATTCGGAGGCTCACTGAAAATGTTACCTAGTATGGTGAAGGAATGTCCAAAAATGAACCTTCCAGCTCAGTGAGCACACCTACATCCAGAAATAATATTTCAAGTCCAGAATGAATCTTTTCCAGAACTGAACTGAACTGTTCTGAACTAGTCCAAAGATCTGCAGGTTAGGTGGATTGGCCATGCTAAATTGTCCATAGTGTCCAGGAATGTGTAGGTTAAGTGGATTAGCCATGGGAAATGTGGGGATAAGGTAGGGAGGTGGGTCTAGTTGGGCTGCTCTTCAGAGGGTTGGTGTGGACTCAGTGGGCCAAATGAAGAATAAAGAAAGAAACAATGGGAAAGTACTTGCTGGCAGGGTAGTAGATATCATTTCAATTTGGGATTGGATAAGTAGTTGATGGTGAAAGAGTGATGGAGTGATTGCTTTTTGCAGGAACCAGTACAGACTCAGCGGATGAATGATCTCTTTCTGTGCACTTAGATGATCAACTTGGATAAAAAGCCTAATTAGAACATAAAATCTCTCCAGTCAGTCCTTAGATGATTTAAAGTAGATAAAAAGCCCAGCTTGAATCAGTATATTTGTTTACTGATGTCCTTGGAGCACAGGGTTAACCGAATCATATCTTGTACAGAGCACTTTCAATAAACTTCTAGTCAAATTCAGAACACTGTTCACTCAGAGGCCTGATGTTTAACAATATTATTGTCATAAATGTCACTTATGAGTTGACAAAAAAAAAGCTGATTGTTCAGAGTGCACAGAAGTCATTGATTTGTCCTTGTGCTTCATGTAAGGATGTGATGGCTGAACCATGACACTGGAAGATAAACTAGTGATTACAATTGTTTTCCTTTTTTGTCAATTTAATCTCCAAATTCTGGTGGGTATTAAGTGATTCTAGAATGTGATTCCATAGGAACCAGCAGTTTTGCCTCGTCACATTGCTGTTTCATCTCTTTCCTTGCCAATTTCCTCCCCTGCTGTCTTTCATGAACCCATCAATTGCTTGTGCGTTTCGTGGTATTGGTAACACTCTGGTGTCTTGTGAAATGCTTGGTCCTGACACAGCAATGGCACCAGGTCGTTTTAGGGTTGCTACATAATTGCCAAGAGTGGTAGATTTGGCGGATTTCCTCACCATTACAGCCCAAAGACACTCAAGGCTTATTATAGTGCTTCTACTTGTGACTCAACACTGCTTTTGATCCCATCTTCATCTGATGGTTGTGTATAAATTCCAAAGTTTGCGAGTGGAAACAATTAGGATTAAGGTCTTGATCCTATATCTTGAATTCTCCACTGAGGGGCACCTTTCATAAATTGTGATATGAATGCCACTGAATTAATATGGGCTGATTCAAAGAGGAGATTTCCCCTTGTAGAGGTTTGGAACAATATATATCCATCCAAGTGATAATTGGGTGATCTTGGATCAGTTAATTTGGGCAACATTTTAATAAAAGTTCTTCTTTTGTAACACCACTTTTTTTCAATTTTCAGTCATGAATAATGTGCAGAACAGAGATATATTTAAAAAAAACTTGTGTCTAATGTCAGTGTTATCATAATCCTCGGAGCACGTCACATTGAGAGAATTACTTTAAAAGTGTCTAGTTCATACTGTGTTCTTGCTGGTATGAATTGAGGTGGGTAGTCAAAATCGAGAGAGAGAATGATTCAATGGTCATGTGAACCACAAACAGAACAAAGGTTGGCCTCTCAAACAGTACAGCAACCACCTGAAATGTCGCAAGCTGCAGTTGGACTTAAACTCATATTCTTCAGATTTGGTATTCGGAATTCTATCAACCTGATAGAAACAAACTGATAGAGTTTAATGATATTGTTTCTTTAATGAATAGTTGGGCTAAGTCTGACTGATGTGAATAGCCTGCTACCTAGCCTTGTATATTAAACGTCTCAATTTGCAGCAAATAGCATTTTAAAATATTTAACCATTTTAAGACTGGGTGATGAAGATTGCTTGAGTTGGTGGTGGTCATGTGATGGCAGGGAGGGAATGTCTACAGTTCTACTATAGGAGGGTCGTTTTTCTGACATGGATTTTAATTTTGTGTCTCGTCACAGGACATTTGTAAAGCACTTTGGTGCCACAAGAGTGGGCACAGATGTGAAACAAAGTTTATGCCAGCTGCAGAGGGTACAATTTGTGGACCTAACAAGGTAAGTGGTCCATGGGCATCAGGTTCCTGATGAAGGGCTTATGCCTGAAACGTCGATTCTTCTGCTCCTTGGATGCTGTCTGACCTGCTGCGCTTTTCCAGCACCACACTCTCGACTCTGACCTCCAGCATCTGCAGTCCTCACTTTCTCCATGGGCGTCAGATGGCATAGTCTGCCCCACCAGCATCTGGTCATCAAATTTGGGTTACGCTTCACTCTGATGGAGTGCATTAAGTTCATAAGACTTGGGAGCAGAAGCAGACTGTTCAGCCCATAAAGTCTGCTCCACCATTCAGTGAGATCATGGCTGATCTGATCATCCTCCATTTCACTTTTCTGCCTTTTGGTGTCTGTCATGACATCCTTAGCTGAGGTAGCAGAGCAGTAACCTAATGAAACATTTCACATATTCCTCATCGTCTTCAGTGTTATGCCTTGATGCCCCAGTGGCTTAATTTACCCCCCACCCTGTTATGTTACAGACCGGGCAAGTTCTTCCTCACCTCTCTATTGAGTTGACTGATCTCCAGCCGGCTTCAGTTGTACCTTGGCTATATATTGGAGAGCACCAGCTGTGCATGCCAGGGTGACAGGTGGGTTCTATTGTGCCTTATGGTGTGGGCCAAGATCTCACCTTAGTTTAACAGCTCATTGGCCAGATTCCAGCATGAGTCAGTGCCTTCAGGAGAGAAGAGAAGAAAATTGAGACCTTTATAAGTATCTGTTTGAGAGATAAAAAAAAACATATTATTATTCCATTGTTTAGATGATTCCCCCTTCAGGCTTGTCCCAACATTTGAATTCATCAATGAGATTATAGCCCAGTGCTTTCAATGTTCTTTATAGAGTGTGCAGGTGTAGGATGGGAGGCAGCATTAAATGATAACTTACATGGTGCTATACTCCTCACAACTCACAGCACAGAATGAATGTAGGCACCTTGCCAGCCTCCAGATCTTAATGCTAATTATATGCTATCTCTATCTTCCCCAACACATGGACTGCAAAATTCATCACATGATTATAATCTGGTACTCAAGGGAGTCTCAAATTGAGAATAAACATCCCTGGTCAGTGCCAATCCGATCATCTCAGCTGGTATCAATCAGTTAATGCCCTCTTATTATGTCAAGTGTTAATCCTCTTAGTGCAAGTTAGAAATGGTGGAGCAGAATCTCAGCTGCAAAGGAAAATGTTGTTCATGTGAGTTGCAGCCTCCAGCTCAGCTGCACAGTCTGGCTTTTGAACTGAAGTACTGGTCCGCAGAAAGCAAGAGGGTGCTCAGTATCCTTGCTGTCTGTTATTAAGAGAAATGTTACCTAATGCCATTGCACATGTGCCTTTCCCTGTTTTTTCCATTCCTGTGGTGTGACTGAAGGCAGAAGCGAACCAGGAGGGTGGGTCAGTGAGACACACGGCATATATTCAGGGTGGCTTTACCATGAGCTGATTCATGGGACTGAGGTGAGGATTTGGGGTTTGGGGGAGGTGGGGGGAGGGGTGGGGGGGGTGGGGAAATGGGAGGAGTGCTGGGTGGTGGCAGGTAGAAGGGTACATCCTGAGGCACATCACCTTTCAATCTTGACTCCTACGCTTTCAGGACCTGCTGGGTTTCTGGCCTGGGGAACATAAAGGAGTATAAGAACTAGGAGTAGGAGTAGGCCATCTGGCCCTTTGAGCCTGTTCCACCATTCAATAAGATCACGGCTAATCTTTTTGTGGACTCAGATCCACTTACCCACACTCTCACTGTATCCCTTAATTCCTTTACTGTTCAAAAAAATCTACCTTAGCTTTAAAAACGTTTATTTAAGTAGCGTCAACTACTTCACTGGGCAGGGAATTCCACAGATTCCTCACAAAGCATCTTTGCTGGCGGGGAGTTTTACATTTGCCAGGGGTTTGCGTAAGGTTAGTGTTGACAAGTGGTCGTAGGCTCACTCTTACAACTTCCTTATCATTGCAGTGGTGTCGGCGAGGTCAGTGCTTGAAATATGGAGACGATGGCCCCAAGCCCATTAACGGTCAGTGGTCCAGCTGGTCAGAGTGGTCAGAATGCTCCCGGACCTGCGATGGTGGAGTCAACTACAGGGAGAGACACTGCAACAGCCCAAAGTAAGGAAAATTGGCACAATCACCTTCTAGCCCAGCTGCTTCCTCAGAGAGAATAGTTTATATCCCATCTGTCACTTATGTCAGGAATGGGTGTGTTTTGTTGATAAACACCAGTTAGTGTCATGACTGCTTCCACCACCCTCACTATTGTTACTGTGATCCAGCTAATCATAGCAGTGCTTATTCCGCCTGTCCTACAGTAGAAATGGGGTTCCAAGATTTACTGCATTGCAACCACTCATCATTTATCATTTCATTTTTATTCATGGGTAAACATTTGAGAGGACACAGCATTGGCACTGAGACACTGTGCCAATTGAGTCTGTGTGTGTATATGTGTGTGCATGTGTTTTCATGTAAACATTAATCAGTGAACATAGAAAAGCCAGCTTTGATGCCAAAGTTGAAGAGTATCTGATTTAATTAAAAAGAAAAGTAAAGATGTCAAACTGGCAGAAGTACAGAAATTCTTTGAGAAATCATAGGGGGGGGTCGGGGAGCCACACCCTTGGAAAATTTACAGATATAATTTCTGGTGATTTTGAAAACTATAGTGTTCCCTGGGCAATTATTCATCCATACAGAGCAATTGTATAATACAATTATTAAAAACATCACCAACCTCTGCAGATACGGGATAGAATGAAGTGAAAGTCTGCAATGTGATACTATCACTGGCTAATACTCCCACAGCCAGGTTAACAAAGGCTTGAAATCTTGCTCCTGAGACTTGAGTGTATGAGACAGGCTCAAGCTTCATGCTGTACTTGAGGGAGTGCTGTACTGTTGGAGGTGCCGTCTTTCCAATCAGATGTTATCCAGCGGCCCAGCCCGTCCTCTTACACAGATGTAAAAGGACACTGTCACAAAGAAAATTCTGATTGTTCTTCTCCATCTTCCAGGTCAGTATGTATCCATTAGCCATTACCGCTAAACTCAAATAACTGGTTAATCCCTGTTTGTGAGCACTCGTACTTAATTTGACTGTCACTCTTTGTGTATTATAACAGTATTTTTTTAAAGAAGGCACCTTATTGCCTGTAACACCCTGACTTTGTGAAGGGCTTTATATAAATCTTTGCAAACATATCCTATGACCCATAATCTTGAGTATGTTATATCCGCATGTTGAACCCGCCAGTTGGTAGCTAAGACCAAGTGTTATCTTCCAATGACAAGGTGTTGGAATCTGGGGATTTTTGGACCAACATATATACGGAAGTGATTGAGTCCTTCTTCTTCTCATCATGATGTGGAGATGCCGGTATTGGACTGGGGTGTACAAAGTTAAAAATCACACAACACCAGGTTATAGTCCAACAGGTTTATTTGGAAGCACACTAGGTTATAGGCTAGTGTGCTTCCAATTAAACCTGTTGGACTATAACCTGGTGTTGTGTGATTTTTAACTTTCTTCTCATCAAACATTTTGCATGTTTTTACTCCCATTATAAATGACCAAGTCCACATTTATGATAGAAACTATCTAATGAAAAGTGTGACATTATAATTGCAGTTGCCAGCTATTGGTGACACTGCAGCATCTCCATTGGAAGGAGAGTCAAACTTCATCATGACAAGTGGATACAATGGGGAAGGGTGATGACATGACAGTGTTATTGCCAGACTATTAATCCAGAGATTTAGGAAATGTTCTGGGACCTGGGTTCAAATCCTGCTGTAGAAGATGGTGGAATTTGAATTCAATTTGAGTGAGGGGGAGTGGAATAAATCTGGAATTAAGGTGATGACCAGGAAAATGTTGCCGACTGAGCACAAGGCTATCTAGTTTGCTAATGCCCCTACACATGACTCCAGATCTACAGCAATGTAGTTGATTGTAAATGACCTCTTGGCAATTAGGGACACCAATAAATACTGGCTTCACCAGCAATGCCCACATTCCATGAAGGAATAACAAGAATATAAATGTTGATATAGTGATTTTAATGGAAAAGATTTGACCGGAAGAATGGGCAGTTACAAGCTTGTTGATATAGTATAAGTAGGCCCATAGTTATAGCATTTTCTATGATCCCAGCTGATGATATTGCTGGACAAATCTTATTCAGATTTAAAACTGACTTGATACGTCATTGTTTGTGCATTTTAATTTTAATGAGGTGATCTCTCATAGAAAAAACAAACAGGTAATGCTGCAGATTTGATTTTTAACAAGAAACAAAAGTTCCTTACAGAAAATAAGTGAATGTAAAATGGAATAAACTGTACTATTTCCAGATAAGCATGTTTAAAGATTTGTAAATACCTGATAAAACCTAATTCCCTGAATCCTAACAACACTCATTTATGCTACTTACACCAGAGAGAATTTCCTTCCCTATCAGTTCTATTGGGCTTAGTTTAACTGTGCTTTAATTCCAATTCTTAAAAATCTGACAACCTCTCACTCAAATCATCATACAACTGAGGTTAGACTTACTCAGCTACAAATAACTCTTTCATAGACATAGATCAACAACACCTTCTGCTCATTAAAAATGCAACTGAAACATCACACTGTAAACTTTTGCTATAAATTCTGTGTCTTAGGATCTTATACGCCACAACCACCTGATGAAGGAGCAGCACTTCAAAAGCTAGTCCTCCCAGACAAACCTGTTGGTCTAGAACCTGGTGTTGTGTGATTTTTAACTTCGTACACCCCAGTCCAACACCAGCACCTCCAAATCATGAGCCTAAAGAGTAAGATTTCCTCGTGGGTATTCAGGAGTGTAATGAAACAACAAAAAGGAGAAGGAATCTGAAACAATAGAGGTGTGTTTACATATTATTTCATCTGTTCTTGTTGTCAGTGAGAGATACAAGTCCAAACAATCACAACTCAACGTATTTCTCTGCCAGCAACCTACACCCACCACCAGCACAGCACCCCCCGCCCCCGCTCACCGAAATACAGCATAAATGCTATCCCCTTCACATTTCACTTCAACTCTGATAAAGAGTTATCTAGTCTCAAAAACTTAGCTTGTTTTCTCTCTCTCTCTCTCTCTCTCTCTCTCCATGGATGTTGGGTAACTCACTATGAACTCCGTCATTTGTTGTTTTCAATCATAATGAATTGTTTTTTGACTTCATTGATACTGCATCCTTTAAGGAAACTGTGACTGCCACTTGTTGCATGTTGTGAGCCTAGAAGTTGCTCCTCTGGTTAAAAAAACTGGGTTAAAGTCTTGGTTAAACTCTTAATAATTGCACCTGTCCCTCCTTGTCACCTATTCTGGGGAATTAGAATGAAGGCAGCCTGTCAGTTTACATATCTCGCCCATCTAGAATAACCTAAATGCCCTCCCACTGCAGCTGCTAAGTATGTCTTGAATTGATTCCCAGCTCTGCTCCATCCTTTACAAATGTTGACTCCTCTTTTCTAGGATTTTGTTTCCTTGTCTTGCAATTTAGATTAATTTTCCAGATTTTGCCTTTCTCATCGAGTCAGTTTGAAGGGTCTGTTTCTGTGCTGTATATCTCTATGACTGTTCATGGTCTGGCTCCTCCCTATCTCTGTCCTCTCCTCCAGCTCCACAATCCTCCAAGATATCTAGCTTAACCAAATCGGCACCTTCAGCATCCCTGATTTAAATCACCTGTTGTTGACGATACCTTCAGCTGTCTAAACTGCACCTCTCCATCTCTTTACTTCCCTTTAAAACATTCATTAAAACCTATCTCTGACTTTGGATCATCTGTTTTCATATCTCCTTCTGAAATTTGTTGTCTAATTTGACTTCATAACACCTCTGTGAAGTGCCTTTGGTCATTTTCTTTTATTTTGTATAAATTCAAGTTGTATTTTTCCATATCACTGACACCAAGGTTCATAGTTCCTTGAAGGTGGAGTCACAGGTAGACAGGGGAGTAAAGAAGGCATATATTGGTCAGTAGTTGAATGAAGGAGTTGGGATGACATGTTGCAGGTGTACTCGATACAGCTTAAGCCACTTTTGGAATACTGCATTCATTTCCATTCTCCCTGCTGTAGGAAAGATGTTGTTAAACTTGAAAGGGTGCAGAAAAGATTTACAAGGATGTTGTCAGGGTTGGAGGGTTTGAGCTATTGGGAGTAGGCGGCATGGTGGCACAGTGGTCAGCACTGCTGCCTCACAGTGCCAGAGACCCAGGTTCAATTCCCGCCTCAGGCAACTGACTATGTGGAGTTTGCTCATTCTCCCCATGTTCTGCGTGGGTTTCCTCTGGATGCTCCGGTTTCCTCCAACAGTCCAAAAATGAGCAGGTTAGGTGAATTGGACATGCTAAATTGCCCATAGTGTTAGGTGAAGGGGTGAATGTAGGGTTCTGGGTGGGTGCGCTTAGGCGGGTCGGTGTGGACTTGTTGGGCCAGAGGGCTTGTTTCCACACTGTTAGTAATCTAATCTAGGCTGGGACTGCTTTCCCTGGAGCATTGGAGACTGAGGGGTGACCTTTCTAGAGGTTTATAAAATCATGAGGGGCATAGATACGGCAAATAGACAAGGTCTTTTCCTCAGGGTGGGTGAGTCCAAAACTAGAGGGAATAGGTTTAGGGCAAGAGAGCAAAGAGATAAGAGGGCCCTAAGGGGAAACTTGTTTGTGCAAAGGGTGGTGCATGTATAGAATGAGTTGCCAGTGTAAATGGTGGAGGCTGGTACAGTTACAACATTTAAAAGGCGTCTGGATGGGTATATGAATAGGAAGGGTTCAGAAGGATGTGGCCACGTGCTGCTAAATAGGTCTAGATTAATTTACAATATTTTGTTGGCTTGAGTGAATTGGACTGAAGGGCCTGTTTCCATGCTGTACAACTCTATGACTCTATGTACATCTGATCAAGATCATTTTGATGGAGGTGAGTCCATTTTATTTCCACTGGTTTAAATAGCTTGTGGATTCCAATTTTGGGAATTGGTCTTGGGACCTATATTCTAGGCCACATCACCTCTGCTGGCAGTCTCACTTTGTCGCAAAGTGGAGGGACACAGTACTGAAGGTGTGTTTGACCAGATCTTGGCATGATGTAGTCATGACTTCTACCCTATTGTTGTGGATGTGGAGCTGAACATTTAATTAGCTTTGTTGACAGTTGCACCATTCTATTTGGACATGTTGGAGAAATTTTACATCTTCAGAATATAGGACAGGTGGGATAATAAGAATTCTGACGGACTTAAATCAACCCGCAACCCAAACAAATCTGATCGCAATGGAATTGAATTGCAAAGGGTTTAACCAATCCACTCTCAGAAGCCAAAATGGCAACCAAAATCTTTTAAGCAAGCTTTATTTTAAATGAAATTTTACTTTTGACGCTGGGACCAGGAATCCCAATAGGTAAGAGGAGGGGAAGAGAATCAGATCCCTAAGATAAATACATTTCTAGCACTGCATCTGATTTGAAGGAGAAAGGAGTTTTTCTCTGGTCCAAAACAGTTTAACTTTTACATGTTCTGATTCTGTTCATTTGCCTCAATTACCTCCCTCCTCAGTTAATAAACATTTTCAACCTCTGTTTCATTTCTTGGACATGTGCGGAAAATCCATAATTTCTGACTTCCTACTGAAAATTACTCACCGCACCTCTCCACCTTCCCATCTATGAGGTGTGGAGTAAATATTGAGATAACTGAGTGTTAATTCCATCAAGATGCCACTGATATTTTTTAACTTCATCTTAGTTATTATATGATATAAGGTGTGAGATTTATATACATATTAATATCATTTATTTTAGACTTTGGATATTGGACTAGTGGCCTGTGGGTTTTTCAACTGTATGTAAGAGGGGTTCAGGAATTAACTTGTAAGTCTTTCTGGAGCCATGAGCTTGAACTAGTACATGTCAGAGAGTAGAAGACAGTGGCTCTGCTGGAATAATGATGGGAGTTTGTTTGTATTGTAAATCTGAGATAACATCTGTGAGAACAAACATTGAAAGTCACCCCTTTGACATGAAGAAAGTAGGGGAAGTAAAAGCCCCCTACCCACAATTCTCTCTCTGTTACGTCAATGACATCATCAGAGCTGCTTCCCTCTCTTATCTGGAATTGGTAAAATTTATCAATTTTGCTTCCAATTTCCACCCTGCTCTCACTTTCACCTGCTCTATCTCTGATTCCTCCCTTCTCTTCCTTTGCATCCTCTGTTTCAGTTTCTAAAGGAGTTTCTCTCAACAGGGTGCTGCAAGACCTGATGAATCTTTGCAGCAATTTTTTTTTCTGTTTGAGATGGACTCTTGATCTGTCGGGAAATCAAAGATAATGAGGAAAGGGCAGGAAAGTGAACATGAAGAATGCCGGGCCAACTGTGATGCTGCTGAATGGTGGAGTAGAGGGGCCGAATGGTCCACTCCTGTCCCTATTTCTTGGGGTCGTATAACTCAATTAAAGGAGACTTACTTAGAGGCAGCTTGGATGCGTGAAAGTGTGGGCTATGGGTTATATAAAGAAAATGATTATATGCTGTGTTGTTCTTAGGCAAGACTCAGCCAGATTTGAGGTACAATTGTAAGCACCTTGATAAATGTTTGGTCTTAAATAAAGTCAAGCATGTTTTGTCTTGTGCTCTGACTACAGAAGAATGTTGGAATTATTATTGGAATAGCAGTCTTATTTCTTTGTAATATTTGACAGTTTAAAAGCATTGAATATAACCTATTGAAAACGGGAGATTGTGGCTGATCTCATCAAGGTTTTACCATGATAAATATTTATCTGGGTAGATATGGAGAAACTATTTCAACTCATGGAGGAACAAACAGCAGGAAGGCATCACCTTACATTTATCATTCAGTATTTTCCATGTAAAGAGTATCAAAGTTTGCAACCTTTTTCCCCAAAAGGAAATTGTGTCATTTGACATTTTTTGAACTGAGATTGAGAGGTTTTTTTTGGTAACTGTCACGAGGCAGTTGAATGGAACTGAGATTGACAGAAACCATGAGCTAATTGTATGCCCAACATGGTGAGCTCCCTCCTGCTTTCAGCTCCCATGTTCCTGAGACCTTAAAACCAAGATTTCAAAATGACGCATATTGCAATTTTTAAACAAATAAACATTAAGAAAAACATTGCAATGAAACCCCCTAGATTAAAGAAACAACAGAAAAAAAAGTTAGTTTTACTATCTCATAGATGCAGGCCAGACAGTCTACATCAAAGCAGCCAGAACAATTTCCACGCAGAGCAATTTATTATTGATAGTAAGGAAGATTTAATCCACCTTGGGAAGGATATGGGAACAAGGGCATTAGACCCTGTGGTTCCATTTGGACATGGTTTTGTTTTGCGGGCACCACTTGAATCTCATTGGTAATAACGGTTGTGAATGTGTCCCATGCTAATGAGCTGCTTTCTTTATGTCGGCCCCAGCAGTGCCTATTCCATGCATTATTTAGGGATGAACTTCCCTGCTTCTCCATCCATCTAACCATTGTCAAGGAAATACGCAAACAAAACATCCTGCTGAGAATTTAATTTTCCCTATAATTTTACTTTAAAATGTCCCGATAGACTTCAGTTCTGTTCTGTCTGTCTGTCATGAAGGCTAGAATCACAGTGAATCTTGTCTTCTCGTTTCCGGAATTTGGATTGTTTTCAAAACTTTTCACTCCGCTGTTTACCTCCTGGCATATCACGGTCGTTTCATTTAAATTGCCAGTGTGACTTGAGGGACTCGTGTTTTTGTCACTGAAGATTAATTGCTGGAGCCTCATGATTTGACATTGAGGTCATTTGATAGTGTCTGGGTGACTGTAGCATTCCAGTACAACGCCAAGCTGATTTTTCATAAGCTGACGGTCTGAAACTTGTGCTTGATACGGTTTGATTTGGCCCACTTAAGTGCGGGTGGACGTCAAAAGGATATTTCCTCTCGCAGAAGAATCCAGAAAGGTCTCAGTTTTAAAATATAGGGTCACCCATTGAAGGCAGAGATGAGGGAACATGTTTTGATTCTCTGAGGATTGAGTGTCTTTGATATTCCCTTTGTTAAAATGCAGTAGATGCAGAATCTTCAAATAGTTTTAAGGTCAAGGTCGATAGACTCTTGGTGACCAAAGTGATGAAAGATAATCTGGCCAATGCAGGAATGCAGAGTTGAGATTGAAATCATGATTTTATTGAATAGTGATGAAGGGCTGAATGGCCTACTTCTGTTCTTTGTTTGTATGATACATGTTTCATGAGAGCACACTCAGAGTTATGTAGCAAATGTCATATCATGGAATCACATTTAATATTGGAGTCTGTCTTTTCAATCTTGCAAGTACAGGCTGTTTGGGTACGATCAGCACCTTTCCTGTTGTGAAAAGCTGGAAGGAATATGCCATTTGATGTAATCCATCAGTCTTTTTGGGATATGCTGCCTACATACCTGTTGTTAAGGGCGGGGGGAGCAATCCAGAATCCCAGTCTAATGTTGAGGGGATTTGGATAGGGTGAAAGTTGAATTCAACCTGATATTCCTGTTCATTAAATATCCTTGAGGGAATGAAACCTGCTGACCTTTAACCTAGTCTGGCCTTCATGTGAACAAAACTACGTTGGACACTTATATTTCATTTGGACAATTGTGGACATACAATAAATGTTGCCCTAGACATCTGCACCCACATCCTATGAATGAGTAAAAAATATCACATCAGCACTTCATAAAGCACATTACCCAGTGGCTTGGTAAGCAGGACAATTTTTTTAGGCTTAATCGGAACAATTATGAGAATTCTTCAAAGAATGAAGATCTTCAATGAGGTTGGCAGATTGGAAAATTTAGGACTGTTTTCATTGGAGAAGAAGAAGTTGAGAGGAATAAATTGTTCTAAACCATGAGGGGTCTAGCAAACAAGATCAAACCATGAGGGAACAGGTGATTGGTAAAAGAGACAAAGATGACAATGATTGGGAAATGGTATACATGGAGGGTCTGGTTGGAGCAGGGCCATGGAGACCTTTGAAAGGGGAATTGGGTCAAATCTGTAAAGGAATAATGCAGGGTTATGGGAAAAGAAAGAGGAGTGGTTATGGAGGTCAGCACAGCCTTAACAGGTCGAATGGCCTCCTTCTGTGCTATAACCGTTCTATGACGGTAAGATTCTGTGTTTTGTTTCATCAACATGTTGTTTAATAATGAATCAAATTCTCACAAGTTTGCAGTTCACAGCAGGGTCACTTGATAGGTTATTTACAGAGAAGGAGTTTCTTAGCTGGAGGGAAAGACGAATCATAGTTTACCTTGGCATCCAGCTAACATTCTGGCTGTCAATCGAACTCTCTGAGAGTCAAGCTACCTGTTATTTTGGGTTCTCCAACTCTGCAGGCCCTCTCTAGTCAGGAATGATGGGTGCTAAACTTTAAGACTTCTGCAAATATTGTCTGAAAGTAAACTGATCAAAGCAGCAAAATAATAAGCTTGGGGTTAAACTACTCTCACTCCTTCACTGTTTTTGTCTCTCTCTCTCTCTCTGTCTCTCTCTCTCTCTTTTCCCTTCTCTGTCTGCCATGCTCTCTTTTCCTTTTCCTCTGATTCTTTTCCCCCCACCTTCTCTCACTCCCTCTCTCTGTCAGTTCCAGTTCCACCTCTCTTCATATCTCTTTCAGTCTATCTCTGCGACCTGTCTCAGTGTATTTCCGTTTCTGACACCCTTCCTGTCTGTTTTATTCCCTCTTTCTATCAGTGCATATTTCTTTGAGCTTTCTCTTTTTCTGATCCTTTCCAACTCCTCACTCCTGCCCCTATGCTGGCTTCCATTGTACTCTGATGGCACCACTGAAGATGGAGAGTATCAAGTGGCAGACTGCCTGTGCACTGGTTTCCCATAGGTCGCTGTGCCCTCCATGATTGTACCAGGGTAGAGGGATGCCCTGCTCCATAAGCTTTTACCTGCATCTTTCCCTCCAGGTTACCCACTTCCTTTGTCCTCTTAAAATCCCATTGCCTCATTCCCTACAGGCTGCTGGCTTGGTTCTTGGCCTTAACCCCACCTTCACAAAAGAAATGGTACAGCTCCAGAGAAATGTTGAACTCTTGTCTGGCAACTTCTTCTTTCCTAGATTCCCTTCGGGAAGGGTATTTGTTTTTTTCATTTGGCCATAGGAGGTGTACTCGAGGCTGGCTAAATGAGTATTTATTGTCCAGAGGCCAGTTAAGAGTCAATTACATTAAAGTGGGTCTGGAGTCTCATATAGACCAGGAGAAATTGAGGACTGCAGATGCTGGAGATCAGAGTCGAAAGGTGTGGCGCTGGAAAAGCACAGCCGGTCAGGCAGCATCCGAGGAGCAGGAGAGTCAACGTTTCAGGCATAAGCCCTTCCGGGCTTGAGTATAGAAGTTGGAAGGTTTTATTGCAGTTATACAGGACATTTGTGAGGACACACTTGGGGGTTTTGTGTTCAGTTTTGGTCACCTTGTTATAGGATCTTGTTATAGGCATTCTGGGCTTATGCTCGAAACGTCAATTCTTCTGCTTCTAGGATGCTGCCTGATGTACTGTGCTTTTGCAGCGCCACATTTTTCGACTGTTATATAGACCAGGTCAGATTAAAAAAGCTGATTTCCTTCCCTAAAAGACATTAATGACCCAGACAGGGAATTATGACTATCAACCATGGTTACATGGTCGCTGTTAGGCTCACTTTTTTTTTGATTAGATTAGGTTACTTACAATGTGGAAACAGGCCCTTCGGCCCAAGAAGTCCACACCGCCCCGCCGAAGCGTAACCCACCCATACCCCTACATCTACATCTACCCCTTACCTAACACTACGGGCAATTTAGCATGGCCAATTCACCTGGCCGGCACATCTTTGGACTGTGGGAGGAAACCGGAGCACCCGGAGGAAACCCACGCAGGCACAGGGAGAACGTGCAAACTCCACACAGTCAGTCGCCTGAGGCGGGAATTGAACCCGGGTTTCCGGCGCTGTGAGGCAGCAGTGCTAACCACTGTGCCACCGTTTTTTTATTCATTCATGGGATAAGGGTGGTCCTGGCTAGGCCAGCATTTATTTCCCATTCCTAATTGCCCAGAAGACAATTAAGAGTCAACCATGTTGCTGTGGGTCTGGAGTTACATGTAGGACAGACCAGGTAAAAATGGCAGTTTCCTTCCTTAAAGAACATTAATGAACTAGATGGGTTTTTCCATCAATCAGCAATGGATTCATGGTCATCATTAGACTCTTAGTTCCAGATATTTATTGAATTCAAATCCACCACCTGATGTAACAGGACTTGAACCCAGGGCCCCGACCATGACCTGGGCCCCTGGATTAACAGTCCAATGATAATACCAGTTGGCCAATACCTCTCCCTATTAGTATGAGTTACTTACTGAATTTAGCATCTGCCATGGTGGGGTTTAAGCTCTGTCCTCAGCGCATGAGCCTGGGGTTCTGGATCACTCATCTAGCAACATTAAGACCACCCCTGATATTGGTCGATAAATGACTGTGGGGTAATTGGTTTTCCCAGTGGAGGGTTTGGCTCTCCAGTCTAACAGGGAGCCTGGGGAATCTGGCAGCTCAGAAATTCAGCCCTCTTGATCCTTAGCACCACCCCACTCACCCCTTGCTCCAGTAGGCAGCGCAGTGGCTCAATAGTTAGCACTGCTGCCTCACAGCGCTAGGGACCTGAGTTCAATTCTACCTTCGGGTGACTGGCTGTGTGGAGTTTGCACATTCTCTCCGTGTCTGTGTGGGTTTCCTCTGGGTGCTCCAGTTTCCTCTCACAGTCCAAGGATGTGCAGGTTTGGTGGATTGGTCATGGGAAGTGCAGGGATAGGGGGATACAGTTTGAGGTGTGTCTGGGTGGGATGTTCTGCAGGGGTCAGTGTGGACTCGTTAGGCCGAATGGCTGGCTTCTGCACTGCAGGGATTCTGTATAAAGGCTCTTGCTCATGGTGATGAGCCTGTGATAGGTGCTGGGGAATGATCCTGACTGTTATATCACTCCCTGAATACAGGGCATTCAGTCACCCACCTTACCTTGGTACTTTGGAGAATTCTGCAGGCCGGATGCTGTTAAAGTTACCAGCCTGTGAGCGTGAGTGCAAAGGGTTAAGCTGTTTCAAAACAATCATTCAACAGCAGGTTTTCTACTCAGTGAAGCACTGACAAACCGATCTGTTGCCAAGCAATGCAGAGCAGGTTAATAAATATTGTCAGCTGTAACTCGTGCTAACAAAGTCTTGCTGCTACTGCATGTTAAGGAATTGTCCATCAGACCTTGTAAAATGCTTCTCAATTTACGTAAATTGGAGGGACTGAGCTATGAAGTAGAAACCACTTGAAAAGGGGTAATAAAAACACTTGTGTTTTGTAGTTTGTTTTTCACACTCTGTGGATGCCCCACAGTGGCTTGCAGTCAGTGAAGCATTGTCAAAGTCAGGTGACTGATGTAGGAAAAATGGGAGCTATTCTGCGTACAGCACGAACCCACAGACAGCAGTGCAATGTGTGACCGGATTGACGTTTTGTTGGAAGGACAGGACTCAGTGGTCAGGACTCCAAGGGAAAATTCCCCTGCTGTTCTTCAAATTGCAACTTCCAGCTGAGAGAGCAAATGGGCCAAAGGGATAATTGTCTCATCTGAAGGACAACATCTCTCTCAGAGCAGCACTCCCTCACCTACTGCCAATGGGAAGGTCAGGTTGCATTCTGTACCTTGAGACTCGAGAGTCAAACATGAATCTCCCTGATCAAATAAGGAATGCTATCACTGAGTCATGGCTGACCATAAAGTGAGAAGGCTTAGTAGCTTTATAAAGCGGATCTCTCTTTCCCTCTGTCTCTTTGTCCCTGTCTCTCTCCCCCTCTGTGTCTCTCTCCCACTCTGTCTTTCTCCTTCTGTCCCTTTCCCTCTCTGTTTCTCTCCCCCTCTGTCTCCCTCCCTGCCTCTCTGCCTCTCCCCCTGTCTCCCTCCCCACTTCTCTCCCACCTCATCTGTCTCCCTCTCCGCCCCTCTCCCTCTCTCCTATCCTCTCTGCCCTTCTGTCTCTCTTCCTCTCTCCCTCTTCTCCATCTCTGACTCTCTCTCTATCTTTGTTTCTCTCTACTCTCCTTCTCTGTCCCTCTATCTCACACATACATTCTCCCTCATTCCTAATCTCAATCACACTCTGTCATTCTCCCACTGTCACATTCCACTTTCCCATTCACAATGATGCTGCTTAATCCAGTTCTGCTGTTTCTGATGTTTAACACTTTTCCCTCTCTTTCATCTTGATATTTAGCTCAGGTTGTGTTACTGTCTCTGCATGAGAGGTAAAAAAACAGCACTGTTCTAAGGAAGAGTCAGCGGACCTGAAGCAGTCTGCTTTCTCTCCACAGATGCTGCCAGACCTGCTGAATTTCTCCAGCAATTGACTTCAAATTTCACCATGTGCCCATGTTCAGATTGAATGTGGGTCACCAGGATATTATCTGAGTCGTTGGATGTCTAGTCCAACATCAATACCACTACACCATTGCCTTGACCCAATTAAGTTTTTTCTAATGATGTCAGTATTGTGGATGGTTGAGGTTATGAGGTAAAGGTGGAGCAGGAGCTGCAGTTTATTGCTTTATTGTGTTTGACTTTGGAGGGAATTCATGGACAGCACATAGTCATTTTCTCTTTCCATTTATTTATTCAAAACTGAGAACAAGAATGGGTGCATGACCCTAGATTTGGATTCAACTTGGAGTAGTTTGACATGCCTCACTCTCTTACTCTTTTTCTCTCTCTCATACTCTCTCTCTCTCTCTCTCAAGTCTTTTTGAAGTTTAGCTCTTGTGCTTGAGCCCAGCTGAGACGTCTTTTGCTTCCTGCACAGCTGTATGTGGGCAGTTGGACGTCTGCCAACACTGTAATAATAAAATCTGTTCAGTCAACCTTGGGGAATGATTTAAGGTTTGCCCTAGGGGAGGGATTGGAGTTGGGGTGGGGGGTGGGGGTGGGGGTGGGGGTGGGGGGGAAGCTGGGTGGTGACCGGGCACTGTGTGAGAGAAGCTTTAATAAATCAGGTATTTTGGAAATAGTCCCTTTGTGAAGGAGAAAATTGAAAAAAAAAGATTTTTGTAACAAATTGATTTTTGTGGTACGTGCTGTTTACATGCTTAATTAGATGTCACACTGGGAGCAAAACTGTCTTTCTCCATCTCTCTCTCAATCCCTGTCGTATTTTGTCCCCCAGTATGCTCCTCTTATTGGCCCACAGGAAAATTGACAGCAGGTCCTGACCAATGTGACCAGTAATCGTCTGGCATGTGTGCATGTTGCCATTGGGTGCAAAGAGAGACTCTGAGCATTATGTAGCGATTTACATAACCTCAGGATGCCTTAAAACATTCAATAACTAATTAAGCACTTCTGAAGTGTAGCTGTTGTTATAATGTTCAGAGGAAATTTGATAGGCGGTGTTCAAAATCGCCAAGTGTTTCAAAGGAGTAAATAAAGGACAGTCGTCTGCAGTACCAGATGGTTCGATAACCAGAGGGGACAGGTTTAAAGTGAATAGCAAAAGAGCCTGAAGAGACATGAGCAAATTACTTTTACGCAAGTTGTTGCAATTTGGAAATTGCTGCCTGAAAGGATGGTGAGAGTAGGAGCCATAATAACTTTCAAAAGGGAACCGAATCAATACTCAAAAGGAAGGTCTTACAGAGGCATGGGCACTGAGGGGAGGAGTGAGATTACTAGGAGAACTCTACCTGACTGGTAGGCCAAAATGGCCTCCATCTAGTGACATAAGGCTTTGGGCTTCTAACATGGTAGTGAATTTGCAGCCAGCATGCTCCCACTGTGTTGACTAAATCATCTATTTGTGTTGAATTGCTGCCCACACCACAGGGTGGTTGCTCTGTCTAGGTCCTTCCCCCACATCTGAGAGGGCAAGCGGGCCTTGGCTTGGCATTTCAACTGAGAGGCAGCACTTCTGATGCCTGTAGCCATGAACTGGAGTGTCAGTCTGGAATTCTCTAGAACAGGGTTTTGATTCTGTAAACTTCTGTCTCAAAAAGGCATGAGACATGGCTGATACTAAAGCAATAATTGGTCTTTGTTGTGGCGTAACCTCACACATTATCTCGGTTTGCATATAAAGGCGAGGTGAGGGGATAGCTGGCACAGGGGTGTCATGGCCCACCGTGGAAGAGTGGAGAGCCACCAGCGTTGAGAAAAACAACAAAATTAAGTATTAACGGCTGTGGGTATTCAGTCAGCCTGTGCTTGATTAACTCTTTGCTTTTCAAAGTAAAAAGGGTTGCGTGTGTCTCAGGCTTGTGTTCTCTGCTGTTCCTCAGGCCTCAGTATGGGGGAAAGTTCTGCCATGGTTCCAGCCGGCTCTATCAGATGTGTAATGTCCAGGTTTGTCAACACAGCAGCGTCCTGTTCCGAGACCAGCAATGTGCCGAGTACAACAGCAAGCCTTTCAGGGGCTGGTACTACAAGTGGAAACCCTACACAAAGGTCAATGGTAAATATTTGAATGTGGCAACTCACACTTTGGCAAGGGGCATGAGGGTGGAATTAAATTATAAGCTTGTCCCTTGCGAAAATACTGGGCCATCCCATCCACTTTCACCATGTTGTAGCATTCCATGTTCCTCCATTTTTCTTACATTCTCTCCTCCATCCCCTCCCCACAATCTTATTTGTGTCTTGTTTACTTTGCAGTAGAAAGTTCCCATTCTCTCCCTTTCACGCCTGCATTTGCACCGCTGTGACTTTTCTATACTGGGCATCTGCTGCTGTCGAAAGTGACCAAAAAGAAACATTTTCCAACCCCTTTCAGTCCTGAAGGAGAGTCATTGTGGACTCAACATGTGAACTCTGTTTCTCTCTGCACAGGTGCTGCCAGGCCTGCTGAGTTTCTCCAGTGCACTCTGCGTTTATTTGATTTCCAACATCTGCAGCACTGCTTTGGTTAGATCATTTCACCCAACTGATTTAAAAACAGAAGTTGCTGGAAAAGCTCAGCAGGTCTGGCAGCATCTGTGCAGAGAAATCAAAGTTAATGTTTCAGGTCCGGTAATCCTCCTTCAGAATGGTCACCCAACCAATTGGTGCTTGAGCCTCCTCTTACTAGACTTTATTTTGCCATCGTCGAGAGTGTGGTGCTGGAAAAGCACAGCATGTCAGGTAGCATCCAAGGAGCAGGAAAATTGACATTTTGGGCATAAGCCCTTCTCCTGCTCCTCAGGTGCTGCCTGACCTGCTGGGCTTTTCCAGCACCACACTCTCAACTCTGATCTCCAGCATCTGCAGTCCTCACTTTGTCCCTTTATTTTATCATCGTCAACCACATTCCATTCTCCCTCACATACCCCACTTCATTGCCTGTCCTTACTTACCTCACATCCTCCTTGGGAATAAGTTCCACATTTTCACCACTACCTTGGTCGAGATGTTTTTTTTCCTTTTGTATTTAGATGATTATTTTCTTTTTATGACCTCTCATTTTGGGCTCCCACACAACTGGAAGCATTTTCTCTGCCTCTACTTCACTGAATGGTCCATAATTATAAACATCTTTGTCACATTATCCACTCACCCTTTTCAACTCTGAAGAAGAAGCAGCAAAACCATTCTAACATAAGAACTTAAGAAACATGAGCAGGAGTAGATCACAAGACACCCCCTGAAGACTATATGGTTATTCAGTATGATTGTGGCTGGCCTTCTGCCTCAATTTCACTCTTTCTTCCTCTTCCCCACCTCCCTGATTCTCTGAGACACCAGGCAGCTGCCTATCTCAGCCTTGAATATAGCAAATGTTGGGATGTCAACAACACTGGGCAAGAGAATTCCCAATAATTCACAGCCCTGTGAGTGAAAAAGATTTGTCCTCATCTCTGTCCTGAGAGATTGTGCCTCCATGTTCTAGAATCGTCAGGCAGAGCACATGGGTTTATGGTGTCCATTCTGCAAACCATCTTCAGAATTTAGGCAGGTACTGGCTTGTGAATGGAGTCCATTTACGAGTCCGTTTGTTTGCAAGTCCAAGCACAGTGCAGGACAATGGAATGCAGTCGGTTGTAAGTACAGGAAGCGTCTGTATGTGTGTCTTCAAAAATAAAAACCATGTGTATGATCGCACTCAGAAGGATGAACATGTTCGTGAGTTGGACATTCATAAATCCAACAAAATCGTCTGTAAGAAACCAGTGAGAAGACATCTTCACAGCCTCTCATCACTTCCACTCCACAAACTAATCTTCTGAATCTTTGTGATACTGTCTCAGGTCCACTGAGGAGAATGTCATGGGCCTGTCTCGAGTTTTGAAAGGGAGAGGTGGGCAAAAAGGAGTTGGGCGGCCAACATCAAACACTCAACTCCCTAATGGTGGCTTCAGGTTTCACTGTTAGGCTCTCTGAATATTCAGGCGAATCGACTTACTGATGCTCTCTTCTACATTCATCAGCGAAACATGAATGCTATTAATACCCCATATTGTTGGAATTGAGTTCAGTGGTACAGCTTTGTTAGCCAAAATTATGAAACATTTGTGCTCACAAACCTGACTATATCATATGCGTAAGAGGTGAGGGAAATAACTGCATAGAGGCCAGTATCCTGCCACAAAGTCACCCTTTATTTACAGATGCATTGTTCTTGACACTGATCTGGCCTCCTCAGAGCCAGCTCTCAGACTGAACAGAACCTTGAACACTCCTGTGTTTGTCTGTCAGCCAGGGCCAGATTAATAGCCCCAATCAGGGAATTCATGCTCTATGAGGTCCACCTGGCTGAACACTGCCAGTATCAGGGGTGAAGTGATATCAGGAGGACCATCTAATGAAGAGGCTCCGTCATGTGCGGCCTTGTCATTGTTAGACGTTTACAGTGGAAGTTTTAAAGGCTAAATCGGCCAATGTCGCTGCCTGAACAAGGCAGCCCCACTGACTGACTGGGGTTGACAAGCACAGCCCAATCCTAAAGGGTCAGCAACGGAGAGGGGGTTCATTCATAAAAGGTCCATGGAACGCTGGGCTGAGTGGAAAGGAACAGCAGGGAATTGAACTGAATGGGAGTGACAGCCAGGGGTCACTGGAAGGATCCTGGGGATTGAAGAGACAATGCAAAAGGAAGAATCACAGTGATAGGAGCAAGGAGGACAAGTAAAGGGTGGGGACTGGATGTTTCGGGTGGAGAAGCAATTGGGAGTAATTTGGTGTACGGTTTGCTGAGGAGCAGCAGTGGAACTGAATGTGGTGTGGTTGTGGTTTCCAGTCTTTCCTATTAGTGGAAATACCTTCATTCACACCCACTCTACCCAGGCATCTCAGTATTGATTAAGTGTCAGTCAAATCCCCCCGTCTTCTCCAAGTCCTTCTGCAGTGTTCTGCATTATCCATCCCTTTACCCATCATAGTGTTATCTGAAAGCTTAGCAACAATGCCCTCAGTCCCTTCTTCCAGATCATTAACGTACAATGCGAAGAGTTATGGTCCCAGCACTCACGCATGTGAAATTCCAATGGTTGCCATCCTGAAAAAGACCTCTTTATCCCCACTTCCTGCCTTCTGTCAGTCAGCCTATCCTCTATCCATGTTAGTACCTTGTCCCTAACACCTTGTATCTCATTTAGCAACATTCTGTGCAGCATTTTCTCAAAGATCTTCTGGAATTCCAAATAGATCATATTCACTCGCTCTCTGTTTAACTCACTTGTTACCTGACAGAATCCTTATAGGTTTGTCAGGCATGACCTGCACTTCCACAGTTTTGTCCTTAATAATGGACTCTAAAATCTTACCAACAACCGAGATCAGGCTAACCGGCACCGAACTCATCTCTGCATACCTCGACACTGTCCTGTCCCCCTTAGTCCAAGAACTCCCCACCTACGTTCGGAACACCACCCACGCCCTCCACCTCCTCCATGATTTTCGCTTCCCCGGCCCCCAATGTCTTATCTTCACGATGGACATCCAGTCCCTATGCACTTCCATCCGCCATTGCGAAGGCCTGCAAGCCCTCCGCTTCTTCATCTCCCACCGACCCAACCAGTACCCTTCCACTGACCCCCTCCTTCAACTGACTGAACTGGTTCTTACTCTTAACAATTTCTCTTTCCAATCCTCCCATTTCCTCCAAACCAAAGGAGTAGCCATGGGCACCCGCATGGGCCCCAGCTATGCCTGCCTCTTCTTTGGATATGTGGAACAGTCCGTCTTCCACAGCTACACTGGCACCACCCCCCACCTTTTCCTCCGCTACATCGATGATTGTATTGGCACTACCTTGTGCTCCCATGAGGAGGTTGAACAGTTCATCCATTTTACTAACACCTTCCACCCGACCTTAAATTTACCTGGACCGTCTCAGACTCCTCCGTCCCCTTCCTCGATCTCTCCATTTCTATCTTGGGTGACTGACTCAACACAGACATTTACTACAAACCGACCGACTCCCACAGCTACCTAGATTACACCTCCTCCCACCCTGCCCCCTGTAAAAACGCCATCCCATATTCCCAATTCCTTCACCTCCACCGCATCTGCTCCCAGGAGGACCAATTCCACTACCGAACAACTCAAATGGCATCCTTCTTCAAAGACTGCAATTTCCCCTCCGACCTGGACAACGATGCTCTCCACCGCATCTCCTCCACTTCCCACACCTCCGCCCTTGAACTGCGCCCCTCCAATCGCCACCAGGACAGAACCCTATTGGTCCTCACCTTCCACCCCACCAACCTCCGGATACATCGTATCATCCTCCGTCATTTCTGCCACCTCCAAACAGACCCCACCACCAGGGATATATTTCCGTCCCTACCCCTATCAGCATTCCGGAGAGACCACTCCCTCTGTGACTCCCTCGTCAGGTCCATACCCCACACCAACCCAACCTCCACTCATGGCACCTTCCCCTGCAACTGCAAGAAATGCAAAACTTGTGCCCACACCTCCCCCATCACCCCCCTCCAAGGCCCCAATGGATCCTTCCATATCTGTCGCAAATTCACCTGCACCTCCACACACATCATTTACTGCATCTGCTGCACCCGATGTGGCCTCCTCTACATTGGGGAGACAGGCCGCCTACTTGCAGAACGTTTCAGGGGACACCTCTGGGACACCCGCACCAACCAACCCAACCGCCCCGCGGCTGAACACTTTAATGCCCCTTCCCCCTCCCATGCAGGTCCTTGGCCTCTTCCGTCGGCAGACCCTGGCCACACGTTGCCTGGAGGAAGAGCGCATCATCTTCCACCTAGGAACCCTCCAACCACAAGGGAAGAATGTAGATTTCTCCACCTTCCTCATTTCCCCTCCCCCCCCCACCTTATCTCAGTCCCAACCCTCAGACTCAGCACCGCTCTCTTGACCTGCAATCTTCTTTCTGACCTCTCCGCCCCCACCCCCTCTCCGGCCTATCACCCTCACCCTCACCTCCTTCCACCGATCGTATTCCCAGTGCCCCAGCCCCACACCCCCTCCCCCCTACCTTTTATCTCAGCCCTCTTGGCACACCAGCCTCATTCCTGAAGAAGGGCTTATGCCCGAAATGTCGATCCTCCTGCTCCTTGGATGCAGCCTGGCCTGCTGTGTTTTTCCAGCACCACACTTTTCAACTAGAGTTTCTTATGTTCTGTATCCCTCCCTTTTTAAACAGGGGTGTTACATTTGCCATTTTCCAGTCCTGTAGAACAGTCTCTGATTCCAGCGATTCTTGGAAGATCACCATCAATATTGTACCATCTCCTCAGCTATCTCTGGAGTGTAGTCCATCAAGTCCAATGATTTATCGATTTTCAGACCTTTCTGCTTCCCCATCATCTTCTCTTTAGTGGTGGTCACTACACTCACCCCCTGACTTTCTTGAGATTCTGGTATGCTACTGGTGTCTTTCACAATGAGGACCGATGCAAAGTATCTATTCAGTTTTCCTGCCATTTCTTTGGTCCCTGTTACTGATACTCCAGACTCATTTTGCAATAGTCTCAGATCCATTCTTGCTTCTCTCTTACCTGATAGGTATCTAAACATAGTCTTGCAATTTTCTTTTATATTACTCCCTGGCATATTCTTATATTTCATCTTTTCCCCTGCTTATTGCCATTTTAGTTACCCTCTGCTGGTTTTGAAAGGCTCCCCAGTCCTCGGGCTTCCCACTAATCTTCACAGCACTGGATGCTTTCTCTTTGCTTTTGTACTGTGCTCAACTTCCCTTGTTAGCTGTGGTTGCCTCGTCCTCCAGTTAGAATGCTGCTTCTTTGTTGGGATGAATTCCTGCTGTGTATCCTGAATTACCCCTAGAAACTCGGGGTACTGTGCTTCACCATCTTCCCTGCGAGGTTCCCCTTCTCAATCAACTCTGGGCCAGCTCCTCCCTCATATCTTTGTAGTTACCTTTACTCAATTGTATTACCATAGTATCAAATTCCAACTTCTCCCTCTCAAACTGCTGAGTTAATTCTATCATATTACGGCGACTGCTCCTTCGGGGATCCTCCACCTTAAGCTCCTTTATCAAGTCTGCATCATTACGCATGAATATGTAATTGGCTGAGAAAAATGTCATCATGAGGAATCCAGACCAGCTCTAAGCAGCACTACCTCCTGTGTTTAGGCCTGTTTCCACAGTTTGTTGAAAAAAAAACACACAGATTTTACCCAATGTCTCAAATCCAACTGCCCAAGCCAGGCATTGTCTGAAAACCAGATGTTTTTAGAATGTGCCATGCACCACATCTTATTGAAAAAAAATAAGTGATGTGTAGCACTTGTCTAATTATTCACACGAGTCCATTCCCACATTCCAAGTTCCCATTGGTCATGCCTGTTCAAACTTGCTTCAAAAAATCCATGTGACTAACTTCCCGATCCAAAACCTAGCAGGATCTGCATCCTAGCACAGCCTCAGCCCTGAGGTACCCAGTTTGGAGACACCATCCAAAGCCATGCACAGTTCCTAAGGCATGGTCTCACCAAAACCATGCACAATTGCTGTGTAATTGCCATGTTCTTGTACTTTAAAGACCAGAGTGACACTTGCTTTCCTGATTTCTCACTTCCATATTCAACATTGTGTGTTCCTTAGATGAGTATTCCCGCATCTTTCTGGACATCAGCATTTAGAAATTTTGTATCTTTAAAAACGATTTGTCTATTCTTAATACCATACTGAATAAGCTCGGACTGGCCATGGCATACTCTATCTGCCACTTTGTTGCACACTAACCAGTATGTATCTCATTGCTGCCTCTTTATAATTTCTCCAAAGTTAGCCATTCCACTCAACATTTGTTATCATCAGATCACTTAGACATATTGCACTCTGTCTCTTTCTCTCAGTCATTAATATAAATTGTAAGTGGTTGACGCTGTGACACTAATATTTGAGGCACTCCTGTTGTCACAACCTTCCACTATAAATAAAGCATTCTGCTTATCCTCTACCCATGTTAACATATTACCACTGCTCTAGCTTGGTTTGTCTACTAAAGTTTTATGTGGCATCTTTTTGAATGCCTTTTGGACGTACAATTTTATATCCAATACCTTTTTATCTACCTTACTGTCAAAAAAAATTTCTAATCATTTTGTTAAACACAATTTCTCTTTTCTAAAACTATGTTGATATGGTCTGATCAAACTATAGTTTTCTGGTCATTGACATCAGGGTAACTGGCCTGTAATTTCCTATTGTGTCTCCCTTTTTTCATCAACATTAAAACTAGTCTCAAAATATTAGTTGAAGTCCCCTCTATTTCCTCATTTCCAGAATAATTCCTCCTGTTTCTGCCTCCAAGGGAGCAACATTTATGATAGTTCTTTTAAATACATGTCAAAGCTCTGCTGATTGCATTTTGTTTTCTGGAGTATTTTACCCTGTTTATCCTTTTTCATCTATTTTTTGGTGACTTTTTGATTTCTAAGACAGTCCCAGTCCTAGGATCTCTCCTACTCTTTGCATCATAGTCTTCTTTTAACCTAATACTTCCATCTTTAGTAAACCACAGATACATCTTTCTTGTTGAGGTTTGTTCTGTTAATGGAGGATATTTTTCTTGGACATTTTGAATTGGCTTTAAATGTTTCCCATTTTTAATTTATCACCATATCTTTCAGTCTACTTAATCAACTTTAACCAGCTATTCTGTCATGCATACATGATTTGTTATAATTTTGAGACATTATTAGGGACCTATAAACTACTCCCACTAGTATTTTCAAACTCTTGTTATTCCTGACTTCTACCCATGCTGATCCTACATCTTGATCCTCTGAGGCAAAACCCTTTTTCACTGCTATTATAGACTCACAGTATGAAAACAGACCCTTCGGTCCAACATAATCACACACTAAAATCGTTTCAACTGCCTGCTCCTGGCCCACATCTCTCTAAATCTTTTCTAATTAAGTACTAATCTAAGTGTCTTTTAAACATTGTAACTGTGCCCGCATCCACCGTTTCCTCAGGAAGTTTATTCCACACACGAGCCACCCTCTGTGTAAAAGAAAAATGCTCCTCTTGAATATTTTAAATCTCTCTCCTCTTACCTTTAAAAATTTGCCCAATAGTCTTGAAAATCACCATCCTAGGAAAGAAGATACCCACCATTAACCCTGTCTATACTCCTCATGATTTTATAAACCTCTTTAAGGTCATCTCTCAACCTCCTATGCTCCAGTGAAAAAGTCCCAGCCTATCCAACTCAAGTCTTCCATACCTGGCAACGTCTTGGTAAATCTCTTCTGAACCCTCTCTAGTTTCACAATATCCATTCATGCGTCTCTGGCTAGGCCAGTATTTATTACCCATCTCTAACTGCCGAGAAAACAGTTGAAAATCGACCACATTGCTGTGGGTCTGGAGTCACATGTAGGCCAGAGTGCGTACGGAAGGCATTTCCTTCCCTAGAGGATATTAGTAAACCAGATGGGTTTTCTGCCCTGATGCCATCCTTCACTATCAGAGTTACCCATTCTCCTTTACTATTTTTGTTCTGTTGTGTCTGGGATTTAGGCTGCTTCAGCTAAAATGCTGCACCCCACTTTGGCTTGTCCTCAGAGATGTGCTGACCCGATTCAATTTTCTTCAAGTGAAAGTTGTTCATATTCTCATTAAATGAATGTCCAAGTTCAAGTTAACAAGACCCTGAGTGGTCTGCAGATGTTTCGCTATTGAAAATGGCCATTGTGTCGAGGCATTTTATTCAGCTCTGATTATTTTGGGCAAAATATTTGACATGTACACATTTTCCTGAGTTCTCACATATCATGAATTGATAATGTGTGTCTCAGTCACATCGCCTGACCAAGTATCTGCAGGGAAGGAGAAAAACAAACCAGAAAGACCTCGTACATTATCCATGTGATCCAGTTCCATTGGGAAGTCTTACCTAATCTTGGTGAGAGGTTAAACGTTTGATGTGATTTTAGTTAGTCCAGTTAGTGTTTAGACACAGTGTTTGTAATGAACGCAATTGAAACTGTGTCAAAAGGTTATGGGCTCAAGTCCCAGTCTAGAGATTTGATCATAACATTGAAACTGTGAAGTGTATGAGCGATTGCTACTTTACCAGAGGATCAACACTGAGTGCAGTTATATTGCAAGAGGGTCATTTATGAGAGAGTGCTGCACTGTTACAGAATCAGCATGAGGGTGTGCTACACTGTTACAGAATCAGTACTGATTGAGTACTGTACTAATGGGGAGTGAGTAGTGAGGGAGTGCTGCTGTGTTGGAGGGTTTGTCCTGAAGGAGTGCTGCACTGCCAGGGAAGCTGTGCTAAGGTCAGAGATGCTATCTTTCAGATGAAGCATTAAACAGATGGCTCCTTTTGCCTTTGGGGGGTGGGGGAGGTGGGGAGAGGGTGGATGTGAAAGATCGAGCAGCACAATTTTGGGACTTCGACCCTGTCTATCTAATCCCTCTGAAAAACAGCTTGATGATGTGGCACTTTGCAGTTTGTGAGATTTGCGATGCATAACTTACCTGCTGCAGTTCCTGCACTATCGTAAGGGACTACACTTCGAAAAGAACTTTCTTTCAGGAATACCCAGGGTTGCGAAAGTCGCTATGTAAATGAAAGCCTTTTGTTTCTGCTGAGTATTTTGATAGCTGCTCGATACTCATTTGTAAGGTTGACATGGATCTCACTGTGAGTGGACCTCTGTCACCAGTGTCCAGTCCTTGGATGAAAGCTGAGGCTTGACAAGGGCGAGTGGGAATCACCATAATGCTATCGAGTCTGACACCATACACATGGTGGAGAGAATCAGAACATTTTGGGGAGAAGACAATTTCCTTTGGGATTACAGCTTCAGTCCCTCTGAGTGGAGTGCAGTTTTTCTCCTCTTGTTCCAAGTACCCATGCTGCCAACTTCACCGGAGAGTGAGTTGAATGCACTCCAAAGGGAAATTGGAACTTCACTTTCAACATTTTGGCCATGCACCAGTGGTGATGGGCATTAGTCTGCTTTGGAAATGTATTAATTCCTTTCTGAGTGGTGCACGCACCCTGCAGTGTGCTTTGCACCTACCTCAGACCTGTGTAGGAAGTGGGAAAAGTTATTCCCAGCTGATGGGCAGCACACATGTGCAGTGCAAACCTTTTTAGCTTCTCATTTAGATAAAAGCAGAAATTGAGATTGTACAGCACAGAAGATGACCATTTGATCCATCTTTTCCTTGCTGGCTATTCTGAAAATGTGACCCAAAGAGTTTCACACTCTTTATCTTATCCCCACGGATCTTTTCAGTGTGTAGCCCTTTGAAATTTACAATTAATAACTTTCCTCAAATCTTTCGGAAAACTTGCACAAACTTGTTCAATTAAAAATATCCCCCCCTCTTCAATTATTTTGAAGCTGTGTCCTCTGGTTATGTTTTTAACAGCATAGCAGTGACTACTCTTCAAAAATACATACTTGGCTATGAAGCATTTTTAGAATTTCTAAGCTGTTCAAAGATGCTGTACAAATTTGATACTTCTTGGTAACTTCTGCTTTTCCATTTTTTAGCAATAGACAGCATGATTTTGTGAGTGTGAGTCATACCTCACAAACTTGGAGGTTTTTTGAGGAGCTAATGAAGATGATCGATGAGAGAAAAGTGGTTGATGTTGTCGATATGGATGTCAGTAAAGCCTTTGACCAAGTCTCTCATGGCAGACTGGTACAAAAGGTGAAGTCACATGATATTGGGGTGGGCGAGCAAGATGAATACAGAACTGGCTTAGTCATTGGAGACAAAGGGTAGCGGTGGAAGGATGCTTTTTGGAATGGAGGATTGTGGGTAATCGTGTTCGACAAGGATCAGGGCTGGGATCTCTGCTATTCATAATCTACACAATTGATTTGGAAGAAAATGTTGCTGGCCCTGTTCAAAAGTTTGCAGACGATACAAAGATTGGTAGAGTTGTGGAGGATTGAGCAGGATTGTCACAGGATACAGCAGAATGTAGATCAGTTGGAGACATGGGCACAAAAATGGCAAATGGAGTTTAATGCATACACATATGAGGTGATGCATTTCGGAAAGTCAAGTACAGGTGGAAATTACACAATGAATGGCAGAACCCTAAGGAGTATTGGTATGCAGAGGGATCAGGGTGTGCAGGTCCAACGATCACGAAAGGTGGCATTGCTGGTAGTTAAGGTAGTAAAAAAAGCCTATGGCAGGCTTGCTTTCATTGGAAGGTGTATTGAGTATAAGGATAGACAAGTTATGCTGCAGCTTTATAGAACTTTAGTTTGGCCACACTTGGAATATTGCATACCGTTCTGGTCACCACACGACCAAAAGCATGTGGATGCTTTGGAGAAGGTAGAGAAAAGATTTACCAGGATGTTGCCTGGTATGGGGGATTTTATCTATGAAGGAAGATTCGATAGACTGGGTTTGTTTTCACTGGAACACAGAAGGTTGAGGGGAATCCTGATAGAAGTTTACAAGATTGTGAATAGCATGGATAAAGTGGAAAGTATGAGACATTTTCTCAGGGTGGAGGGGTCAATTACTAGGGGACACAGGATCAAGGTGCAGGGCAAGTTTTTCACACAAACAATGGTGAGTCTCTGGAACACATTGCCAGAGGAGGTGGTGGACAAGCAGGAGGCTGGAAGAACACAGCAAGCCAGGGAGCATCAGGAGGTGGAGAAGTTATGTTTTGGGTGTAACCCTTCTTCAGGATTGGGGGTGGGTGTAATGGGAGCTGCAGATAAAGGGGGTAGTGTGGGCAGGGTGGTGAGGTGGGGATAAGGTGAACACAGGTAGAGGGTGCGATCTGCTTGGTCGAAGAATGGTTATGTCTGAAACATTGACTTTGCCACCTCCTGATGCTGCCTGGTTTGCTGTGTTCTCTTAGTGTCCTGCTTGTCTACCTTTGATTCCAGCATCTGCAGTTGTTTTGTCTCTAACCAAGGAGGTGGTGGAAGCAGTCACAATAGCAGCATTCAAGAAGCACTCAGACAAATACATAGTAGGAAGGAATAGAGGGATATGGATCCTGTAAATGAAGACAGTTTTAGTATGGAAGGACAGGGTGTATCAGCGCAGGTTTGGAGGGCCAAAGGGATGGTTCCTGTGCTTTAATGTTCTTTCTTTTTTTCCTGATCAACATGGAACCACATCTCCTTCAGCCTCCAGCACACAACTTCTCTACAAATGTCATTTATCTGAATGTTATTTGTACTCATTTTATAATGTTCAATGAAAGAAATACTACAAATGTGTGTCAAGGTGTATTAAGGACATATTTTAATTGTTCCTTCATGAGATACAGGGGTTCCTTGATGTCCATTCCTAATTGCCCTTGAACTGACTGGCCCACTGGGCTATTTCAGAGTATGGAAGGGGGGAGCAGTCAAGCACATTACTGTGGGGTCTAGCGTCACATGGGTAGGGATGGCAGATTTCCTTCCCTAAAGACCAGTAGTGAACCAGTTGGGCTTTTTACAATGATCACTGGTATTTGTCACAGTCACCATTAATGAAATTAAATTTAGATTCTACCAGCTGCCATGATAGGATTTGAACCTGCAGCCCGAAAACATTAACCGGAACCATCGGGTTATCACATTGCTAATATGTCATCACCTCCCATTCCTTGCTCAAGTGACTCATTCGCTAGAGCATCAGTTGTTTGCAGTGTGTAATTTGAACTTTGGATGATATCTAATGACCTTATATTACCCATCCTGCCCAATTTTCCTTGGAAAGTTTCCAGGAATATGGGGTGGAGAGTTTTGATGGATGGCTAATTTAATGTTACTATGTTACACGACCTGCCAAATTAAAATAAAAATAAAAATCACACAACACCAGGTTATAGTCCAACAGGTTTATTTGGAAGCACTAACTTTTGGAGCGCCGCTCCTTCATCAGGCAGTTGACAACCACCTGATGAAGGAGCAGTGCTCTGAAAGCTAGTGCTTCCAAATAAACCTGTTGGACTATAACCTGATGTTGTGTGATTTTTAACTTTGTACACCCCAGTCCAACACTGGCACCTCCAAATCAAATTAAACATAACCTTCAATGCTTCTCTTTTGAATAGGCCTGTTAATTTGAGGATGGTATTCACCACCCCTTCTTTGCTCATGCTTGTACCTGCTGAATGCATTCTACTTTCTGAAAGAGTACATGTGTTTAAGCTCTACTCAATGGAAGGGGTTGGAAGAGATTATAACTGGGGTGGGAGGAGTCTCTGAATATGTTAGCTGCTTTCCTGAGGCAGCAGGAAATGTAGCCGGAGTGGATGGATGGAAGGTTGACTTGCGAGATAGTTTGACCTGTATTCACAATTCTCTGCTGTTTCTTATGGTACTCAGTACAGCAAATCTGCCGTCTTTACCTGGTCTGGCCTATACGTAACCCCAGACCCACAGCAAAATGGTTGGCTCCTAACTGGTCTTTAAATGCCTTGGATTCTATTGCTAGAGTGCTTGAAGTGACAGATTCTAGCTGTTGTTTACCAATGTTTAAAATGTCTTATCAGAAGTGCCTGAAGGATAAGCCTGTGGATCAAACAGACATGGAGTCCAGTAACTAACGTGTCTGTCTTGTGTCTCTCCCTGTCATTTGCGTGGTGAGATACATTAAAAAAAGCTAGTTCAAATTGACCCACTTTTAATTGGAGATGGTTAGATAAATACAGTGCCTGTCGATCACCCTGTGGCATGTTTTCAAGTGGCACAATCCCTTGTTTTGTATTTCCAGATGAAGATGTTTGCAAGTTGTATTGCATTGCTGAAGATTTTGACTTCTTCTTTGCCATGTCTAACAAAGTGAAGGATGGAACTCGGTGCGTTGAGAACAAATTTGATGTTTGCATCGATGGCATTTGTGAGGTAAAATACATTGCTCATACTTTCACACCTAGACTGTCATCTTCTGTTTCCTTCTTTTCTTTGATTGAAGTACTGTCTATAGTGCATTATTTCAGTTAAGGTAACCAGCCCAGTTGCTTTTACGCCAGAATGTAAATAGATCCATTCCAGCTCATTTTTTTTCCGACTTTCATCCTACTAGTGACCCTGTTCAAGGTCAGCAGGTTCAGTAAATCTTGGCCATAGATTCCAGTCTAGTCGTGGGATTTAAATTTAGGATGTCAGAATTTGAAGAGCTTGACTCCCTTGGGTTCTAGCTGTCACCAGTCACCCTCTAAATATTACAGAGAAAAAGAAACATAAGTAACACATGGAACAAAGCATTGCTGCTTTGGTGAACTTTGCCACACGCTTGTAGAATGTGAGATAACCTTCATTGCACAGATGGTCCGCATCTTGTCTGGTTGTTGAGAAGCCAAGCAGACTAGGAGTTTCATACTTCCTTACATGTTTCTCGGCCCTTATCGTGCCTCCTCTCTTCTTGAGAAACATTGCCAGAAGCCAAGAAATTATTTGACTGACTGCAAATACTGGCAAACATTGTGACGCAGCACGGGTTTTGAATGTAATGTGGGTAGGGCTCCCGTAATTGCTGTTAAGCACAATCTTAAGGCAGTGATTAGCTGAGCCATACACAACAGAAAGCCCTCAGGTAGGAATCCCAATTGGTGCTCAGGTGGCCGACTGAATTGTAATCGGTGAAATATTCCCTCAGGCGGTGGGATGTGACCATGTTCTGGGCTCCAAGGCTGGCGTGGATGCTTGTGGATTATGCAATGGAGACAATTCAACCTGCAAATTCTTCAGAGGGCAGTACCATCAACAGCACCGGGCAAACGGCAAGTATATCAGAAACAAGGAGCCCACTGCAGTAATATGCCATGCATTCATTTATCTGTTACTGTCAGAGAGTTGTTTATAGCACAGAAGGAGGCCATTCAGCTCATTGTGTTTGTGCCATTTTCCATGGTGCAATCCAATCTCCGATTGGCACAGTGGCACAGCAGTTAGCACTGCTGCCTCACAGCACCAGTGACCTTGGTTTAATTCCAGCCTCGGGTGATGATCTGTGTGGAGCTTGCACATTCTCTCCGTGTCTGTGTGGGTTTCCTCACGGGTGCTCCGCTTTCCTCCCACAGTCACAAAGATTAGTTGGGTTGGCTATGCTAAATTATCCATAGTGCCCAGGTTTGTGCAGGCTAGGTGGGTTAGCCATGGGGAATGTAAGGGTGAGAAGATAGGATAGGGGTGGTGGGTCTGAGTGGGATGCTCTTT
Organism: Chiloscyllium punctatum; assembly: GCF_047496795.1. NCBI lineage: Eukaryota > Metazoa > Chordata > Chondrichthyes > Orectolobiformes > Hemiscylliidae > Chiloscyllium > Chiloscyllium punctatum. The sequence goes on along the minus strand of NC_092764.1, from coordinate 13,308,931 downwards.
GAGGAGTTGCCTCTTTCTGCACTGTGGAGATTCCATAAATCAATCCCACTCCCTGGTTTGGTCCTTGTGGACCGATAAGTTTATCTCCGTCAAGAGGCCATTATAATTTCTATTTCAAACCATAAGTTATTTTTGCTTCCTCCATCCTCATGGGCAGTGGGCTCCAAGTCAAAGCCACTCACATTGTGGAAACATGCTTTATTATAAACCAATGTGTCTCTTGCTCAAAATCCCAATTTGGGTCTCTTAATGCTTGTCCAGTGTGCTAATGTCTATTTAATCTAAGCATGTTATAATCTTATACATCGCTAACAAATCTCCCTGCTCTGCTCTAAGGAGAATGAACCCAGCCTTTCCAACTTAACCTGATAACTAAGACTCCCCGTTCCTGGAAACGTTCTGGTAAATCTCCTGTATATCTGCTCAAGGACCAGCACATCTTTCCCAAAGTGTCCTGACCAGAACTGGGAACAGTATTCTTGCTGTGGGCTAGCCAGAGTTCTGTATAAGTTTAGCACAATCTCTGTGCTATTATAATCAATACTAATATTTACAAAGCCCAAAGTTTTATATGCTTTGCTCACCACTCCGAGTGTGACCTGGCACTTTGAAACATCAATGCATGTGGACCTCTCAATCCTTTTAATCCTGAGAATATTTATGAATCATGTCGTTAAAGCAAAGGGGTCTTTTTCAGTCCTGTAGACCTCTATGACTTTATCACTGCTCCACATCCCCTCTGCCACAATGCAGCACCTTACACTTCTTCAGATTAAACTCCACCTGCTATTTGTCTCCTAACTTTACTGGCCAATCTCTATTTATTGTTTTCACTATTTACAATTCCTCCAACTTCAGTCTCATGGGCAAATGTTAATGAGTAACTCTACATTACAGCAGAGAAGGCAGTGGTCCTCCAACTTGGGGAATACCACTGTCTATCACTTTCTTGAAAAAAACAACAACGCTCCACCACATCTGCCTTTTTTCTGTCCTTATGCCAATTTGCTATTCAGTTGCACACTGACCCTCCTATTCCATAAGTCTCAATGTTGTGCACAGTCATTTGTGTGATGCTTTGTTGAATGCAATTTCTTAAAATAATCCATATAAACAATATCCACCACACTCCTGTAATCTCTGATAGTTCAGCAAAAGGTTCAGTTAATTAGTTAAGCACGAACTATGCTGCTTTTCTGTAACTCACTCAAAATACTCTTCAGGTGTCCACTGATTTCTTTCTGCTGATCATGGATTCCAAACCCTGACCCACTGCTGATTGTAGATTAACTGACCTGGAGTTCTGAGAACTGTCCTTGCACGCTTTCCTGAATAAAAAGGATGTCACATTTGTTATGGTCCAACTGGCTCCTCCACATCTAGGGAACTTTGAAAGATCAAGGAAAGCCCAGTTGCTCTCTCACTGCCATCACATCATTCAGCAATCAATGCAGCCAATATAGTCCATCCAGGCCAGGAGACCCATCTCCCCTAAACATAGACAGCCCTTCCAGTATCCTGTCCTTTTCAATTTTCACCTTGTGCATTGCCTCCACTATTTCCCCTTCAGAGATTTCTTTTATCTTCAGTAAGCACTGATGCAAAGAGCTCATTTATTATTCTAGCATAGTATATCAATGTATATATCATTCTTGATGTCTGTGATAGGATCCCCTTCACCACTTACCAGCTGCTTACTACTTATGTGTTAGTAGAAAATGTTTGGGTCCCTTTTCATTCCAGTTTTGCTAATTGCATTCAGTATCACTATGAAACTCAAATTTCACCATCTGAGATTCAAACCCGTGACACCAGATCATTAGCCTGGTTCTTTGGATTACTAGATCAGTGACTGTACCACTGCCTCTCTAGCCACTGTTAGCAAGGGAATATATGTAAGGTCTGTTGAATTTTGCCTCATAATTTAACAGTTTAAGCCCTGGGATCATTCTCCTATCTGTCTGCCTTCAATTTAAAAAGTGCTGGTAGGTCTATGGATTTGCACTTCAGTTTCAGTGTTCCATCCTGTTAACGTCTTTTAACCCTGACTTTGAGAAGCTGAGCAGCATCAGAGTTAAACACTATTCAATGCACTCTTCAGTGCTTGATGCTGTTTGGCATGTGGGATGATATTTCTCTTAGTCTCCGATTTATAATACACAGACCTGAGATAAAACAAAACCGTGGGGACCGGTGAAAATTTGAAGTAATTTCGAAAATTAATCAGAACATAAAATGCACTTCCCAGAGTTTAATGGAATCAATAATCTTGCTGCTGCTGTTTGCTTTTAGCATTTAAGTAGCTCAATTGACATGAATGTAGATACAGCCGATGTATATAGAAACCGGAGCAAACAATTCAGTGTTTCTTCAGGGAGACAGTTCCAGATTTTCACTGCCATTTTCGTGAAGATGTATTTTGTGGTATCAGCCTGGAAAGGGCTAAATCTCGTCAGAGTGTTAGGTTTCCCTTATTCTGCATTCGCCCACCAAATGAAGTCGTCATATTGATCCCGATCAGCAAGTCCTTTGATTATCTTAAACACCTCAATTCGACCATCTGCGTATTCAAGGAGTACAAGCCTAATCTATACCACTTGGTGACATATATTAACCCTTTTTAGAGTTGGGATCATTGAGTGAATCTGCACTACATCCCCTCCAATACAAAGTGATGGTGCAGTGGTAGTACGCCTATGTCTGGATTAGGAGTCCCAGCTTCAAGTCCCACCTGTCCTATCATGTGTGAACAACTTGACTGAAATACCTATCCTCCCTGAGGAGAACTGAATTGTTCCAGGTGAACTGCGAACTGGATGGCTGTATGAATTGAGTCTTTCTGTTGCTTCCTTTCTGTTCCTCATCAATGACTTCTCGGTTTTGGGTTTCACAGAGTACTACCTTGTTGTCACGGTACCAGCGGGGGCTCGGAGCATTCACGTGCAGGAGCTGGAGATCTCAACGAGTTACTTGGCAGTGCGCAGCCTGAAGGGCAAATACCACCTGACAGGGGATTGGACAGTGGACTGGCCGGGGCAGTTCAGGTTTGGAGGAGCTGTGTTTCACTACCAGCGGTCATTCAACACACCAGAGAGCCTGTACTCAGCGGGTCCAACTAATGAGACACTCGCCTTTGAAGTAAGCTCCCTTTTCATCTCCCTCCTTGTTCACTCCCGTCACTTGTGTCTGCCACAAAATTAACGCTGACAGGTTGGCAGCATGCTGGTGGGTTCAGTTGGATGGGTGACATCATCATGGCCCACCCCCGCCTCCCCATGTCGTCGCATTTAATTAGCGTCCGCTGCTGAATTCTGAGAAAGATCCTTCGGGTGCATAATTGTCCAAATGGTGAACCCTTAATCATTGCAGAGATGTTGGAATGAAAAGGTGATGTCAACACCACATACAATGTTTTCATCATTAGAACCTTTGAAAAGGAACTGTTGTGAGTTTTTCTTTCTGCCCTCAAAATGAAAATTAAAATCCCAGACAGTGTGATGTAATGGCTGAGCCCTCATCTTGGTGCCGTAGATGAAAGGGAGGTTTAATTGGATGCAATGAGTTACAAAATAGCCATGTGAGTGTTTGAAGCATTTTTAATTGAGAAAAGAAAGTCTAATCAAATGCTTGGGATGGGGAATGAAAGAGCACTTTGATGCGATTCTCTTAAGAACATACTTATTCCTTATGTTTGAGAACTGGTTTCTTCCTGTTTGCTTATCTTGGTACTAGCTGCTATTTCATAAAATGTATGACCCAACCATTTAAATGTGGGGACAGATATATCAATGAGAGGATGATTTCATTTACCAGTGAGATGTGGCAATGCTTAGTGTTCTATCTTGCACACTCTCTCTTTCTCTTTCTCTTTCTCTTTCTCTCCCTCACAAATGCATACTTACGCATAGCTTCCATCTGTGTTTAAGAACTCTGATCTGGTGAAAAGAGGGTTTCATTTATGTCTTCTACTGCAATCCAGTCCTCTCTTCAAGAAAGATGAGATCTGAATCTTGATTATATATCCAGCTGTAGCCCTACACTGAAAGAGTGTCCTCCATTTCCAAATTTCCAACCTTTGCCGCATCATTGAGTCACAGAGATATACAGCACAGAAACAGACCCTTCAGTCCAACTCATCCATAACAACCAGATATTCCAACTTAATCTAGTCCCATTTGCCAGTGCTCAACCCATATCCCTCTAAACTCTTCCTATCCATATACCCATCTAGATGCCTTTTAAATGCTGCAGTTTTATCAGCCTCCACAACTTCCTCTGGCAGCTAATTCCATACATGCACCACCCTCTGTGCCCCTTAGGTCCCTTTTATATCTTTCCCCTCGCATTCTAAATCTATGTCCTCTTGTTCTGGAATTCCCCGTCCCAGGGAAAAGACCTTGTCTGTTTATCCTATCCATGCCCCTCATGATTTTATAAACCCCTATAAGGTCACCCCTCAATCTCTGACGCACCAGAGAAAACAGCCCCAGCCTGTTCAGCCCTCCCTATAGCTCAAATCCTCCAACCCCGGCGATATTAGTTTCAGACTGATATTGGAGTTCAGATCACAGGCATGAAAGGACAGTTTCTTGGTACATGATAAATCCTGCACTCCAACACTACCAGTGGACATTCTCTGTCAAATGATGAGTGACTGGAAAAAACAGAAATTTCTTTTCCTATGCTATTGCTCACCTATGTGCCCAGTTAGTGTGGATCGTAATTGAATATGCTACAGCTTTAAACATCTGTTGTTGTGGGTACCAGTCCCCCATTAATGTTTTATGTATATTCAGTGGAAACAAGATTCTAAAGGGAAAGATAGTTTCCTTCCATGATCTAGAGGCAATTCAATATCTGAGGAAACATCAAGGTCCTTTGTTTGAAAGGACTTCACCTGACGAAAGAACAGCGTTCCGAATGGTAGAGATTTCACATAAACCTGTTGGACTATAACCTGGTGTCATGTGACTTCTCACCTTAGCCACCCCAGTCGACTCAGCACCTCCACAACATTAGGGAGCATTATTCCAACTCCCTTCAGACCACGCTGGAAACCAATGATTCCCAAACTTGTCATCAGTGTGACACCGTTTTGAGGTTTGAAGCTTATCACAACCCCTTGATGAGTGGAGCAGATGCCCTTTAAGAGTGAAAGGAAGAGGGTTGGCCTTGTTGCCTGTGAGCTTACGACCCCAAAATTTCCACTCACAACCCCGCTTTGGGAAGCCCTGCTGTAACCGTTAAAAGAACCTTTCCAAAAAGGGAGAGGACTCAAACTCTTGGAGCCACGATTGGAAATTAGGTAGATTGACTTACGGGAGATGAGAAAATGAATGAGCGCTATCAGGTTCTGGCAACACTCGGGAATTCTTAACAATGGCACCATCCTCTTCACCAGGGCTGCTTCTGGGTGAAGCAGCTCAGTTATATTTTGGAGAGTTTTGAGCTGAAATGCAGATCCCACTCATCACCAACACCACTTGTATCCACCTTCAGAACTGTTGAGAGGGAAGGAATTACACAGAGCCTTTGCGATCTTGATTTAAAGAAGGAATTGGATATAGCACTTAGGGGATCAAAGGATAATGGGGAAAAGACCAGAACAGGCTGTTGAGTCAGATGATCAGCCATGATCATAATGAATGGTGGAGCAGGCTAGAGAGACTAAATGGGAGAAAGTGAATACTGCAGATGTTGGAGATCAGAGTTGAGAGTGTGGTGCTGGAAAAGCACAGCAGTTCAAGTGACATCTGAGGAGCAGGAGAAATGACATTTCGGGCATAAGCTCTTCATCAGGAATGAAGGGCTTTTGCCCGAAATGTCGATTCTCCTGCTCCTTGGATGCTGCCTGACCTGCTGTGCTTTTCCAGGTCCACACTCTTGACTCAAAGGGCTGAATGGCTTATTCCTGCTCTTATTTTCTCTGTCAAAGCCAAATGGAGGCGAGATTCCAGGAGACAATCTCAGATAGATATTTACCTGGAGGTGGACTACTAATTAGCCACCTCTGTGCTCAGCATCCTGTCATGGGCAGTGAGGTGGTTTGAGATGTTACCATTCCCAATCAGACAAGTGTCAGTTCTCAACTCTCTGCAGTTCCACTGGACAAAGTGGATGCAGCTGAAGCGCATTGGAGATACGATGGTGTATAAGTCTAGAAGAGCCTTTGGAGCCCTAACTTTCCATTATATAACCTCAGAGATAACACAGGTAGATTCCTCAGCCTGGAGGGTGAACCTGTTAAGCATTAACATATCAGCTGTGTCAGAGTTGTCATACAGAATGGAAGCAGACCCTTCGGTCCAACAAGTCCATGCTGACCATGTTCCCAAACTAAACTAGGCCCACCTGCCTGCATTTGACCTGTAAATTTCCAAACCTTTCATATTTATCTAAAAGTCTTTTAAACATTGTATTTGTACCTGCAACCACCACTTGCTCTGGCAATTCATTCCACACACTAACCACTTTCTGTGTAAAAAAGGTTGTCCCTCATGTCCTTTTTAGATCTTTCTCCTTTTGCCTTAAAATTCTGCCCCCTAGTTTTGAACTCCTACACCGTATGGAAAAGACCTTTGCCTTATCTATGCTCCTCAGGATTTTATAAACTTCTAAAAGGTCACCCCTCAACCGTTTAAGCTGCAGTGAAAAAAGTCCCAGTCCATACATTCTCTCCTTATAACTCAAGCTCTCCCTTCACGGCAACATCCTTTTGACCCCTCCCTAGTTTAATAATACCCTTCCCATGCTCCAATACTCTAGAAAAGGCTTCACCAACATTCTGTACAATCTCAGCATGATGTCCCAACTCCTAAACTCAATGGTCTGAGCAATGAAGACAAGCTAACTACCTTCTTAACCACCCTGTGTACCTATGTTGCAAATTTCAAAGAATTATGTACCTGAATCTCTAAGGTTTTCTGTTCTACAACACTACCAAGGGCCCAACCATTAATTGTATAAGTCCTTCCCTTATTGTTTTACCAAAATGCAATACCTCACATTCATCCAAATTAAACTCCATCTGTCACTTAGAACATAGAACATAGAACATAGAAGAATACAGCGCAGTACAGGCCCTTCGGCCCTCGATGTTGCGCCGATCAAAGCCCACCTAACCTACACTAACCCACTATCCTCCATATACCTATCCAATGCCCGCTTAAATACCCATAAAGAGGGAGAGTCCACTACTGCTACTGGCAGGGCATTCCATGAACTTACGACTCGCTGAGTGAAGAACCTACCCCTAACATCAGTCCTATATCTACCCCCCCTTAATTTAAAGCTATGCCCCCTTGTAATAGCTGACTCCATACGTGGAAAAAGGTTCTCACTGTCAACCCTATCTAACCCCCTAATCATCTTGTACACCTCTATCAAGTCACCCCTAAACCTTCTTTTCTCCAATGAAAACAACCCCAAGTGCCTCAGCCTTTCCTCATAGGATCTTCCTACCATACCAGGCAACATCCTGGTAAACTTCCTCTGCACCCGTTCCAGTGCCTCCACATCCTTCCTATAGTATGGCGACCAAAACTGCACACAATATTCGAGATGCGGCCGCACCAGAGTCTTATACAACTGCAACCTCTCAGCCTATTGGTTCAATGGATCAAAATCTCTTTGTAATCTTTGATAGCCTTCTTCACTTTCCAATATTCCACCAATTTTGATGTCATCCGCAAACCGTGCCTCCTATATTAGAGTTAGAACGAACAGAGTTGTTGTCTCTTTTAGGGAGCTAGGTTGGAAGCTCAGAGTTAGAACGAACAGAGTTGTTGTCTCTGGTTTGTTACCCGTGCCACGTGATAGAGAGTCGAGGAATAGGGAGAGAGAACAGTTAAATGCGTGGCTACAGGGATGGTGCAGGAGAGAGGGATTTCGGTACTTGGATAACTGGGGTTCTTTCTGGGGAAGGTGGGACCTCTATAAACAGGATGGTCTGCACCTGAACCTGAGGGGCACCAGTATCCTTGGGGGGAGGTTTGCTAGTGCTCTTGGGGGGGGTTTAAACTAACTCTGCAGGGGCATGGGAACCCAGACTGTAGCTTTAGGGTGCAGGACCTGGAGTGTAGGAAGGTTAGGAATATAGCATCAATCTTAAAGGAGGGTGCCTGTAAACAGAAGAGTGGCTTGAAGTGTGTATACTTTAATGCCAGAAGTATACGAAATAAGGTAGGTGAACTCGCAGCGTGGGTTGGTACCTGGGACTTCGATGTTGTGGCTATTACGGAGACGTGGCTAGATCAGGGACAGGATTGGCTGTTGCAGGTTCCAGGGTTTAAATGTTTTAGTAGGGTCAGAGGTGGGGGTAAAAGAGGGGTGTGGTATGGCTTTGCTTGTCAAAGATAGTATTACAGCGGTGGAAAGGAAGATGGACGAAGATTTGCCATCTGAGGTAGTTTGGGTTGAGGTTAGGAATAGGAGAGGTGAGGTCACCCTGTTAGGAGTCTTTTACAGGCCTCCTAATAGTCCTAGAATCGTTGAAGAAAGGATTGCGAAGATGATTCAGGAGAAGAGTGACAGTAATAGAGTGATTGTTATGGGAGACTTTAACTTTTCTGATATTGATTGGGAAAGCTATAGCTCAAGTTCGTTAGATGGGTCAGTGTTTGTGCAATGTGTGCAGGAGAGTTTCCTGACACAATATGTAGATAAGCCAACAAGAGGTGAGGCCATACTGGATTTGGTTCTGGGTAACGAACCAGGCCAGGTATTAGAACTAGAGGTAGGTGAGCACTTTGGGGACAGTGACCACAATTCGGTGATTTTTACTCTAGTGATGGAGAGGGATAAGTGTGTACTACAGGGCAAGAGTTATAGCTGGGGGCAGGGAAATTATGATGCGTTGAGGCATGACTTAGGATGTGTGGATTGGAAAAGTAGATTCCAAGGCAAGAGCGTAATTGATATGTGGAACTTGTTCAAGGAGCAACTATTGAGTGTCCTTGATAAGTACGTACCTATCAGGCAGGGAGGAAAGGGTCGTGTGAGGGAGCCATGGTTTAATAAGGAGTTGGAATCCCTTGTTAAATGGAAGAGGGCGGCCTTTGTAAAGATGAGGCGTGAAGGTTCAATAGGGGCGATTGAGAGTTATAAGGTAGCCCGAAAGGACCTGAAGAGAGAGCTAAGAGCAGCAAGGAGGGGACATGAAAGGTCCTTAGTTGGTAGGATTAGGGAAAACCCTAAGGCTTTCTATAGGTATGTTAGGAATAAAAGAATGACTAGGGAAGGAATAGGTCCAATCAAGGATAGTAATGGGAAGTTGTGTGTGGAGGCTGAAGAGATTGGGGAGGCGCTGAATGAATACTTTTCGTCAGTATTCACTCAGGAACAGGACATTGTTGTCGATATGAATACTGAGGCACGAATAAGTAGAATGGATGGCTTTGAGATATGTAGAGAAGAGGTGTTGGAAATTCTGGCAAGGGTGAAAATAGATAAGTCCCCTGGGCCTGATGGCATTTATCCTAGGATACTCTGGGAAGCAAGGGAGGAGATTGCAGAGCCATTGGCCTTGATTCTTGTGTCCTCTTTGTCGACAGGAGTAGTGCCAGAGGACTGGAGGCTAGCAAACGTGGTTCCCTTGTTCAAGAAGGGGAGTAGGGATAATCCTAGTAACTATAGGCCAGTGAGTCTCACTTCTGTTGTGGGCAAAGTCTTAGAGAGAATTGTAAGGGATAGGATTTATGCACATCTGGATAAGAATGATGTGATCAAGGATAGTCAGCATGGTTTTGTGAAGGGCAGGTCGTGCCTCACAAACCTTACTGAATTCTTTGAGAAGGTGACTAAGGAGGTAGATGAGGGGAAAGCGGTAGATGTGGTATATATGGATTTTAGTAAGGCGTTTGATAAGGTCCCCCATGGTAGGCTACTGCAGAAAATACAGAGATATGGCATTGAGGGTGAGTTGGAGGTTTGGATTAGGAATTGGCTCTCTGGAAGAAGACAGAGGGTAGTAGTTGATGGCAAAGGTTCATCTTGGAGTGCCGTCACTAGCGGTGTTCCGCAAGGATCTGTTTTGGGACCATTGCTGTTTGTCATTTTTATAGATGACCTGGAGGAAGGGTTAGAAGGTTGGGTGAGCAAGTTTGCGGATGATACGAAAGTCGGAGGAGTTGTAGACAGTGAGGAAGGATATGGCAGGTTACAGCGGGATATAGAGAAGCTGCAGAGCTGGGCAGAAAGGTGGCAAATGGAGTTCAATGTAGCTAAGTGTGAAGTGATTCACTTTGGTAAGAGTAATAAAAAGATGGATTACTGGGCTAATGGTAGACTACTTGGTAGTGTGGAAGAGCAGAGGGATCTTGGTGTCCATGTACACAGATCTCTGAAAGTTGCCACCCAGGTAAATAGTGCAGTGAAGAAGGCATATGGCGTACTGGCTTTTATTGGTAGAGGAATTGAGTTCCGGAGTCCTGAGGTCATGCTGCAGTTGTATAAGACTCTGGTGCGGCCGCATCTGGAATATTGTGTGCAGGTTTGGTCGCCATACTATAGGAAGGATGTGGAGGCACTGGAACGGGTGCAGAGGAAGTTTACCAGGATGTTGCCTGGTATGGTAGGAAGATCCTATGAGGAAAGGCTGAGGCACTTGGGGTTGTTTTCATTGGAGAAAAGAAGGTTTAGGGGTGATTTGATAGAGGTGTACAAGATGATTAGGGGGTTAGATAGGGTTGACAGTGAGAACCTTTTTCCACATATGGAGTCAGCTATTACAAGGGGGCATAGCTTTAAATTAAGGGGGGTAGATATAGGACTGATGTTAGGGGTAGGTTCTTCACTCAGCGAGTCGTAAGTTCATGGAATGCCCTGCCAGTAGCAGTAGTGGACTCTCCCTCTTTATGGGTATTTAAGCGGGCATTGGATAGGTATATGGAGGATAGTGGGTTAGTGTAGGTTAGGTGGGCTTTGATCGGCGCAACATCGAGGGCCGAAGGGCCTGTACTGCGCTGTATTCTTCTATGTTCTATGTTCTATATTCTCATCCAAATCATTTACATAAATGACAAACAAAAGTAGATCCAGTACCAATCCCTGTGGAGTACCACTGGTCACAGGCCTCCTGTCCCAAAAACAACCTTCCACTATCACCACTTGTCTCCTATTGCCAAGCCAATTTTGTAACCAGTTGGCAAGCTTACCCTGAATCTCATGTGATCTAACTTTACTAACCATGCAGAACCTTATCACAGCCTTCACTCAAGTCCAAGTACACAATGTCTACCACTCTCCTCTCATCAATCTTTTTGGTTCCTTCTGCTATAATGCGACAGGTATGTTCCTCTGTTACCTTGAGCAATAGAAAATCACATTGTAGACAAACACTGTAGAAAATCGCTATACCCGCTCAGTAGAAAGTTCGCATTATCCAAACAGCATCCATAATTTGTCTGTCACGTTATAGTCAATTCGTGTTGACGCAATGCGTGTTATACCAGAATGACCTGGAGAGCAATCTCAGAGACTTGTAGAGAGGAAGCAGGAGAATTTCAAATTTAAGGCATTGCTATACAGAGAGTCAATATAGGAGGATAAGTGCCAAGCTGGTGAATGAGTGGGACTTGGTGTGAGTGTGTATAGTCTGAATTGTAATGTGAGTTTGGTGACAATGGTTGAAACGACATAATACCTGCTCTAATCAACTGAGTGCTGTTCTGCCCTGTGGCCTCTTGTTGAAGATTTCTAAACCCCATTCTAATAACATAGCTGTTTTCAGAGCTCACTCTGTTTGCATGCTATCAGTGTGTTTTCACTCAGCTGGGGCTAATGATGTAACATTGTGGTTCAAATTACTCAGTTACAGGCAGTAGAGGGTGGAGTGCTATCCATTTTCACAGAAATGACAAAGGGAAGAAAACAATTCTGTTGTTTGTTTATAGTGTTAAAAAATTAGAGAAACAGATGGAAGACAAAAGGGCTTTAGTCTGATTCATCAATTACAAGGTTCATTTTACAAGTGTTCTGAATCAGTGTTACCTCACTGACTCTAAAACATGTAAATATCACTGAAGTATCAAAAACAAACATCATATATCATTACTGGTGGGGTGTTCAAAGGCAACAGCTCAAGCCAAGGGAGAACAGAGGGGAATGGGTTTCTTAGGCAGAGCCTCTGAGCTGATACTCAATGCAAAGGACAGCTATAATGGTTCTTCTGTCAGAGGAGCAAAGCAGTATTGTATTCATCTGGCTGCATCAATCCAGAGCATTCATTTCTCTGTCTAAGGAAGACACTCTCCATGATGATTGGTGAGGACCTGAATGGATGAGCTCTGCTCCTGGTAGAATAGACACGCGCAGCACCAATGGGGAGGCTACTCAGTCTTTCAAAAAGGTGCTTCCTCAGTGAAGGGTGTTCAATATTTTCATCTTCCCAAAAGCCTTCTCATTGGCTTTTGTCCATTGGCCCATTGCTGATGGTGGCTTTCTGAAGCTGTGTGAACCTGGGGTTGTTTGGCACTGAGAGACCAGTGTCCTTCATAGCCTCATTGGGGCAGCTACTGATAGAGAAGTGAAGTCAAAGTTTGCCCTCAGCCCTGCAAACTGAGAGACAGATAGCTCCTTGACTTGATAATTAAAAGAAAGAATTTGCATTTATCCAGTGCACTTCATAATCTCAGGTGTTCCAAAGTACTTTACAGTCAATAGACATTGGAATGTAGGGACCAGCAGCAACTGGGCTGAGTACAGCAAGATCTCCCCTCACCCAAACAGTGAGAGGTCAACATTTAGATTCTGAGATTTAATCCTGTTGGATAAGGTCAAAGGTTTAATGTGCATAATTTATAAGGTTATTAGGCTTGCCTGCGATGATGTCTCTGACGTTCATAAGCTCGAATTTTTTTGTTCCCTTCACTTGTGTAATTTCTATCCGTCTCCGAGATTGTGTATATGTGATGAAATTATGTTGAGGCTAGGACTGACACAAAGTGGGAATTTATAAAACATGTTGTCTTTCTTTGTCCCAATGAGATACTAATGCTCTTAATTGCTGTACTTGTTCGCCGTGCTCAAAGTGACCTGGGGAGAGAGATTTCGAGAAACTTAGACATGAAAAGTTTGAATCTCTGTCAATTGAGTGCTTGTGATAAGATGTTCTGGACACTAGTCGAATTTGGTTCCAAGTGTTTGAGTATAGTAGCTGGGCGGTCACGTTATGGGTGTATAGGATAATAGGATATTGATTTGGCCACTCATGGAATACTGCATTCAGTTCTGGTCTCCTGGCTACAGGGAAGATGTTGTTAAACTTGAAAGCATTCAGAAATGATTTATGAGGAAGATGCCATGTTTGGAGGGCTTTTACTTGTAGAGAGAGTCTGAATAGACTGGCATTATTTTCCCTGGAACGTCATAGGCCGGGGTGGGGGGGGGGAAGTTGGGGGGGGGGGGGGGGGGGGGGGGGTGGTTGGGGTGTGACTTTATTGGATTTTATAAAATCATAAGGGGCACGGATAGAGTGAATAGACATGTTCTTTTACTCAGGGCAGGGGAGTCCAAAACGAGAAAGCATATGTTTAAGGTGAGAATGGAAAGATTTAAAACATATCTAAGGGGGAGCTTTTTCGCACAGAGGGTGGTGTTTGTGTGTGTGTGTGTACGTGTGTGTGTGTGTCTACGTGTGTGTGTGTGTGTGTGTGTGTGAAATGAGTTGCCAGAGGAAGTGGTGGAGGCTGGTACAATTACAAAATTTAAAAGGCATCTGGATGGGTATATGAACAGGAAGGGTTTTGAGGAATATGGACCAAATGCTGGCAAATGGGACTAGGTTAATTTGGATATCTGGTTAGCACTGACAAGTTGGACTGAAGAGTCTGTTTCTGTGCTGTGCAGCTCTGTGACTTTAAGTGTGGGATGTGTCCCACAATAGGGAGCTATGTGGAGTTCAGTCACAGGTCAATGATAACCCCATTAAATGGCAAATCAGCTCAATGGGTTGAATGTCCTCTTCATGTTCCTCTGATACCAGCATCCTCAATCCATAAAAGAGCAGGATTGTCCCTGCTCTTTGGAGCATTCTGGGGATAATTGTTTCTACAATATCAAAATATCTCAAATAGAAATTTATTTTCCCTACAATCACTGACTGCTTTCAGTTGAAAGTGATGACGATCTTCCTGCAAAATAAATACCATCATTGGGCTAGTGCCCTAGAGCTCCAGGCTAATGTTCAAATGACATGAAATCTAAATTTGATTAATGCATCTAGAATTGAGAGCTAGCCACATTAGATTTTCCTATGATAGCTCTTGTGATTGATCAGGAAAAGAGATTCTAAGTGAGCTTGGTTTTCCAGTGGGGGAATGAGACTGGCTGGAGTGCGAACTGGCACGGTCGCTACTTTTTGATGTGGAGGCATGACAGTCTATCACTGCTATCATACTGAAGCAACAATGTGTTTTTATTTAAATATTTTAAAAGGGATGTGAGCATTACTGGTCAGATCCCCTTTTGCCCAGAGAACATTGCTGTGGGTCCGGAGTCACATGTAGGCCAGACCAAGTAAGAACAAGAGACATCTCTCTGGATGTAGGTTTGCTCGTTGAGCTGGAAGGTTTGCCAGCTCATCCACATCCAGAACTTCAACCTGAACTACAAATCTTCTCAAAACTCACAGACATCCCTCTTTAAAGAACATTGTGAACCAGATTGGATTTTCCTGACAATTGACAATGGTTTTATGGTCATTGTTGGACTCTTTAATTCGACCATGGCAGGATTTGAACCTAGATTCCCTGGATTTAGTAAGCAGCGATATTACCACTAGATCATTACCTCCCATGATCATATGACCATATAATCTGTTTGTCATATTAATGACTGAATGATGAGCATTGGTTGGACCATCTAGGGTAACCATCCACTTTTTTTTTCATAGATCTTTCACGTCCACCCCAGAAGGTTTAACAGCTAATCTGAAAAGTGGTATCTCCAACAGTACAATACTCCTTCTCTACTTGCACTGAAGTGTCAGCCTTGATTTCTGTTCACTGGAGTGGGACTTGAAGCCAGAACCTTGTGGTGCAGAAGCAAGTATGCTATCCCCAGAACCACAGTTGATAGAGAACTGAATGGGCTGAAGGGCCTGCTCTTCTGCTGTGGTGACTCTATGAACATGATGTCCCAAAGTAACTCTACTTAAAATCAGCTCAGTTTGTCATTTTAGTAGAAAGAGTGCCAGACAGCCTGGGGATTAAACCTGGACCCTCATGGTTTATGTGGCTCAGCCTCACATGAGGTATTGTATTCAGCAAGAGAACCGATGTGTGGCTTAAGGGGAGTCGGGAATTTTGTTCATTATGTCAAAAAATATAAAAGCTTTTTTTTTACAAAAGATAAACAGAATGAAGTGTCTCCGGAAGATAGTCTTTGAGTGAGAGGGGAGATAGCTAGACGTGTTCTGTCAGGGGCCATCACTTCTCTGGAGAGCTTTGTGTGGAGGGCTAATGTTTGTACAAGTGTTCGAGATATAAGCTGCAATAAAGTGCTTTGCCTCTCAAGTACGATGCAGTGTTTGAAGTCGTTTGTCAGGCCATCTGGAGTGCAGCATCCAAACACATTTCTTAATGGGTGTGCCCTGCAGGCCTGTCTCAAGTGGGTTGTCACAGGCAGCTATTATGGGATGCAGAGAGCAAGAATCTCCAAAACAACCGTTCTAAAAAGAATCAGTCAGCTTCAGTGAGTAAAGTGAATTTGAGGATGTAGAGGGATGTTAGAGAGGGGTGGTCCCTGAAAAAGCACAAATTAGAAACAACTGATCTCTGAGCTATCCTGTGACGTCAGCATCGTTTCCACAGCCTCCTCTCTTTAGAGCATGTGAGGGCCCCCTCTCACAACCTAGTGCCCTCAGGATTCAAGCCATGCCACACCACTGGGAAATCTGAATGATGAAAAGTGAGACAAGACTGTTCAGGGTCTTAACGGAGGAGCTCTCTTGGTGATTCAAAAGGCCTTTCCTCTCAATCATCCTCTCTCTCCCACTCTGTGTCACACAAACCCATTTCGAGTTGATGCCTTCCTAATATTGCCCAGAAAAATGCATGATGTGTCTGTCAGGTGGTAATTCCACTTGGAATTCCCATACAAAGTGGCCGATTCTGAGTAGGTACTTAAAATTCTCATTTCCCCTTGTACTGCCGACGCTTTGAAACTTGATATTTGAAGCGTAGCAGATGCACACTTTTTCGTGTCTGGAAAGATCAATACATTAGAGGGACTAGTTAGAGGGACGGACAGGCGGTTCTGTGGACATGGGCGAGACTCTCGGATGGTTTGTTGCCTCCCGGGTGCTAGGGTCCGAGACGTCTCGGACCGTGTCTTCGGAATCCTTAAGGGGGAGGGTGTGCAGCCAGAAGTCGTGGTACACATTGGCACCAACGACATAGGTAGGAAGAGGGGCGGGGAGGTCATTCAAGAGCTCAAGGAGTTAGGCTGGAAGCTAAAGGCTAGGACAGACAGAGTCGTCATCTCTGGGTTGTTGCCGGTGCCACGTGACAGAGAGGCAAAGAATAGGGAGAGAGTGCAGTTGAACACGTGGCTGCAAGGATGGTGTAGGAGGGAGGGCTTCAGATATTTGGACAATTGGACTGCATTCTGGGGAAGGTGGGACCTGTATAAACAGGACGGGTTGCACCTGAACCAGAAGGGCACCAATATCCTGGGGGGTAGGTTTGCTAGCACTCTTCGGGGGGGTTTAAACTAATTTGGCAGGGGGATGGGATCCGGACTTGTAGTCCAGCAAGTAAGCTAGCTGTGTGTCAGGATGTCCAAGACTGTAGGGAGGCTGTGGAGAAGGTAGCACTGACAGGGACTACTTACAGACACAGAGATGGGCTCAAGTGCGTATACTTCAATGCAAGGAGTATCAGAAATAAGGTGGGTGAACTTAAGGCATGGATCGGTACCTGGGACTACGATGTTGTAGCCATCACGGAAACATGGATAGATGAGGGGCAGGAATGGCTGTTGGAGGTTCCTGGGTACAGATGTTTCAGTAAGATTAGGGAGGGTGGTAAAAAAGGAGGGGGGGTGGCATTGCTAATTAGAAATGGTATAACGGTTGCAGAAAGGAAGTTTGAGGGGGATCTGCCTCTGGAGGTAGTATGGGCTGAAGTCAGAAATAGGAAAGGTGCAGTCACCTTGTTGGGTGTTTATTATAGGCCCCCCAATAGCAGCAGAGATGTGGAGAAACAGATTGGGAAACAGATTTTGGAAAGGTGCAGAAGCCACAGGGTCGTAGTCATGGGCGACTTCAACTTCCCAAATATTGATTGGAAGCTCTTTAGATCAAGTAGATTGGATGGGGCGGTGTTTGTGCAGTGTGTCCAGGAAGCTTTTCTAACGCAGTATGTAGATTGTCCAACCAGAGGGGAGGCCATATTGGATTTGGTACTCGGTAACGAACCGGGACAAGTGGTGGGCTTGTTAGTGGGTGAACATTTTGGTGATGGCGACCACAATTCTGTGACTTTCACCTTGGTTATGGAGAGAGATAGGTGCGCACAACAAGGAAGTTTCTACAATTGGGGGAAGGGAAATTACGATGCTGTAAGACAGGATTTGAGGAGCATACGTTGGGAGCATAGGCTGTCAGGGAAGGATGTGGTGGAAATGTGGGACTTTTTCAAGGAGCAGATACGACGTGTCCTTGATATGTATGTACCGATCAGGCAGGAAAGAAATGGTCGTGTGAGGGAGCCTTGGTTGACGAGGGAGGTTGAATGTCTAGTAAAAAGGAAGAAGGAGGCTTACATAAGGTTGAGGAAACAAGGTTCAGACAGAGCAGTGGAGGGATACAGGATAGCCAGAAGGGACCTGAAGAAAGGGATTAGGAGAGCTAAGAGAGGGCATGAAAAATCCCTGGCGGATAGGATCAAGGATAACCCCAAGGCATTCTATGCGTATGTGAGAAACCTGAGAATGACGAGAACGAGGGTAGGTCCGATCAAGGACAGTGGTGGGAGACTGTGTATTGAGTCGGAAGAGATAGGAGAGGTCTTGAACAAGTACTTCTCTTCAGTATTTACGAACGAGAGGGACTGTATTGTTGAAGAGGAGAGTGTGAAACGGACTGATAAGCTAGAAGAGATATCTGTTAGGAAGGAAGATGTGTTGGACATTTTGAACAACTTGAGGATAGACAAGTCCCCCGGGCCTGACGGGATATATCCTAGGATTATGTGGGAAACAAGAGAGGAAATTGCAGTACCGTTGGCAATGATCTTCTCGTCTTCACTGGCAACGGGGGTGGTACCAGGGGACTGGAGAGTAGCAAATGTTGTGCCCCTGTTCAAAAAAGGGAATAGGGATAACCCTGGGAATTACAGGCCAGTTAGTCTTACTTCTGTGGTAGGCAAAGTAATGGAAAGGGTACTGAGGGATAGGATTTACGAGTATCTGGAACGGCACTGCTTGATTAGGGACAGCCAGCACGGATTTGTGAAGGGTAGGTCTTGCCTTACAAGTCTTATTGAATTCTTCGAGGAGGTGACCAAGCATGTGGATGAGGGTAGAGCAGTGGATGTAGTGTACATGGATTTTAGTAAGGCATTTGATAAGGTTCCCCATGGTAGGCTTATGCGGAAAGTCAGGAGGCATGGGATAGAGGGAAATTTGGCCAATTGGATAGAAAACTGGCTAACCGGTCGAAGGCAGAGAGTGGTAGTAGATGGTAAATTTTCAGCATGGAGTCCAGTTACAAGTGGAGTTCCGCAGGGATCAGTTCTGGGTCCTCTGCTGTTTGTAATTTTTATTAATGACTTAGATGAGGGAGTCGAAGGGTGGGTCAGTAAATTTGCAGATGATACAAAGATAGGTGGAGTTGTGGACAGTGAGGAGGGCTGTTGTCGGCTGCAGAGGGACTTAGATAAGATGCAGAGCTGGGCTGAGGAGTGGCAGATGGAGTTCAACCCTGCCAAGTGTGAAGTTGTCCATTTTGGAAGAACAAATAAGAATGCGGAATACAGGGTTAATGGTAGGGTTCTTGGTCAGGTGGAGGAACAGAGGGATCTTGGGGTCTATGTACATAGATCTTTGAAGGTTGCCACTCAGGTGGATAGAGTTTGTAAGAAGGCCTATGGAGTATTATCGTTCATTAGCAGAGGGATTGAATTCAAGAGTCGTGAGATGATGTTGCAGCTGTACAGGACTTTGGTTAGGCCACATTTGGAGTACTGTGTGCAGTTCTGGTCGCCTCACTTTAGGAAAGATGTGGAAGCTTTGGAGAGGGTGCAGAGAAGATTTACCAGGATGTTGCCTGGAATGGAGAGTAGGTCGTACGAGGATATGTTGAGAGTTCTCGGCCTTTTCTCGTTGGAACGGCGAAGGATGAGGGGTGACTTGATAGAGGTTTATAAGATGATCAGAGGAATAGATAGAGTAGACAGTCAGAAACTTTTTCCCCGGGTACAACAGAGTGTTACAAGGGGACATAAATTTAAGGTGAAGGGTGGAAGGTATAGGGGAGATGTCAGGGGTGGGTTCTTCACCCAGAGAGTGGTGGGGGCATGGAATGCGCTGCCCGTGGGAGTGGTAGAGTCAGATTCATTGGCGACCTTTAAGCGGCATTTGGATAGGTACATGGATGGGTGCTTAATCTAGGATAGAAGTTCGGCACAACATCGTGGGCCGAAGGGCCTGTTCTGTGCTGTATTGTTCTATGTTCTATGTTCTATACATTGTGATCGTCAAAACAAGTGTAACTTATGTAACTGTTGTCTTTTTCCCTGGGTGTACAACATCTGGAGTCTTAGTCATCTGATAGGGTTCAAAACTTTCCTTAACAATTAAATATCAATAATCGATCACTTCGTCTGTGAATTAATTAAATGAATTAAGGGAGCACATTACTGCACTATCAACTTGAGAACGAGACTCATGATCTCAAGGAACTCAGTTCAAATCTTACTGTTTAACAGAATTTTAATAAAAGCTTCCTTTATTGATCAGAGTATTGAGTACAAGAGTTGGGAGGTCACATTATGGCTGTACAGGACATTGGTTAGGCCACTTTAGGAATATTGCATGCAATTCTGGTCTCTTTCCTATCGGAAGGATGTTGTGAAACTTGAAAGGGTTCAGAAAAGATTTACAAGAATGTTGCCAGGGTTGGAGGGTTTGAGCTGTAAGAATTGGCTGAATAGGCTGGGGCTGTTTTACCTGGAGTGTCAAAGGCTGAGGGTTGACCTTATAGAGGTTTATAAAGTCATGAGGGTGCATGGATAGGATAAATAGACAAAGTGTTTTCCGTGGTGTGGGGGAGTCCAGAACTAGAGGGCATAGGTTTAGGGTGAGAGGGGGAAGATATAAAAGGGACCTAAGGGGCAAGTTTTTCATGCAGAGGGTGGTATGTGTATGGAATGAGCTGCCAAAGGAAGTGATGGAGGCTGGTATAATTGCAACACTTAAAAGGTATCTGGATAGGTACATAAATAGAAAGGGTTTAGAGGGATATGGGCCAAGTGCTGGCAAATGGGACTAGATTCAGTTTGGATATCTGGTTGGCATGGATGAGTTAGACCGAAGGTCTGTTTCTGTGCTGTACATCTCTGTGACCCTATGACTCTGTGGAAATATAAAGGTGCAGTATCAGCAACAATGAGCATTAAACAATGTAGTTTAAGTTGGAAAACATGCCTCTTACCCCCAGTTTGCTTTTTGCTGACCTTGACACAGAGGATGCTGGAAGAATTCAGCAGGTCTGGCAGTGTCCATGGAGAGAGGAACAGAGTTAACGTTTCGATCTGCTATGACTCTTCTTCAGAACTTCCCTGCAGATGCTGTCAGACCTGCTTTGTGAGGGAGCTCTGAGTTAGCTCGGTTGGCCAGACAACTGGTTTTGCAATGCAGCTTAACACCAATAGTGTGGGTTCAATTCCTACATAAACTGAAGGACTCTTGTTCTCAGCTTTGCCATTGCCTGAGAAGTGGTGGCCCCAGGTTAAACCACCACTAATTGTCTCTCTCTCTCTCTCTAATTAGAGAGAAGCCCTATGGTCTGGTAGAACTATGGTGGCTTTACTTTCATTCCTCATGTTCTTGTGGCTGTTCCTTAGTTTCCTTCTGAAGTGGCTAAGCAAATAGGTTGACTCAGTGGTTAGCACTGCTGCCTCACAGCACCAGGGACTCAGGTTCGATTCCAACCTCGGGTGACTGTCTGTGTGGAGTTTGCACATTTTCCCTGTATCTGTGTGGGTTTCTTCTGGATGCTCTGGTTTCCTCTCACAGTCCAAAGATGTGCAGTTTAGATGGATTAGCCATGCTAAATTACCCATAGTGATCAGGGATGTGAAGGTTTTGGTGTATAAGCCATGGGAAATACAGAGTTGGAGAGTGTAATGCTGGAAAAGCACAGGCAGCATCTGAGGAGCAGGAGAATCAACATTTCAGGCATAAGCCCTTCATCAGGAATTAGAAATGCAGGGTTACAGGGATAGTGTCTGAGGATGGGTTTGGGTGGGATGCTCGTCAGAGGTTAGTATGGTCTTGTTGGGCCAAATGGCCTGTTTCCACACTGTGGGGATTCGATGGTTCAGCCAATCAGATGGATCCAACGAGCAGCGAAATCAACGTTTCGGGCAAAAGCCCTTCATCAGGAATAAAGGCAGTGAGCCTGAAGCATGGAGAGATAAGCTAGAGGAGGGTGGGGGTGGGGAGATACCTAGTTTCAAACTTCCAGCTCAGTTACTGTCTCCTTGACTTGTCTGACCTGCCTATCTCCTTTTCCACCTATCCACTCCACCTTCTCCTCCTTGACCTATCACCTTCATCTCCTCCCCCACTCACCCATTGTACTCTATGCTACTCTCTCCCCACCCCCACCCTCCTCTAGCTTATCTCTCCATGCTGCAGGCTCACTGCCTTTATTCCTGATGAAGGGCTTTTGCCCGAAACGTTGATTTCGCTGCTCGTTGGATGCTGCCTGAACTGCTGTGCTCTTCCAGCACCACTAATCCAGTATTTGATTTTCAGCATCTGCAGTCATTGTTTTTACCCCATTCAGATAGATCAGTCCAGCAGCTATTGAGTAAGGCCCAGAATCAGCTTCTTGAGACTACCTATTCGGAATGGTCAACCAATGGCAGCCTTATCGGTTACATCCACATCCCACAATTCTTTTTACCATGTGATGAGAGGATCTCTTGCAAGGGAGCAATTGTTGCTCAACCTTATTTGGCCATGAACAAAGTAATTTTGCTGCCCATGTCAAAAGACAATTAAGAATCAACCATGCTTCTGTGGTCTGAAGGCACATGTAGGTCAGACCAAATAAGTCTCTTCCTTCAAGGATGTTAGTGAACCAGATGGGTTTTCACAACCATCAATGACAGCTATCATGGCATCATGACATCATTACTAAGTAGCTTTCAGACCGGCATTTAGATATTGAATTATCGTGGTAGGATTTCAACTCAGGCCCTGAGAGCTTTTGGACTGGGTCTATAGACTACTCATCCACTGCTGTTACCACTGTAACACCATCTTCCCTAATATGTTGTTTTAATGTTTTGTCCAAAGCAGAGAATGAAAATTGGAGTTGAAAAATGTGGCACTGGAAAAATGCAGCAGGCCAGGCAGCATCCGAGGAGCAGGAGAATCAATGTTTCGGGCATAAGCCCTTCTTCAGGATTCCTGAAGAAGGGTTTATGCCCAAAACATCGATTCTCCTGCTCCTCGGATGCTGCCTGGCCTGCTGTGTTTTTCCAGCACCACATTTTTCAACTCTGGTCTCCAGCATCTGCAGTCCTCACTTTCTCCCAATAAAAATTGTAGAGCATGCAACATAGGAATATGTCATTCAACCCAACTTATCAGTATGTACTGTATTCTCACAAATCCCTCCATCTTATACATGTCAAGCTTCTCCTGAAATGCTGCTTTGCTATTCACGTGTAGCAGTAATGGGTTCCATAGTCTCACCACTCCATGGCTGAACGATCTTCTGTTGCATTTCCCAATAACTAACTGTAGACTCTTCTGCAGATGAGACATTGCGTGGAGGTGTGGTCTCCTTATCCGAGAAAGGATGTTCTGGCTTTGGAGGAAGAACAACAAAGGGTTTTGCCAGATTGATTCCTGGGATGGCAGGATTGACATATGAAGAGAGACTGGATCAGTTAGGACTATATTCAGCAGAGCTCAGAAAGGTGTGGGGGAATGTCAAAGAAATGGTTAAAATTCTAACAGGATGAGACAGGGTAAATGCAGGATGTTCTGATGACTTGGGTGTCACAGCATAAAGATACAGGGCAGGCCTGAGTTGAGGAGAAATATCTTCAACTCGAGAGTGGTGAGCCTATGGAATTCTGTGTCACAGAAAGCAGCTGAGGTCTAATATCGAATGCTTTCAACTAGGAGTCAGATGTAGCTCTTCGAGCTAAATGAATCCAAGGTTATGGGGAGAAAGTAGGAACAGGACAATGAGATGATAATCAGTCATTAACATATTGAATGGCAGAGCAAGCTCAGAGTGCTGAATGGCCTACAGCTGCTATTTTCTATGGTTATGTTTCTGTGACAGTGGCTTAACTGAACCCAAACTTCTTAGCTGCCTTCCTAGTGCACATACGCACTGCACCGAGGATCGCTGCATGGTGACTTCCAGCAACAACCTTTGGCTGGCTTTCACCCCACTGTCTAGCCCAAGGCATTGCGAGGATAAGGGACAAAGCAATTCCAGCACATCTGGTGATAAAGGTAATGGCCCGCCTTAAAGAGATAATTGAACATGAGTGGCATGTTACTTATTCGGGAGGTTGCTGCTGCCTCATTGTCCACAGCTTGTGCCTGAAGCTAAACTCTCAAAGCGTGGCTTCAGCAGGAATGCACACTTGGGAAAACAGATATAGGGAGCTGCCTCATTCCAATCCCACAGTGTGTATATCAGGATTTAGGAAGCTGTAAAAATTTATTGCACTAAAAGTCTGTGGTCAAGAGGGCAGCATTTTGTGTTTAATGTCAGTATTTGGCATACAAAGGCCGATGTGAAAGACGCTTATCATGGGTTTGATAATGCTGAGGTAAGCTTTTTAACGTCAACCGTAAAGTTTGGAATGAGCTGATAGCTGGTCAGAAACTTCTGGAAGTTTTAGGACAAAGGGGACGACAGGCCGGAGCCTGAAAGTAGACTGTGTTTACAATTTTTTTTATTAGGAGCAAGAAAAAGTGAAGAATTGAAGCAGATGGATATCGAGAGGTTTCTCTTTCTGTAACATAAACAGATGGAAGAAAGATCGGGGAGAGAAAAAAACTAAACTGGTTCATCTATCATAGTCTTGTAGTGACTTCTTATCGTTTCATTCTGCTGGATTTCAAAACTCCAGCTCCCAG
The DNA here is from genome assembly GCF_047496795.1 of Chiloscyllium punctatum. NCBI lineage: Eukaryota > Metazoa > Chordata > Chondrichthyes > Orectolobiformes > Hemiscylliidae > Chiloscyllium > Chiloscyllium punctatum. The sequence goes on along the minus strand of NC_092764.1, from coordinate 13,284,592 downwards.
ACTGTAAACTGCCACAGACTGCTGCTGCCTATTGCATATCAGCATCCTATCTAATCTTATTGACATTTCCCTGGTTATGTTGGACACAGGAGAAAACTATGGCTCTCCCCAAGCAATATGCTGCAGCCCTCACCTTAAATACATTGTACCAACATGACATCTCCTTCGGTAGCACCTTCCAAACCCATGACTTTGACCATCTAGAAGGACAAGAGCAGCAGATTTGTGGGAACACCATCTTCGGCAAGTTCCCCTCCAAGCCACACTCTTTCCCGACTTGGACCTATATCACTGTTCTTTCATTGTCACTGGCTCAAAAATCCTTGAACTCCTTTCCTCACAGTTCAGTTTTCTTTTTACCTGATCTACTAGAATTGCTAGTAACTTCTGAGTTTGGCACTAGACCCGTGGTTGCTAGGAACTGAGCTGGACTATCCAAACTTTTCAGGCCAACTGAAACTTTCACCCCTTCATTCTGGGTTGGATTTGAACTTGGATTTCAAAGGAAAAATGTCAATTTCTGACCCATCACATTCTCCAGCTATTCTGCAGCTTTGTGAATGATGTTGGTGATGTGTACTGATGTGTAATCAGTTAGCTCAGTTGGCCGAGTGGCTAGCTTGTGATGCCGAGTGACACCGACAGCATGGGTTCCATTCCTTAAGGTCACCATGAAGGTCATACTTTCTCTACCTCTCCCCTCACCTGAGGTGAGGTGACTGTCAGTTTAAACCACCAACAGCTTTAACTGAAAGATCAGTCTTATGTTTCTCTGGGGCAATGGCAACTTTGCTCACCGGATAAAGACAGGGATTTCAATAGTTGGAGAGCAAATTGGACGTGGAGAAAGAACAATGGGTGTGGGACTGTTGGTTCTGATCTTCAGCAGTTTTGGTGCAGACTTTGATAGACCAGTTAGCATTCTCTGTGCTGGGTTATTCTGATCCAAGACACTAGTTAAATGTACAGCTTTCACAAGAAGAAGTAAGAGGTTTTTGTTTGAGAAAACTACTAGATTTCTTTCAGCCCATGAAGTATTGAAGTAGAGTCACTGGCGGATGTAGCAAGTGAAGTGGCCAGTTTTGTGCACATCAAGATCCCACAAAAAGCAAGAGTAGATTGACCAGCTGAGTCTGTTTTTATGATGTTGATTTAAGAGTTAAGTAATGACCCAGGACACCAGGGATAACTATCCTGCCCTTCTTTGGGAATCTTTCACCTCTGAGTGAGCAGGCACCTCTGTTTAACGTCTGACCTGAAAGGTGACAACTCATGCACCACCAGCCTTAACTTTTGTGTCCAAGTCCTGAAACCACAAACTTGTTACCCGGAGGTGGGATGTTAGTGACTGAACCACAGAGGACACTTGAAGATTTTGAAGTATGTTGCCAATTCATGGCTCGCTGGTGACGAATGCACGGATTGGGAATCAACCTTAGCCTTACCACTTCCTCTTCAGCACCTTAGTAACGTGTTCTGCCCTTAAGTCCTCTTGATTGTTCACTTGGATTTGGAGCAGAGGAGAGTGTTAGTTATTTGTAGGCAATTGCAGTGGCACAGACACCACATATTTCTGGTGCCGTGATAGTAGATGTTAGAATCCAGGAGAAAGTGAAGACTGAAGATGCTGGAGAGTCCGAGTTGATAAAGTGTGGTGCTGGAAAAGGTCTGGCAGCATCTGAGGAGCAGTAGAGTTGACATTTCAGGCAGGACCCTTCTTCAGGACTGGGGAGGGGGAAGGGGGCTGAGAGATAAATGGGGATGGGGTGGGGCTAGGGGAGAGGTAGGTGCTAAGGCAATAGTTGAGCAAAGGTAGGAGATGCTGGTGATAGGTTGGTGGGAAGTGTGGAGTGGGTAGATGGGAAGGAAGATGGACAGGTAAGTTCAGTCAAGAGGGTGGATCCGAGTTGGGGGTGGGGGGGGGGGGGGCGTGGTAGAAGGTTTGGATCTGGGATGGGGTGGGTGGAGGGGAGATTTGGAAACTGATGAATTCAGTGTTCATGCTGTGCGGTTGTAGCCTTCCAAGGCGGAAGATGAGGTGTTCCGTCTCCAGTCTGCGGAATCCAGCCAAGTTCACTGGGGACACAGAACACTAATTTTGACTAGAATTCATGAATTCTCTCCATGGACCAGTGAATAGGCAACAGGAATTTTCTCAGCTTGGAAACCAATAAACACATACATTATGTTGGCACTGTATAAAATGCTTCTTGGGCCACAGCAAGAGTATTATGTGCAGTTTTAAATTCACATTATAGTGGATCCACTATATCGTATCCACTATCAGAGTGCTGAGGAGACTGACCAGAATGTTGCCAGGGCTGGAGAGTTTCAGTTGTGAAGTGAGATTGAAAAGACTGGGGTTGCTTACCTTGGAGTAGAGAAGATGAAAAGGGGGTGTGATTGAGTTGTATAAATTATAAGGGGCATCAACAGGGAAAAAAAAATCTCTTTGGTGAAGGGATCATAGATATAAGGTAAGAGGCAGGAGGTTTAGAGGGGATGTGAAAGATTTTTTTCATTCCAAGAGTGGTGTGAGTCTGGCACTCACTGCCTGTGAGGCTGGTAGAGGCAAAAAGTCTCATAACATTGAAGAAGTATTTGGATGTGCACTTACAATATCAAGGCACCCAAGGCTATGAGACAGGTGCTGGGAAGTGGGGTTGGAATAATTAGGTGGGTTTTTTTGACTGATGCAGACTAGGTAGACTGAATAGCCTTTCTCTAAGCCGTAGACCTGTATGTCTCCAAAGCATACTTGTGCATGTGTGAGTATTCATATACAGTATACACACACACACTAACACACACACACACACACACACACACACACTCACACACACTCACACACACTCACACACACTAACACACACTCACACACACACACACACTAACACACACACACACACACACACACTTGTGCATGCGGTCTCCAACATTGACTAGATTTTGTTTGTCTTTATTGCAAGAGGAGTTGAGTTTTGAGGGAAATAACAGTGGGGTTTTCCAACAGCCGTCATCTACAGTGGTTCAAGAAGGCAGCTCACCACCACCTTCCCAGGGACAACTTGTGTCAGGGAATAAATGCTGGCCTAGCCAGCAATGTCCACATTCTGTGAATAATCAAAAGAAAAATGTAATTTTGGTGTGAAGGTTGTGAGAGGATCTCCTTCAGTGACCCTTTGAAAGTATATGTTCCAAATCAGCTCTTGCAACTCTTTTAAAAAATAACTTCTTGCATGTTCATTTCTTTGTTAATTATTTTACATCTGTCCCCTCTGGTTACTGACACAGCTGCCATTGGCAACCTCAGCTTTCCCCTGTCTACTCATGTCAAAGCTGTTGGTGAATTCGAACACCTCGATTAAATCTGCCCCTGCGTTCGAGCGTAATTTTGCTTGTAGAGGACAGTAACTGACAATAAACCTATTCAACGTGTGTCTTTCTTCCCCTCTTACCCCACCCCCATTCTTACATTTCAGATCCTGTTACAAGGCAAAAATCCAGGTATTGCCTGGGAGTACACGTTACCAATTGCTGCTAATGAAAGCAAGACCACTGTTCAGAAACACAACTACACCTGGGTGGTCGTGCGATCAGGTTGCTCAGCATCATGTGCAGGAGGTGAGTAACTTTCCTGTTCATCTGAAGAAAAGAAACTCTCCTTTTCTTTCCCTCCCCACCACATAGCCCATTCAAGACCACCCCACCTCCCCCACCCCCCACCCCCCCCTCCCAAATAGGACGATTTGGGAGTGTAGCTTTGTGCATTTCATAACTCGCTCAGCAAAGCTGTCTGTTTCTATTAATATTATTATTGCCATCTACAAGCCGTGGACCATGCTCACTATTACCACATGACAATGGAGAAATCCAGTGTGTTGCGTTTGTTTCTGTCAGACAATGTGTTAGTCTTTACAGCTCATAGTGTTCATAGCATCCCTGCAATGTGGAAGCAGGCCATTTAGCCCATTGACTCCAAACAACCCTCCAAAGAACATCCCACCCAAATCCACTCCGTATTTTATCCCTATAACCCTGTGTTTCTCATGGCTAATGCACCTACACATCCCTATCCACCTAACCTGCACATCTTTAGACCATGGGAAATAACCCCCACACCGACACTGAGAGAACATGCAAACTCCACACAGACAGTTGGATTTAGTATGACAATCGATCCTTAAAGGGCCTGCAGTATATCAGAGCATGGCGCTTCCACACATGGTCTGCCTGGGCTCGTAAACTGCCCATCCCCACTCCGTATGGGTCTCTGTCCCACTGACCGTTCCCACTCCGTACGGGTCTCTGTCCCACTGACCGTCCCCACTCCGTATGGGTCTCCGTCCCACTGACCGTCCCCGCTCCGTATGGGTCTCTGTCCCACTGACCGTCCGTGCTCTGTACGGGCCTCCGTCCCACTGACCGTCCCCACTCCATATGGGTCTCCGTCCCACTGACCGTCCCCACTCCGTATGGGCCTCCGTCCCACTGACCGTCCCCACTCCGTATGGGTCTCTGTCCCACTGACCGTCCCCGCTCTGTACGGGTCACTGTCCCACTGACCGTCCCCACTCTGTATGGGTCTCCGTCCCACTGACCGTCCCCACTCCGTATGGGTCTCTGTCCCACTGACCGTCCCCGCTCTGTACGGGTCACTGTCCCACTGACCGTCCCCACTCCGTATGGGTCTCTGTCTCACTGACCGTCCCCACTCTGTATGGGTCTCCGTCCCACTGACCGTCCCCACTCCGTACGGGTCACTGTCCCACTGACCGTCCCCACTCCGTATGGGTCTCTGTCTCACTGACCGTCCCCACTCTGTACGGGTCTCCGTCCCACTGACCGTCCCCACTCCGTACGGTCACTGTCCCACTGACCGTCCCCACTCCGTATGGGTCTCTGTCCCACTTGACCGTCCCCACTCCGTACGGGTCTCTGTCCCACTGACCATCCCCGCTCCGTACGGGTCACTGTCCCACTGACCGTCCCCGCTCTGTACGGGTCTCTGTCCCACTGACCGTCCCCGCTCCGTACGGGTCTCTGTCCCACTGACCGTCCCCACTCCGTACGGGTCTCTGTCCCACTGACCGTTCCCACTACTTACAGGTCTCTGTCCCACTGACCATCTCCACTCCGTACGGGTCTCTGTCCCACTGACCGTCTCCACTCCATACAGGTCATTGTCCCACTGACCGTCCCCACTTCGTATGGGTCTCTGTCCCACTGACCATCCCCGCTCTGTACGGGTCACTGTCCCACTGACCGTCCCCACTCCGTACGGGTCTCTGTCTCACTGACCGTCCCCACTCCATACGGGTCATTGTCCCACTGACCGTCCCCACTCCGTACGGGTCTCTGTCCCACTGACCGTCCCCACTCCGTACGGGTCATTGTCCCACTGAGCGTCCGTGCTCTGTACGGGTCACTGTCCCACTGCCCATCCCCACTCCGTACGGGTCACTGTCCAACTGACCGTCCCCACTCCGTACGGGTCTCTGTCCCACTGCCCATCCCCACTCCGTACGGGTCTCTGTCCCACTGACCGTCCCCACTCCGTACGGGTCACTGTCCCACTGCCCATCCCCACTCCGTACGGGTCTCTGTCCCACTGACCGTCCCCACTCCGTACGGGTCTCTGTCCCACTGACCGTCCCCACTCCGTACGGGTCTCTGTCCCACTGACCGTCCCCACTCCATATGGGTCTCTGTCCCACTGACCGTCCGTGCTCTGTACGGGTCTCTGTCCCACTGCCCATCCCCACTCCGTACGGGTCTCTGTCCCACTGACCGTCCCCACTCCGTACGGGTCTCTGTCCCACTGACCGTCCCCACTCCGTATGGGTCTCTGTCCCACTGACCGTCCCCACTCCGTACAGGTCACTGTCCCACTGACCGTCCGTGCTCTGTACGGGTCTCTGTCCCACTGCCCATCCCCACTCCGTACGGGTCTCTGTCCCACTGACCGTCCCCGCTCCGTACGGGTCTCTGTCCCACTGCCCATCCCCACTCCGTACGGGTCTCTGTCCCACTGACCGTCCCCACTCTGTACAGGTCTCTGTCCCACTGACCGTCCCCACTCCGTACGGGTCTCTGTCCCACTGACCGTCCCCACTCCATATGGGTCTCTGTCCCACTGACCGTCCGTGCTCTGTACGGGTCACTGTCCCACTGCCCATCCCCACTCCGTACGGGTCTCTGTCCCACTGACCGACCCCACTCCGTACGGGTCTCTGTCCCACTGACCGTCCCCACTCCGTACGGGTCTCTGTCCCACTGACCGTCCCCACTCCGTATGGGTCTCTGTCCCACTGACCGTCCCCACTCCGTACAGGTCACTGTCCCACTGACCGTCCGTGCTCTGTACGGGTCTCTGTCCCACTGCCAATCCCCACTCCGTACGGGTCTCTGTCCCACTGACCGTCCCCGCTCCGTACGGGTCTCTGTCCCACTGCCCATCCCCACTCCGTACGGGTCTCTGTCCCACTGACCGTCCCCACTCCGTACGGGTCTCTGTCCCACTAACCGTCCGTGCTCTGTACGGGTCTCAGTCCCACTGACCGTTCCCACTACGTACAGGTTTCTGTCCCACTGACCGTCCCCACTCCGTACGGGTCTCTGTCCCACTGACCGTCCCCACTCCGTACGGGTCTCTGTCCCACTGACCGACCGTGCTCTGTACGGGCCTCAGTCCCACTGACCGTTCCCACTCCGTACGGGCCTCTGTCCCACTGCCCATCCCCACTCCGTACGGGTCTCTGTCCCACTGACCGTCCCCACTCCGTACGGGTCACTGTCCCACTGCCCATCCCCACTCCGTACGGGTCTCTGTCCCACTGACCGTCCCCACTCCGTACGGGTCTCTGTCCCACTGACCGTCCCCACTCCATATGAGTCTCTGTCCCACTGACCGTCCGTGCTCTGTACGGGTCTCTGTCCCACTGCCCATCCCCACTCCGTACGGGTCTCTGTCCCACTGACCGTCCCCACTCCGTACGGGTCTCTGTCCCACTGACCGTCCCCACTCCGTATGGGTCTCTGTCCCACTGACCGTCCCCACTCCGTACAGGTCACTGTCCCACTGACCGTCCGTGCTCTGTACGGGTCTCTGTCCCACTGCCCATCCCCACTCCGTACGGGTCTCTGTCCCACTGACCGTCCCCGCTCCGTACGGGTCTCTGTCCCACTGCCCATCCCCACTCCGTACGGGTCTCTGTCCCACTGACCGTCCCCACTCTGTACAGGTCTCTGTCCCACTGACCGTCCCCACTCCGTACGGGTCTCTGTCCCACTGACCGTCCCCACTCCATATGGGTCTCTGTCCCACTGACCGTCCGTGCTCTGTACGGGTCACTGTCCCACTGCCCATCCCCACTCCGTACGGGTCTCTGTCCCACTGACCGACCCCACTCCGTACGGGTCTCTGTCCCACTGACCGTCCCCACTCCGTACGGGTCTCTGTCCCACTGACCGTCCCCACTCCGTATGGGTCTCTGTCCCACTGACCGTCCCCACTCCGTACTGGTCACTGTCCCACTGACCGTCCGTGCTCTGTACGGGTCTCTGTCCCACTGCCAATCCCCACTCCGTACGGGTCTCTGTCCCACTGACCGTCCCCGCTCCGTACGGGTCTCTGTCCCACTGCCCATCCCCACTCCGTACGGGTCTCTGTCCCACTGACCGTCCCCACTCCGTACGGGTCTCTGTCCCACTGACCGTCCGTGCTCTGTACGGGTCTCAGTCCCACTGACCGTTCCCACTACGTACAGGTCTCTGTCCCACTGACCGTCCCCACTCCGTACGGGTCTCTGTCCCACTGACCGTCCCCACTCCGTACGGGTCTCTGTCCCACTGACCGTCCGTGCTCTGTACGGGCCTCAGTCCCACTGACCGTTCCCACTCCGTACGGGCCTCAGTCCCACTGACCGTCCCCACTCCGTATGGGTCTCTGTCCCACTGACCGTCCCCACTCCGTACGGGTCTCTGTCCCACTGACCGTCCCCACTCCGTATGGGTCTCTGTCCCACTGACTGTCCCCACTCCGTACGGGTCTCTGTCCCACTGACCATCCCTACTCCGTATGGGTCTCTGTCCCACTGACCGTCCCTGCTCTGTACGGGTCTCTGTCCCACTGACCGTCCCCACTCTGTACGGGTCACTGTCCCACTTGACCATCCCCGCTCTGTACGGGTCTCTGTCCCACTGACCGTCCCCACTCCGTATGGGTCTCTGTCCCACTTGACCATCCCCGCTCTGTACGGGACTCTGTCCCACTGACCGTCTCCACTCCGTACGGGTCTCCGTCCTACTGACTGTCCCCGCTCCGTCCAGGTCACTGTCCCACTGACCGTCCCCGCTCCATCCGGGTCACTGTCCCACTGACCATCTCCACTCCGTACGGGTCTCCGTCCCACTGACCGTCCCCACTCCATATGGGTCTCTGTCCCACTGACCGTCCGTGCTCTGTACGGGTCTCTGTCCTACTGCCCATCCCCACTCCGTACGGGTCTCTGTCCCACTGACCGTCCCCACTCCGTATGGGTCTCTGTCCCACTGACCGTCCCCACTCCGTACAGGTCACTGTCCCACTGACCGTCCGTGCTCTGTACGGGTCTCTGTCCCACTGCCCATCCCCACTCCGTACGGGTCTCTGTCCCACTGACCGTCCCCGCTCCGTACGGGTCTCTGTCCCACTGCCCATCCCCACTCCGTACGGGTCTCTGTCCCACTGACCGTCCCCACTCCGTACGGGTCTCTGTCCCACTGACCGTCCGTGCTCTGTACGGGCCTCAGTCCCACTGACCGTTCCCACTACGTACAGGTCTCTGTCCCACTGACCGTCCCCACTCCGTACGGGTCTCTGTCCCACTGACCGTCCCCACTCCGTATGGGTCTCCGTCCCACTGACCGTCCGTGCTCTGTACGGGTCTCTGTCCCACTGACCGTCCCCACTACGTACAGGCCTCTGTCCCACTGACCGTCCCCACTCCGTACGGGTCTCTGTCCCACTGACCGTCCCCACTCCGTATGGGTCTCCGTCCCACTGACCGTCCGTGCTCTGTTCGGGTCTCTGTCCCACTGACCGTCCCCACTACGTACAGGTCTCTGTCCCACTGACCATCCCCACTCCGTATGGGTCTCTGTCCCACTGACTGTCCCCACTCCGTACGGGTCTCTGTCCCACTGACCGTCCGTGCTCTGTACGGGCCTCAGTCCCACTGACCGTTCCCACTCCGTACGGGCCTCAGTCCCACTGACCGTCCCCACTCCGTACGGGTCTCTGTCCCACTGACCGTCCCCACTCCGTACGGGTCTCTGTCCCACTGACCGTCCCCACTCCGTATGGGTCTCTGTCCCACTGACTGTCCCCACTCCGTACGGGTCCCTGTCCCACTGACCATCCCTACTCCGTATGGGTCTCTGTCCCACTGACCGTCCCTGCTCTGTACGTGTCTCTGTCCCACTGACCGTCCCCAATCTGTACGGGTCACTGTCCCACTGACCATCCCCGCTCTGTACGGGTCACTGTCCCACTGACCATCTCCACTCCGTACGGGTCTCCGTCCCACTGACCATCCCCACTCCATATGGGTCATTGTCCCACTGACCGTCCCCACTCCGTATGGGTCTCTGTCCCACTTGACCATCCCCGCTCTGTACGGGACTCTGTCCCACTGACCGTCTCCACTCCGTACGGGTCTCCGTCCTACTGACTGTCCCCGCTCCGTCCAGGTCACTGTCCCACTGACCGTCTCCACTCCGTACGGGTCTCCGTCCTACTGACTGTCCCCGCTCCGTCCAGGTCACTGTCCCACTGACCGTCCCCGCTCCATCCGGGTCACTGTCCCACTGACCATCTCCACTCCGTACGGGTCTCCGTCCCACTGACCGTCCCCACTCCATACGGGTCTCTGTCCCACTGACCGTCCCCACTCCGTATGGGTCATTGTCCCACTTGACCGTCCCCACTCTGTACGGGTCTCTGTCCCACTTGACTGTCCCCACTCCGTATGGGTCATTGTCCCACTTGACCGTCCCCACTCTGTACGGGTCTCTGTCCCACTTGACTGTCCCCACTCCGTACGGGTCTCTGTCCCACTTGACTGTCCCCACTCCGTATGGGTCTCTGTCCCACTTGACCGTCCCCACTCCGTACGGGTCTCTGTCCCACTGACCGTCCCCACTCCGTACGGGTCACTGTCCCACTGACCATCCCCACTCCGTATGGGTCTCCGTCCCACTGACCGTCCCCGCTCCATATGGGTCTCCGTCCCACTGACCGTCCCCACTCCGTATGGGTCTCTGTCCCACTGACCGTCCCCGCTCCATCCAGGTCATTGTCCCACTGACCGTCCCCACTCCGTATGGGTCTCTGTCCCACTGACCATCCCTGCTCCTTACGGGTCACTGTCCCACTGACCATCCCCACTCCGTATGGGTCTCCGTCCCACTGACCATCCCCGCTCCATACGGGTCACTGTCCTACTGACCGTCCCCGCTCCGTACGGGTCACTGTCCCACTGACCGTCCGTGCTCTGTACGGGTCACTGTCCCACTGACCATCCCCGCTCCGTACGGGTCACTGTCCCACTGACCGTCCCCGCTCTGTACGGGTCTCTGTCCCACTGACCGTCCGTGCTCTGTACGGGCCTCAGTCCCACTGACCGTTCCCACTACGTACAGGTCTCTGTCCCACTGACCATCCCCACTCCGTACGGGTCTCTGTCCCACTGACCGTCCGTGCTCTGTACGGGCCTCAGTCCAACTGACCGTTCCCACTACGTACAGGTCTCTGTCCCACTGACCGTCCCCACTCCGTACGGGTCTCTGTCCCACTGACCGTCCCCACTCTGTACGGGTGTCCGTCCCACTGACCGTCCCCACTCTGTACGGGTCACTGTCCCACTTGACCATCCCCGCTCTGTACGGGTCTCTGTCCCACTGACCGTCCCCGCTCTGTATAGGTCTCTGTCCCACTGACTGTCCCCGCTCCGTCCAGGTCACTGTCCCACTGACCGTCCCCGCTCCATCCGGGTCACTGTCCCACTGACCATCACCACTCCGTACGGGTCTCCGTCCCACTGACCATCCCCGCTGTGTACGGGTCTCCATCCCACTGACCGTCCCCACTCCGTATGGGTCATTGTCCCACTTGACCGTCCCCTCTCCGTACAGGTCTCTGTCCCACTGACCGTCCCCACTCCATACGGGTCTCTGTCCCACTGACCGTCCCCACTCCGTATGGGTCATTGTCCCACTTGACCATCCCCACTCTGTACGGGTCTCTCTCCCACTGACCGTCCCCACTCCGTATGGGTCATTGTCCCACTTGACCATCCCCACTCTGTACGGGTCTCTGTCCCACTGACCGTCCCCACTCCGTATGGGTCATTGTCCCACTTGACCATCCCCACTCTGTACGGGTCTCTGTCCCACTGACTGTCCCCACTCCGTATGGGTCATTGTCCCACTTGACCGTCCCCACTCTGTACGGGTCTCTGTCCCACTTGACTGTCCCCACTCCGTACGGGTCTCTGTCCCACTTGACTGTCCCCACTCCGTACGGGTCTCTGTCCCACTTGACCGTCCCCACTCCGTACGGGTCTCTGTCCCACTGACCGTCCCCACTCTGTACGGGTCTCTGTCCCACTGACCGTCCCCACTCCGTACGGGTCTCTGTCCCACTTGACCGTCCCCACTCCGTACGGGTCTCTGTCCCACTTGACTGTCCCCACTCCGTACGGGTCTCTGTCCCACTTGACTGTCCCCACTCCGTACGGGTCTCTGTCCCACTTGACCGTCCCCACTCCGTACGGGTCTCTGTCCCACTGACCGTCCCCACTCCGTACGGGTCTCTGTCCCACTTGACTGTCCCCACTCCGTACGGGTCTCTGTCCCACTAACCATCCCCACTCCGTACGGGTCTCTGTCCCACTTGACTGTCCCCACTCCGTACGGGTCTCTGTCCCACTTGACTGTCCCCACTCCGTACGGGTCTCTGTCCCACTTGACCGTCCCCACTCCGTACGGGTCTCTGTCCCACTGACCGTCCCCACTTTGTGTGAGTCTCCAATCCATCCTGCTCCATGCCTCCAGCCTGCTGTACCTCAGGAGAGAACATGAAGTGGTGTAAAGGCTGATTAAAAAAGAAGAAAACTGGAAATAAACAGAATGACTCAAAGATCTCTGGTTGGAGCATCCAATTTGTGAACATCAAAGTCCTATGACTAACAACCTGATGCTCACTTGGCCATTTTTGTCTTCATCTTGAATGAGGGCAATGTATTGGCCTGCCCATGAAGCATCACTTTCGTCCTCCCCTTTGAAATCTTTTAGATCCCCTTGAGAGGTTGGATGACTCCTCACTTTAACGTTTTCTCTTGGAGATGGCAGTTCCTGCAGTGTCTCACCACACTCAACTCTGGACTCATAGTCCAGCACAGCCAAAGTCTCTTCGATTGTTTTCGAGCCCACAGGCTTTTGTTTCGGAGGCAAACATACTACTTATTGAGATACACACTCGCCTCATCTGAACTTTAACTTGGTGACAGATGTTTTGCTTGTCTCCTTATTGTACTCATCTCTGCTGCATTGTGGAATGAATGAGTTGAACTGGGTTGGGTGGAGAAGAATTTTCAAGGGGGCTTATAAATCTCTCAAATTACAAGGCTCCAGACTCTAAGCCATTGCTCGGCAGGCGCTTATTAGGGACATAGTTGGGATTTTATTGTTCCTCTGCCCTCTGCTCCTCTCCTGAAAATGTCCATCGTGTTGGGACCTGTCTTTCACAAGCACCAGTACACCCACTGGTACTGCTGTCCATCCTTATGTGTAAATGTGGACAGGAGACAACATCCTGCTAATCTATGGTTAGGACAAAGCAGCAAATCTCAACAATGTCCATCTTGCACAGAGAGCAGCACTTATCACTGAATAGTAAACCTTTGAAGGGCCAAACAGCGCTGTTAGATCACTGACATTTACACATCATCAATGTACATTGTGGCAAGAGAAATCTTTATCTTGTCTCCGCATAGAATCAGGAGGCGTTTTATTCCCTTTATGTTCCTTCTTCCATGATCAAATGCCAATAGGACATAAGCATCGCTGGCAAGTCTAACAATTATTGCCCATCCCTGTGGGAAGGTGGTGATGAGCTGCATTCTTGACCTATTGCAGATGTCATGGTATGGGTATACCCGTGCTGAATAAGAGAGAGGGGTGTTGGAAACGGTGAAGAAAAATTGTTAGTAATTTCGAAGTAATACCATTCAATGCACCTGGAATGTGCCTCAAGGTCACAGGATGGAAAGCTGACTTCAAGCAAAACTGGGCAATTGGCTGCAGTGCATACTTTGTAACCTTTCTGTGCCAGTAGTAGAAGGAGTGAGTGTTCAAATAAAGGAAAAAAAGAGGTGATGGTCAAGGGTGAGATATTATTCTGTTTCATTCTAGTAGAAGACTGTTGGGGGATACCATGACATTTGAAGGAGCACAGAGGGAATTGCAAGACTGATAAATAGTGGTGAGGGTCTGCGATTACATAGACACAATAGAAAACCTGAAATTTCTCTCCTTTAAGCAGAGGACATTTAAGGGGAGAATTAAGAGGTATGTTATGATCCCAGTTGTGATACTATCAGACAATTCAGATCCCAGAAAGAAGCCTGGCTTGATAGACCATACAAAATAACACAAAGAAACTGCAGGCTCTGGAGGTCTGAATCACTCAAACAGAAATTACTGGAAAATACTCAGTATTTGTACAGAGAAAACAAAGTTCATGTTTTGAGCCCAGTGACCCTTCTTCAGACATGCAGAGTTTCTCCAGCACTGTCTGTTTCTGTGTGTTGATCTTTTTTTGTTGAATCAGGAATCGTGGTGGTAATTCAGTGAAAAATATTCATATGCAAATATTATTTAACAGCGAAACAGAAGTTTTGATTTGGAGATGCCGGTGTTAGACTGTGTTGTACAAAGTTAAAAAATCACACAACACCACGTTATAGTCCAACAGGTTTAATTGGAAGCACACTAGCTTTCGGAGCGACGCTCCTTCATCAGGTGAAAAGAAAGCAAGCAAAGCAATAATACAATTAGAATGATCTTGACACAAACGTTAAAATGAAATTTTAGCTTAGTTCCCAAAGACAAATTTGCAGAGAAATTACACCCCTTTCTCAACTCTAAGCACCTACTCAACTGATCTTTATAGTTTCTCCTTCTTCAATTGTGGAGACTATTTTATGATTTCTATCTGAACTTTGTGATATGATTCATTCATAATTCTGATTATGCCTCCAATTCTAACATGCATCCCAAATTATTTCAGCTTAGTAGTTGCAGAAATACAATACAAACCCTTGCAACTGCAGTAACTGGCTTTGTCTGAACTGAAAAATGTCGACTATGAGATAAACTAAAATTCTCAACTTTTGATTCTTTTCACTAAAACTCTCTGGTGTTTTCTGAACTGAACTGAGAAAAAAAAATACTGAATGTGGTTACATTATTTGTTACACACCCAAAAGTATAAACCTCTTATTGCATTAACTGTCCCGGGATTCTTCCAGGTCCTTTATTGCTATCATGTATCTCCATGGAACTGATGCATTGAGGTCACTGTTCCAAAATAATTTTCTGAGCTTCCAACAAAAAAAAAACCCTCACACTCTAATTCCCATCCATTTGCCTTTTGTTGAAAAACAATCCAAATTTCAAATATGATAATATATATGACATATCTTTCATCATAATTATAAAGTGCTTGACAGCTTAAATAAGGAGAAACAATTTACATTGGCAAGATGGAATACACACCACTGGCTTCAGTAGGTACAGCTTCAAAAGCAGTCGGGAGGTTCAATACTGTCCAGGACAAGTTAGCCAGTTAGTTGGCACCCCATTCACCACCTTCTGCGTTAATTCCCTCCATGGCTCCAACTGCGTGTACCATTTGCAAGATGCATCGCGGCAACCAGTTAAAGCCCCTTCAATAGCACTTTCCATATGTACAACTAATGCCATCTGGAAGAATAACGGCAGCAGATACATTGCTCTCTAAGCCATACACTATCCTGATGTGGATCTATAACAGTATTCCTGAAGTGCTGCTGGGTCAAAATTCTGGAAATCTTCTTAACAGCACTGTGGGTTTATCTATAACACAGGATTGGAGCGGTACAAGGCAGCTTACCACCATCTTCTCAAGAGCAATTAGGGCTGGTCAATAACTTCTAGCCTGGCAAGTGACATTCAAATCTCATGCACAAATAAAGAATGTAGGGTGTTGAAACAGTTGAAATAGTCTGCTTTAAGGTTCATGGTAAAAAATAAAGCAGAGTGGATGAGAAGCTTTTTTGTTCATCTAGGATAAGTGAGTATGCAAAAACTTGGCAGATGGAACATAATTTGGAAAAAATGTCAGGTGATGCACTTTATCAGGAGCAATAGAAGATATTTAAAAGGAGAAAGACAGAGGGCTTTTGGGTGTCCTTGTGCATTAATCACAGAAAGCTTTGATCCATGGGATTTGAAAGGGAATGGTGTATTAAAATAAGGAGGTCTTGCTAAAACAATACAAACATGAGTCAGTGCATACCTGGAATACTGTGAGCAGCATTGGCCCCCTGTTCAAAAGAAGGATAGACTAACGTTGGAGGCGCCCCAGAGAAGGTTTATGAGTTTGATCCCAGGTATGAAGGGATTTTCTTATGAGAAGAGGTTGAGTAGATTGGGTTTGCATTCATTGACATTCAGAAGAATAAGAAGAGACTTTAGTGAAACATGTAAGATTCTTAGGGGCTCACCAGGGTATGTACAGAGAGGTTGTTTCCCCTTGTGGCAAAATTCAGGACGAAATGGCATCATCTTACAATAAAGGTCAACCATGTATGGCAAAAGGAAGTAGGAATTTTCTTCTCAAAGGGTAATGAATCTGTGGAATTCGTCACCACAATGGGCCATCAAGGCTGCGTCATTAAGTATATTTGAGGCTGAGTGAGACAGAATTGTAATCAGCAAGATTAGATTCCCTACAGTGTGGAAATAGGCCCTTTGGCCCAACAAGTCCACATCGACCCTCCAAAGGTCAACCTACTCAGACCCATTTCCCTCTGACTAATGCACCTAACACTATGGGCAATTTAACATGGCCAAATCATCTAACCTGTACATTTTTGGACTGTGGGAGGAAACCGGAGCACCTGGAGGAAACCCACGCAGACACTGGGAGAACGTGCTATTTCTACACAGTCGCCCGAGGCTGGAACCAAACCTGGGACTCTGGTGCTGTGAGGCAGCAGTGCTAACCACTGACCCACTGTGCCATCCCACGAGAATCGAGGATTAGTGGGTAAAGGGGATACGTGGAGTTGAGGATGATCAGATCGGCCATGATCTCATTGAATCGTGGAGCAGATTTAATGGGCTGAATGGCCTGCTTGTCCTCCTTTCTCTTGCAGCCTTATGGAGTTTTGATCTGGAATCTACTGCTGAGAGCCTGGTGAAAAGCCTTTATCACTTCCTCAAAGTGCTTGGAAATATTTATGTGGGCGTTAATAACAAACATAACTTGTAGTGCTCAGAGAAAATGCAGGGGAATGGGATTAATTACAGAGAGATGGCACAGACTTGGTGGGCCGAATGGCCACCTCAGTACTGTATGTTTGCACAAGTTTGAGGCACGGAACCTTGCATTCTTTTTATTCTTGTGTATCCAAGAAGATATTGAGTCAGTTTGCTGTCCTACCTTTACAACAGCAAAATCCAGGGCTGTTAGCCATTAGTCAGGAGAGCATCATCCCACATGGATGGCTTTATTAACTTCTAAGCTAGCACTGTAGCCTTCAACTGGACATAGTACAAACATTAATGGGAGTCTGTCTTCCTTGCAGGAAAAATGGTGACCACTGCATATTGTCTACAAGATCTCTTGATGCAAGTCAACTCCACCTTGTGTCATGCACAGACAAGACCAGTCACGGGATCAATTACCTGCAATACTCAGCCCTGCCCTGCAAGGCAAGTATTACAACTGAATTTGTAAGCATGTGCCAAGTTACTGTACGTTTTACATTAAGGTGATAGTAAGACGGTACCTCAGACAGTGCCGCACTCCCTCTGATTGGATACCAAGTGTCACCCTCGACTATGTACAAGGCAGTTGAGTGGGACTTTGAGATCACAAGCTTCTGTCTCAGGTGAGAGCTCCACTTCCAAGCCACTGCTGACCCAGTGTGGGTGTGAAGGCTTGAGACACAGGGAACGGGTCATGGGCCGGGGAACTCACAAAATGCTCTCCGGGCGGATGAAGCTATTTCGTCATGATCTTACATCAAACCATCTCTGAGATGTGGTACTGTGGACATTGCAGATGCACACGGGCTCAGTTCAAAATAGATCGAGCTGATGAGTGGAGTCTAGTCACCATCGAAGATTGTAGGTGGTCTCTATTCAAGCAGTGTCGAGGTTGGTGGTCTTTGAACTTGTTGCGACATGTGAAGTCAAATGTATGAGGTTTCTCTTTCTTTTTGAAAAGAAAAGTTTAATTAACTGGATTTGGCTGTCTGAATGGAAGAGAGCCATGTTATTGATGTGCTAATGCACTGTGCTGGTGATCTGCAATAGGATACAGAAACATCAATGTGGTTCGAAATAAACTGTCTGCACTGGAATAGGGGAACCAAGACGAGGTAGCATTGTTCAAAACAAAATGGCTGACCCCAGGGAGTGGTAATGGATCCAATCGACAGGGATGTAGCCTGTTCAGGAATGTAACCTGAGACATCAAGGACACCTGGGGCAGGCTGAGAATGCCGATGTTATGGGAGGTGAGCAGCTACACACGGAACCTGCTCCAGTTAGCGTGAAAGGATAAAACAAACATTTGGATTTTGCCACAGACTGCCAGGGTCAACTGGAAGGGAATGCAACTCACCTGACTGGAGGATGTGAAAACAGCAAAGTTAATTCAATGGGAGTGGGGGAGAGAAGAGGGCTGCATTTGTAAAGCATCTTTTACGCCCACTGGATACTTAGAAACACTGTCCAGTTGTTGTAGGGTACATGGCAGTCCATTTTTACACAGCAAGCTCCCACAGACATCATTCACAGGCAGTTCCTGTCTTGTGCTGTGGGTTGAGGGGTAAATACAGGTCAGCGCTCATTCAAAATTGTGATCATCTTCTGGATTTCATCCAAGAGGTTAGCCTTGAGTTAAATATTTTTAACATGAGAAATGGCAACTACAGTCCTCAATTCCTGAGGGAGCTCTCAAATCCACAAACCTGATATTCAAAGGTAAGGCCCTAGCTGAACAGTGGCTGATTGCTGCTCACTGGAGCTGGGATTCTATCAAGCAAATTTAATCTGACTACGTTCAATTCAATTCAACTCAATTCAGTGATTTAGAGCAAACCCATTCAATTAAACCCCAGTGGCATTGGGCAATGGTCTCCCCTCTACCTCCCCTTTCCAGGCACCCAATGGCACGTGGCTAGAACCACCCAGCCAGCCAATGGCCATCACCACCACAAAGTGCACCCATTGTGCACTCTGGCGTGGGCACTTCTATCAGAGGAGCTCTGAGGGAAGATCACATTCATAATGGAATGGGACCACTGTGGTGGTTCTCCTAATTGACCATCGCTGGGACTATGTGTCCAGAGTCCTGTCACCATCCATGGGACTTCAGCATTCATAAGAAAGAATTAAGGCATTGACTCTTCTTGGTCTGTGATTCCAATGCCTCTTGAGGAAACAAGTAGATAAGGTGGTCAAGAAAGCTTGCCTGCATCAGTCGGCATGGTGGCTCAGTGGTTAGCACTGCTGCCTCATTATTTTGAAAAATGTGTTGCTGGAAAAACACAGCAGGTCAGACAGCATCAAAGATTCTCCTGCTCCTTTGATGCTGCCTGACCTGCTGCGCTTTTCCAGCAACATATTTTTCAGCTCTGATCTCCAGCATCTGTAGTCCTCACTTTCTCCTGCCTCATTATTTTGTAAACTTCTACATTTAGAATATTGCATACCGATCTGGTCTTCACCCTATAAGAAGGATATGACGGCTTTGAAGATTGCTGATAATGGATGTTGCCTTATCTGGAGGGTATTAGCTATGAGGAGAAATTGGACAAACTTGGTTTGTTTTCACTTGTACATTGAAGATTGAGGGACCATCTGATACAAGTTCACAAGATTAGAGAGGCTTGGATAGAATGGATAGTTAAAATCCTTTTCCCAGTGTAGAAATGTCAATTCCTAGGGGAGGTAAGTTTAAGGTAAGGGGGTAAGTTTAAAGGGGATGCGAGAGGCCAGTTTTTTTTAATAGAATGTGGTTACTACCTGGAATACATTGCCAGAGGAGATAGTCAAGGCAGATACAATAGCAACATTTAAGGGGCAATTGACAGACATATGAACAAGCAGGGAATAGAAGAATATGGGCAGCATAGAGGCAAAAGAGTTTTAGTTTACAAAGGCATCAGGTGTCATCACAGCCTTTGTGGGGGGTGGGGGTGTGTGACTTGTATCTTGGTACATGGTAAATCAAATCAAATTTAATGTTAATTGCTCCACCTTTGGCAGTGAGACTTTCAGCTCCTTTGGCTCCCAATGCTGAAGGGCTTTCCCCAACCTGCTCCAAGATGTTCCCCAAAAGCTACCTCCACTCGCAAACTTTGAGCATCTGCTTTATATTTTCTTCTGGGGCCTGGAGTTTAATTTTGATTGATAATGTGCATCCCAGAAGGAAAAACCTATAAAACATAGAAGTGACAGATATTGGGTCAAATTAGAGTTCCTTTCTCAAAGGTACATGAGCTGCGTTCAAACCAGACCCAGCCATTTCCAAAGGTTATTGGTTTCTGCAAGTACCTTTGGACTTTTCCTTCTGTCATGAAAGATGCAATACAAATGCATCTTCGTTGAGTTTCCCATGTTGTATACCACTTAGCAACACAGTCATCGAAGGAATTGTCGACTTCGATTTTCCTCATTTCTAGGGTACAGACCCTTTGGCCCAACTCATCCATGCCGACCATGTTCCCAAACTAAACTAGTCCCACTTGCCTGCATTTGGCCCATAATCCTTCAAACCTTTCCTGTTCATGTACTTATCGAAACGTCTTTTAAACATTGTGATTATACCTGCATCCACCACTTCTTCCAGCAGTTCATTCCACGCAGTGACCACTTTCTTCGTAAAAACGATGCCCCCCTTTGTCCTTTTTAAATCTTTCTCCTGCCGCCTTAAAATTATGTGCCCTAGCTTTGAACTCCTCCACCTTATGGAAAAAGCCTTTGTTATTCACCTCATGATTTTATAAACCTCTATATGGTCACCCCTCAACTTCCTCCACTCCAGTGAAAAAAATCCCAGTCCATTTTTATAACTCAAACCCTCCATCCCCGGCAACAACCTGGTAAATCTTTTCTGACCCGTCTCCATTTTAATCATCTTGGGTGACCAGGACTGCACACAGTACTCCAGAAGGGGCCTCATCAACGTCCAGCGCAGCCTCAACATGATGTCCCAACTCGGTACACTCAAAGGTCTGAGCAATGAAAACAAGCCTGCCAAGCACCTTCTTAACCATCTGGTCTACTGGTGTCACAAATTTCAATAATGTACAGAGAAACCTCGATTATCCGAATGAGATGGGCAGGCAGTATTTCATTCGGATAATTGATTATTTGGTTAATTGATTCAATGCCTCTCTTCTGGGGCTTGGAGTTTTCTGAAGTTTCCTTTCTCCTCGCTCTGCCTACCTTGCTCCCTCTCTCTGTCTCAGGGTTTGTTTCTGAGCCGACACACACTGTGTGAAAGGGACCTGCAGCATTGCTGAAGCCTCCCCCCCTCCGCCCCCCCCCCCCCCCCCCTCCCCCAATCAGTTCCATGGGATTGACACAGTGAGCATTTGCTAAGTCCGCTCCCCATTTAGGAGACGAGGCAGCAGCAGACCATGCATGAGCCACTCGCCTCCCCCACCCCCCAACCACCATCTGCCTCCACACCCACCCCCTCTCACCCCCAACCCACCTCCCCCCACCCCATCCGCCCCACATACACCATTCGCCACCACCCATCCCCATGATCACTGTTGGAAACATCATTTTGATATAATGTTTCCATCGGGACCTTGAGATCTTCGGATAATCTGAAATTTGGATAATTGATATTTGGATAATCGAGGTTCCTCCGTACTCCTTGATGAGGAGTCTGGCCTCCTTTTTATAGTATGGGTTATGTTTTTCTCTGATGATTGATAGGATTGTGACATAAACTCACTTTGACCCAACGTGCTGGAAGAGTGCTGGAAGTCAACGGAGTGCTGGAAATCAACCGAGTGCACTATTATCTAGGTGAGGCTGGCGTAGATAATTGAATGGAAGTCTGTTTCTGCCGTTCTCACCACCAGCATTATGCAACACCCTTGACACCAAAGCAACGCTGATTGCTCAGGATGAGTTCAACCCTGGCTCCCACTGTTGCTATGGCAGCAGAGTATAGAGTCATAAAATCTTTTTAATAATGAAGAACATATGATAGTGGAGCTAAAAGAGTTAATCTCTGAGAACGGTTTGTATAAACCTGTCATGGACTCCCTTGAGTGTGGAAGATAAAAGAGTGATACAATTGAAGAAAATGTGATTAGATAGATTTGATAGAGAGAAACTATTTCCTCTGGTGGGGAAGATCCAAACCTGGGAAATATATGATCTTAAATTAGGCTGTGCAGGAGTGAAATGAGGAAGTATTTCTTTTTCGTACAAAGTGCAATCAAAATTCAGAGTTTGCTTCTAAACTGGCTATAGGTGGTGGGATTGGGAAGTTTCAAGTTGGAGATAAGCAGATTTTTATATCTGGAGAAAAGGCGAGTCAATTGTAAACCTCTAAACGGTCACCCCTCAACCTCCTACACTCTAGTGAAAAACGGTGAAGATCAGCCAAGCTAGGATTGAATGATGGAACAGACTTCAAGAGCTGATTGTCTTTTTTTTAATTCACCTGATGAATGTGGACCTTCCTCTCTGAGTCAGCATTTATTTCCAGAATCTAATTGTGCTGGAAGAGGGTGGTGGTGAGGTACCTACTTGAACTGCTGCGATGTGTAGGGTGCTGGGGACACCCACAGTGTTGTTCGGCAATGAATACCAGGATTTTGACCCAAAGGCCTAATCCTGTCACTGCGTTTCCTGGTGTTTATAGCTAAACCTTTTGCCTCATCATCCCATGCATTGAACTAATGACTTCAGCCTGCACCTGAAATCTAATCTCCTTACTCTTGTCACCCATGACCCTGTAAATCATTTTGAACTATAATTACAGTCAGTCTGGCGTGAGTTGGTTTTTCTTGTTAACGTATAGCCCCACAAGTGGATAATATGTTAATGAAGGAGGAATGCTGCTGTAGAATTCCACAAAGATGTGAAGAGCTCCTTGGCTTCAGTTTTAGTCAGGCCTGGACAAATCCATTCACCTTGGCCACCACCCCCTGAGCAAATTGCTGATTTTAAGCAGTATGAATGTCATTTTTTAGTTCAGAGTGATGGACAAGTTGAAACCTATAGCTCCTGTATAAGTTACACAAAGACTACACTGTACACAATTTCAGTACCTGTAGATTATGCTGTGGTTTAACACACTTCAATTAAGCGTTCTGTTGAGTATTAGATCAAAAGGGAGATTTGGTTTATTTTCCTGCCATTCAAATAAATAAGTCTCCATGTTGTCCTTGCCTTCAACCGAGAGACTGGTATTTTCCAAGATGCACATTGCAGCACGTGGAATCAAGCCCTGTTCATGATCAGTTAATGCTGGCTGCCTTCAGGTGTGGTCACACACTCCCTAAAGATGTTTATCTCAGCAATTTTGCTCCATCCTGCCAGGGAAAGGTTGGTCGTTAATGCCTTTTCAGTGACAGCCCTAAACTCTAAGGCCCAAGTTTGCAGGTCCACTTCTTCCCTTCATGCTGTCAGATTTACCGGACTGTCCCTCCTCTAACTTTCTTCCCCTAATTCACAAAATCAGTGTTAGTGCAGACCACTTCTTTGTTGACCAGCATGGATGTGATGGGCCAAATGGCCACCTTCTGCGCTGCAAACCTCTCTGAATCTGAGAGTCCTAGCAGCCAGCAGTCTCTATAGGTTTACCAAACATGCAGTCACCTTGTAACACCTGACCCTTTTTGACTTTTGTCCACAGTCCATTCTTGATAGTATCTTCTCATTTAGCATTTGGCTGTTCAGAGTAGAGAATTGAACTGTCACCACAGCTGAGGAAGAATACATTGGATTTGGAACTGTTACTGTTTACTTGAAAAATAACCAGGCTGCATAAATGAATGGATTGCAAAGTTGCAAAATGGTTACATTAGAAAGAACGGTTTGTGTGAACAGTGTTGAGTTTAGAAGTTTGAAGAGTGAGCTCAAATCAAGGTGCTTGAAGGTAAGCTAAGAAGTTGATCGGAGAGGGAAGAGTAATCTCTTCCAAGCATTTTCTTTATTTCTCATCTCAGTCTAGCATCTTGCTCCCACTCTGACTTCCCTGTCCTTGGCCTGCTTTAGTGTTCTAAAGAACCTCAACGCAAGGTCTAAAAATGGCACCTCACCTTTTGAGCTAGCACTCTGCATTTTTCGTTTGACAGTATTGGTCATTACCTCCAATTGTATTTCCTGTTCACAGAATGCTGGAGAAACACAGCAGCTTTGGCAACGTCATTGGAGCTAAGTTTTTGAGTCTGGTATAACTCTTTGGAATTGAAGAAGAGTCGTACTGGACTCAAAAGTGCGAATTGTTTCTTTCTCCATAGATGCTGCCAGAGGTGCTACGTTTCTCCAGCAATTACTGTGTTTGTTTCAGATCTCCAGAATCCGTAGTATTTTTCTTCCATCTTATCTTTTCTTTCCTTCCATTGTCCTTTTTGCAATAACACCACTCACAAGTCAGATGTGCCCACCCTCCATTCTTATGTCCATGACAATGAAACCTTGCGCTATTTAATCTCTCTAGCCCTCCACCTAATCACAAACCTTCCCTTTACTTTTACCTACACCTTGCACTTGTTCAAAACCTATTAAAATCCTGTATTTGCTCACTTCCAAAGAAGGGCAATCATCAACTCACAACATTCACTGTTTCTTTCTGATGTGTGAACCACCGAGTATTTTCAGCATTTTGCGTTTCATTTTCAAGTGTTTTCCTCTGCTGGGGATATCCTACATAACAGACATACCCTTAAGAACAGAACTTGGCTATTCAGCAATCATCTTCTGAAGCCCTTCTTGCAGATGGAGGTCTGACACGCATTGCCCTCCCAAAAAGCTATTGAGGACTGGGGAGTCATTTGAAATCTCCAAAACTCAGATGGATTGATTTTTGTTAGGCAATGATTTTAAAATGGTAGCCGGAATGTGGAGGTGCCGGTGTCGGCCTGGGGTGGATAAAATTAGAACTTCAACGACACCAGGTTATAGTCCAACAGGTTTATTTGAAATCACAAGCTTTCAGAGCCTCGATCCTTCATCACCTGAAGAAGGGGCAGCACTCCGAAAGCTTGTGATTTCAAATAAACCCGTTGGATTAGAACCTGGTTTTGTGTGACTTCTGACAATGATTTTAATGGTTCTGGAACCAAGGCAGACTGCTGGAGTTAAGGTTTGAGGTGCTGATTGGCCTGTTCCTGTTCCTATCTTGAACTCCACTATGCAAGTTGATGTGTGTATTTGTAATGCTAACTCAATCGGCAAGGTGTTAAAAAATATACAAAAATATAACGACATAGCTCCTTTCTGTCCTCAGCACACCCCAGAGCCCTTTAAAGGGCAAATATGCAATTCTGAAGTCTAGTCAGCATAGTAATGTAAGAAATGCAGTAGCCAATT